>NC_042979.1:50919021-51224402 GCF_901001165.1 Salmo trutta | reverse complement strand
CCCATAAATACCATCACCACCCCATAACTACCAACACCACACCATAACTACCATCACTACCCCATAACTACCATCATCACCACCCCCATAACTACCATCACTACCCCATAACTCCCACCATCATCACCACATAACTACCATTTTCAAGACCCCCATAACTACCATCATCACCCCATAACTACAATCACCACCACCCCACAACTATCACCACCACCCCACAACTACCATCATCACCCCCTAACTACCATCATCACCACAAAACTACCTTCATCACCCCATAACTACCATCATCACCCTATAACTACCATCATCACCACCCCATAAATACCATCACCACCCCATAACTACCATCACCACACCATAACTACCATCACTACCCCATAACTACCATCATCACCACCCCCATAACTACCATCACTACCCCATAACTCCCATCATCACCACCCCCATAACTACCATCATCACCACCCCCATAACTACCATCACCACCCCACAACTACAATAACCACCACATAACTACCATCATCACCCCATAACTACCATCACCACCCCATAACCACCATCACCACCACCCAATAACCACCATCACCACCACCCAATAACTACCATCATCACCCCATAACTACCATCATCCCTACCCCATAAATATCATCACCACCCCATAACTACCATCATCACCCCATACCTATCATCATCACCACCCCATAACTACCATCACCACCCCATAACTACCATCACCACCCCATAACTACCATCACCACCCCCTAACTACCATCACCACCACCCCCAAACTACCATCATCACCACACCATAACTATCATAATCACCACCCCATAACTACCATCATCACCACCCCATAACTACCATAATCACAACCGCATAACTACCATCACCACCCCATAACTACCATTTTCACCACCCAATAGCTACCATCACCACCATCATCACCACCCCATAACTACCATCACCACCAACATACCACCCCATAACGACCTTCATCATCTCCCCATAATTACCATCATCACAACCCCATAATTACCATCATCACCACCATCACCACAACATAACTACCATCATCACCACCCCATAACTACCATCACAACCACCCCATAACTACCATCACCACCACCATCACCACCCCGTAAATACCATCATCACCACCCCGTAAATACCATCATCACCACCCCATAACTACCATCACCACCCCATAACTACCATCACCACCCCACAACTACCATCACCACCCCACAACTACCATCGTCACCCCATAACTACCATCATCACCACCCCATAACTACCATCACCACCACCCCATAACTACCATCATCACCACCCCATAACTACCATCATCACCCCATAACTAGCATCATCACCACCCCCATAACTACCATCATCTCCACCCCATAACTACCATCATCACCCCATAACTACCATCATCACCACTCTATAACTACCATCACCACAACTCTATAACTACCATCACCACCACCCCATAACTACCATCATCACCACATAACTACCATTTTCAACACCCCCATAACTACCATCATCACCCCATAACTACAGTCACCACCACCCCACAACTATCACCACCACCCCACAACTACCATCATCACCCCCTAACTACCATCATCACCACAAAACTACCTTCATCACCCCATAACTACCATCATCACCCTATAACTACCATCATCACCACCCCATAAATACCATCATCACCACCCCCATAACTACCATCACCAACCCACAACTACAATAACCACCACATAACTACCATCATCACCCCATAACTACCATCACCACCCCATAACCACCATCACCACCACCCAATAACCACCATCACCACCACCCAATAACTACCATCATCACCCCATAACTACCATCATCCCTACCCCATAAATATCATCACCACCCCATAACTACCATCATCACCCCATACCTATCATCATCACCACCCCCAAACTACCATCATCACCACACCATAACTATCATAATCACCACCCCATAACTACCATCATCACCACCCCATAACTACCATAATCACCACCCCATAACTACCATCACCACCCCATAACTACCATCATCACCACCCAATAGCTACCATCACCACCATCATCACCACCCCATAACTACCATCACCACCCCATAACTACCATCATCACCACCCCATAACTACCATCAGCACCACCATCACCACCCCGTAAATACCATCATCACCACCCCATAACTACCATCACCACCCCATAACTACCATCACCACCCCATAACTACCATCACCACCCCATAACTACCATCACCCCATAACCACCATCACCACCACCCCATAACTACCATCATCACCACCCCATAACTACCATCACCACCCCATAACTACCATCATCACCACCCCATAACTACCATCACCACCCCATAACTACCATCACCACCCCATAACTACCATCACCACCCCATAACTACCATCACCACCCCATAACTACCATCACCACCCCATAACCACCACCATCACCACCACCCAATAACTACCATCATCACCACCCCATAACTACCATCACCACCCCATAACTACCATCACGACCACGCCATAACCACCATCACCACCACCCAATAACTACCATCATCACCACCCAATAACTACCATCATCACCACCCAATAACTATCATCATCACCACCCCATAACTACCATCATCCCCACCCCATAACTACCATCATCACCACCGCATAATTACCATCATCACCACCCCACAACTACCATCATCACACCATAACTACCTTCATCACCACCCCATAACTACCATCACCACCATCATCACCACCACCCAATAACTACCATCACCACCACCCCATAACTACCATCATCACCCCATAACTACCATCATCACCAACCAATATATACCATCACCCCATAACTACCATCACCACCACCCCATAACTACCATCACCACCACCCCATAGCTACCATCACCACCACCCCATAGCTACCATCACCACCACCCCATAGCTACCATCACCACCACCCCATAGCTACCATCACCACCACCCCATAACTACCATCACCACCACCCCATAACTACCATCATCATCACCCCATAACTACCATCACCACCCCATAACTACCATCACCACCACCCCATAACTACCATCACCACCCCATAACTACCATCACCACCACCTCATAACTACCATCACCACCACCCCATTACTACCATCACCAACACCCCATAACTACCATCACCACCCCATAACTACCATCACCACCCCATAACTACCATCATCACCGCATATCTACCATCACCACCACCCCATTACTACCATCACCACCACCCCATAACTACCATCACCACCTCCCCATAACTACCACCATCACTCCATAACTACCATCATCACTCCATAACTACCATCATCACTCCATAACTACCATCACCACCACCCCATAACTACCATCACCACCACCACCCCAGAACTACCATCACCACCACCCCAGAACTACCATCACCACCACCCTAGAACTACCATCACCACCATCACCACCACCCCAGAACTACCATCACCACCCCATAACTACCATCATCACCCCATAACTACCATCATCACCAACCAATATATACCATCACCCCATAACTACCATCACCACCACCCCATAACTACCATCACCACCACCCCATAGCTACCATCACCACCACCCCATAGCTACCATCACCACCACCCCATAACTACCATCACCACCACCCCATAACTAGCATCATCATCACCCCATAACTACCATCACCACCCCATAACTACCATCACCACCACCCCATAACTACCATCACCACCACCCCATAACTACCATCATCATCACCCCATAACTACCATCACCACCCCATAACTACCATCACCACCACCCCATAACTACCATCATCACCCCATAACTACCATCATCACCTCATAACTACCATCACCACCACCCCATTACTACCATCACCAACACCCCATAACTACCATCACCACCCCATAACTACCATCACCACCCCATAACTACCATCATCACCGCATATCTACCATCACCACCACCCCATTACTACCATCACCACCACCCCATAACTACCATCACCACCTCCCCATAACTATCACCATCACTCCATAACTACCATCATCACTCCATAACTACCATCATCACTCCATAACTACCATCACCACCACCCCATAACTACCATCACCACCACCACCCCAGAACTACCATCACCACCACCCCAGAACTACCATCACCACCACCCTAGAACTACCATCACCACCATCACCACCACCCCAGAACTACCATCACCACCCCATAACTACCATCATCACCCCATAACTACCGTCACCACCACCCCATAACTACCGTCACCACCACCCCATAACTACCGTCATCACCACTCCATAACTACCATCATCACCACCCCATATCTACCATCATCACCATCCCATATCTACCATCATCACCATCCCATTACTACCATCATCACCCCATAACTACCATCACCACCACCCCATAACTACCATCACCACCACCCCATAACTACCATCACCACCCCATAGCTACCATCACCACCCCATAATTACCATCACCACCCCATAACTACCATCACCACCCCATCTCATCTTCACCATCATCCTCATCATCACATGGTGTTGTTGATGGGTGTGTGTTATAAAAACTGTTAGGTTTAATAATTGCTGTGCTGCATTTCAATCATTCTCAGCACAGTGAGAGGAACACAGTGAGGGGCTAATTAAGGCTTCTCTCCCTCCCAGGGGATATTTAGCGCTAAAGAGTGGATTACATTTTTTCTCAAATTCATGGTTTTCTCTATTTCAGGAGGCGACAAGATGGCCCCTTGTCCTCTCTGTCTCCTGAGGCTGGAGACTAAATGCAATTAATACCGCTGCATTACTGCCTGCTAATTATTAAACCACAAAAATATATATTTTTTTACTAGAGACTAATTTAAAGTTCATTGATGATTGTGTGTTGCATTACTGCCTTCTAATTATTAAACCACAAAAATAGATATTTTTTTACTCTAGACTAATTTAAACTTCATTGATTGTTTTAATTAATTAAATAAGAAAAGTACACTTTAGGCGGGACTGAGGGCATTTCCATATGAAGGTAATAATTATCCGGTAAGTTGCATTGCTCTCACCTAGTGGGTTGAGGAGGAGCTGGATTGTAATATGGTAATGAGGGGGTTGAGGAGGAGCTGGATGGTAATATGGTAATGAGGGGTATGAGGAAGTGGATGGTAATATGGTAATGAGGGGGCTGAGGAGGAGCTGGATGGTAATATGGTAATGAGGGGGCTGAGGAGGAGCTGGATGGTAATATGGTAATGAGAGGGTTGAGGAGGAGCTGGATGGTAATATGTTAATGAGGGGTATGAGGACTTGGATGGTAATATGGTAATGAGGGGGTATGAGGAGGAGCTGGATGGTTATATGTTAATGAGGGTGTTGAGGAGGATGGTAATATGGTAATAAAGGAATCGAAGAGGAGCTGGATGGTAATATGGTAATAAGGGGGCTGAGGAGGAGCTGGATGGTAATATGGTAATGAGGGTATGAGGAGGAGCTGGATGGTAATATGGTAATGAGGGGTATGAAAAGGACCTGGATGGTAATATAGTAATGAGGGGGTATGAGGAGGAGCTGGATGGTAATATAGTAATGAGGGGGTATGAGGAGGAGCTGGATGGTAATATGGTAATGAGGGGGTATGAGGAGGAGCTGGATGGTTATATGTTAATGAGGGTGTTGAGGAGGATGGTAATATGGTAATAAAGGAATCGAAGAGGAGCTGGATGGTAATATGGTAATAAGGGGATTGAGAAGGAGCTGGATGGTAATATGGTAATGAGGGTATGAGGAGGAGCTGGATGGTAATATGGTAATGAGGGGGCTGAGGAGGAGCTGGATGGTAATATGGTAATGAGGGGGCTGAGGAGGAGCTGGATGGTAATATAGTAATGAGGGGGTATGAGGAGGAGCTGGATGGTAATATGGTAATGAGGGGGTATGAGGAGGAGCTGGATGGTTATATGTTAATGAGGGTGTTGAGGAGGATGGTAATATGGTAATAAAGGAATCGAAGAGGAGCTGGATGGTAATATGGTAATAAGGGGATTGAGAAGGAGCTGGATGGTAATATGGTAATGAGGGTATGAGGAGGAGCTGGATGGTAATATGGTAATGAGGGGGCTGAGGAGGAGCTGGATGGTAATATGGTAATGAGGGGGCTGAGGAGGAGCTGGATGGTAATATGTTAATGAGGGGCTGAGGAGGAGCTGGATGATAATATGTTAATGAGGGGGCTGAGGAGGAGCTGGATGGTAATATGGTAATAAGGGTGTTGAAGAGGAGCTGGATGGTAATATGGTAATGAGGAAGAGGTGGATGGTAATAAAGTAACTAGGTAGGCTTTAAAGCACTTCCCCCTGAGTATTCAACGCTAACATACTGAATAACTAAGGAGCTCATTAAGAGCAGGGGGTTCTGAACTTTAATTATACTGACACTGCCTCCCTCTCCAAAAACATGACATGACTGATGAGATGAGACATCCTATAGGGAGGAGGTCAGAGGCCTGGCAGTGTGGTGCTAGGTCAACAACCTCTCCCTCAACGATGAGACATCCTATAGGGAGGAGGTCAGAGGCCTGGCAGTGTGGTGCCAGGACAACAACCTCTCCCTCAACGATGAGGCAGCCTATAGGGAGGAGGTCAGAGGCCTGGCAGTGTGGTGCTAGGACAACAACCTCTCCCTCAACCTGGTCAAGACAAATGAGTTGATTGTGGACTACAGGAAACGGATGGCTGAACACGCCCCCATTCACATCGCTGGGGCTGTAGTGAAGAGCGTTGAGAGCTTCAAGTTTCTCTGTGTCCACATCACTGAGGACCTATCATAGTCCAGACACACCAAGGAAGTCGTGAAGAGGGCACAACAATGCCTCTTCCCCTTCAGGAGGCTGAAAAGATTTGGCATGATCCTCAAAAAGCTTGGTATGGCAACTGCTTGGCATCCAACCGCAAGGCGCTACAGAGGGTAATTTGTATGGCCAAGTACATCACTGGGGCCAAGCTCCCTGCAATCCAGGACCTCTATACCAGGCGGAGTCTTAGGAAGGCCCTAAAAACTGACAGACTCCAGCCACCCGAGTCATAGACTGTTTTCTCTGCTAGCGCATGGCAAGCGGTACCGGAGTGCCAAGTCTGGGACCAAAAGGCTTCTACCCAAAGCCAGAAGACCGCTGAACAGTTAACAAAATAGCTACCAGTACTATTTACATTGACCTGCTTCATTATTAATATATTTATCTTAATTGTTTTGCACTGACTCTCTTGCACTGGCTCTATGCATGTGTCTGTGCCTATGTTTGGGTCCACACTGTTCCATAAGGTGTTTTTTAATCTATTTTTTTAATCTAATTTTACTGCTTTAACCAGGTAATAGGGAGAGAGGATTATGGAAACTCTCGAAAAATGAGGTGGTAATAAGGAAAGAGGTTCATGTAAACTAATAATAAGGACGTACTAGGGAGAGAGATTTATGGAAACTCTTATGAGGATACAATAAGGAAAGAAGTTTATGGGACCCCTAATAATTAAGTAATAAGGAAAGAAGTATACTGCTAAAAAAAAGGGAACACTTAAACAACACATCCTAGATCTGAATGAAATAAATAATCTTATTAAATACTTATTTCTTTACATAGTTGAATGTGCTGACAACAAAATCACACAAAAATAATCAATGGAAATCCAATTTATCAACCCATGGAGGTCTGGATTTGGAGTCACACTCAAATTTAGAGTGCAAAACCACACTACAGGCTGATCCAAGTTTGATGTAATGTCCTTAAAACAAGTCAAAATGAGGCTCAGTAGTGTGTGTGGCCTCCACGTGTCTGTATGACCTCCCTACAACGCCTGGGTATGCTCCTGATGAGGTGGCGGATGGTCTCCTGAGGGATCTCCTCCCAGACCTGGACTAAAGCATCCGCCAACTCCTGGACAGTCTGTGGTGCAACGTGGCGTTGGTGGATGGAGCGAGACATGATGTCCCAGATGTGCTCAATTGGATTCAGGTCTGGGGAACGGGCGGGCGAGTCCATAGCATCAATGCCTTCCTCTTGCAGGAACTGCTGACACACTCCAGCCACATGAGGTCTAGCATTGTCTTGCATTAGGAGGAACCCAGGGCCAACCGCACCAGCATATGGTCTCACAAGGGGTCTGAGGATCTCATCTCGGTACCTAATGGCAGTCAGGCTACCTCTGGCGAGCACATGGAGGGCTGTGCGGCCCCCAAAGAAATGCCACCCCACACCATGACTGACCCACCGCCAAACCGGTCATGCTGGAGGATGTTGCAGGCAGCAGAACGTTCTCCACGGTGTCTCCAGACTCTGTCACGTCTGTCACGTGCTCAGTGTGAACCTGCTTTCATCTGTGAAGAGCACAGGGCGCCAGTGGCAAATTTGCCAATCTTGGTGTTCTCTGGCAAATGCCAAACGTCCTGCACGGTGTTGGGCTGTAAGCACAACCCCCACCTGTGGATGTCGGGCCTTCATACCACCCTCATGGAGTCTGTTTCTGACCGTTTGAGCAGACACATGCACATTTGTGGCCTGCTGGAGGTCATTTTGCAGGGCTCTGGCAGTGCTTCTCCTGCTCCTCCTTGCACAAAGGCGGACGTAGCGGTCCTGCTGCTGGGTTGTTGCCCTCCTACGGCCTCCTCCACATCTCCTGATGTACTGGCATGTCTCCTGGTAGCGCCTCCATGCTCTGGACACTACGCTGACAGACACAGCAAACCTTCCTGCCACAACTCGCGTTCATGTGCCAACCTGGATGAGCTGCACTACCTGAGCCACTTGTGTGGGTTGTAGACTCCGTCTCATGCTACCACTAGAGTGAAAGCACCGCCAGCATTCAAAAGTGACCAAAACATCAGCCAGGAAGCATAGGAACTGAGAAGTGGTCTGTGGTCCCCACCTGCAGAACCACTCCTTTATTGGGGGTGTCTTGCTTATTGCCTATAATTTCCACCTGTTGTCTATTCCATTTGCACAACAGCATGTGAAATGTATTGTCAATCAGTGTTGCTTCCTAAGTGGACAGTTTGATTTCACAGAAGTGTGATTGACTTGGAGTTACATTGTGTTGTTTAAGTGTTCCCTTTATTTTTTTGAGCAGTGTATATGGAAACTACTAATGAGGAGGTAAAAGGGAAAGAGTTTATGGAAACTAATAATGAGGAGGTAATACGGATTTTTAAAAATTGAAACTAATAATAAGGAGGAAAAAGGGAAAGAGGTTTATGGAAACTCTAATAATGAGGCGGTAATAGGGAAAGAGGTTTTTGAAACATCTAAAAAGGAAGAGGAAGTACGGAAAGAAGTTGATACAAACTCTAATTGAGTACGTAATAGGATACAAGTTTTATGGAAACTAATAATGAGGAGGTAACAGGGAAAGAGGTTTATGGAAACTAATAATGAGGAGGTAACAGGGAAAGAGGTTTAAGGAACTCCAATAATGATGTGGTAACACGGAAAGAAGTTTATTTAAAATAATAATGAGGAGGTAATAGGGAAAGAGGTATATTGAAACTAATAATGATGAGGTAATAGGGAAATAGTTTTATGGAAACTGGTAATAAGGAGGTAATAGGGAAAGAAGTCTGTAGAAACTAATAATGAGGTAACAAGGAAAGAGGTTTATCGAAACTCTAATAATTTGCCAGCAGCATACCACCCTGCATCCAACTGCTGGCTTGGTTCTGATGCTAAGCAGGGTTGGTCCTGGTCAGTCCCTGGATGGGGGACCAGATGCTGCTGGAAGTGGTATTGGAGGGCCAGTAGGATCAAATCAAATCAAATTTATTTATATAGCCCTTCGTACATCAGCTGAAATCTCAAAGTGCTGTACAGAAACCCAGCCTAAAACCCCAAACAGCAAGCAATGCATGTGAAAGAAGCACGGTGGCTGGGAAAAACTCCCGAGAAAGGCCAAAAACCTAGGAAGAAACCTAGAGAGGAACCAGGCTATGAGGGGTGGCCAGTCCTCTTCTGGCTGTGCCGGGTGGATATTATAACAGAACATGGTCAAGATGTTAAAATGTTCGTAAATGACCAGCATGGTCAAATAATAATAATCATAGTAATTGTCGAGGGTGCAACAAGCACGTCCGGTGAAACAGGTCAGGGTTCCGTAGCCGCAGGCAGAACAGTTGAAACTGGAGCAGCAGCATGGCCAGGTGGACTGGGGACAGCAAGGAGTCATCATGCCAGGTAGTCCTGAGGCATGGTCCTAGGGCTCAGGTCCTCCGAGAGAAAGAAAGAAAGAGAGAAGAGAGAATTAGAGAGAGCATATTTACATTCACACAGGACACCGGATAAGACAAGAGAATACTCCAGATGTAACAGACTGACCCTAGCCCCCCGACACATAAACTACTGCAGCATAAATACTGGAGGCTGAGACAGGAGGGATCAGAAGACACTGTGGCCCCATCCGATGATACCCCCGGACAGGGCCAAACAGGCAGGATATAACCCCACCCACTTTGCCAAAGCACAGCCCCCACACCACTAGAGGGATATCTACAACCACCAACTTACCGTCCGAAGACAAGGCCGAGTATAGCCCACAAAGATCTCCGCCACGGCACAACCCAAGGGGGGGGCGCCAACCCAGACAGGAAGACCACGTCAGTGGCTCAACCTAATCAAGTGACGCACCCCTCCCATGGACGGCATGGAAGAACACCAGTAAGTCAGTGACTCAGCCCCTGTAAAAGGGTTAGAGGCAGAGAATCCCAGTGGGAAGAGGGGAACAGACAAGGCAGAGACAGCAAGGGCGGTTCGTTGCTCCAGCCTTTCCGTTCACCTTCACACTCCTGGGCCAGACTATACTTAATCATAGGACCTACTGAAGAGATAAGTCTTCAGTAAAGACTTAAAGCTTGAGACTGAGTCTGCGTCTCTCACATGGGTAGGCAGACCATTCCATAAAAATGGAGCTCTATAGGAGAAAGCCCTACCTCCAGCCGTTTGCTTAGAAATTCTAGGGACAATTAGGAGGCCTGCGTCTTGTGACCGTAGCGTACGTGTAGGTATGTACGGCAGGACCAAATCGGAAAGATAGGTAGGAGCAAGCCCATGTAATGCTTTGTAGGTTAGCAGTAAAACCTTGAAATCAGCCCTTGCCTTAACAGGAAGCCAGTGTAGGGAGGCTAGCACTGGAGTAATATGATCAAATTTTTTGGTTCTAGTCAGGATTCTAGCAGCCGTATTTAGCACTAACTGAAGTTTGTTTAGTGCTTTATCCGGGTAGCCGGAAAGTAGAGCATTGCAGTAGTCGAGCCTAGAAGTAACAAAAGCATGGATTAATTTTTCTGCGTCATTTTTGGACAGAAAGTTTCTGATTTTTGCAATGTTACGTAGATGGAAAAAAGCTGTCCTTGAAGCAGTCTTGATATGTTCTTCAAAAGAGAGATCAGGGTCCAGAGTAACGCCGAGGTCCTTCACAGTTTTATTTGAGACGACTGTACAACCATCCAGATTAATTGTCAGATTCAACAGAAGATCTCTTTGTTTCTTGGGACCTAGGACAAGCATCTCTGTTTTGTCCGAGTTTAAAAGTAGAAAATTTGCAGCCATCCACTTCCTTATGTCTGAAACACAGGCTTCTAGCGAGGGCAATTTTGGGGCTTCACCATGTTTCATTGAAATGTACAGCTGTGTGTCATCCGCATAGCAGTGAAATTTAACATTATGTTTTTGAATGACATCCCCAAGAGGTAAAATATATAGTGAAAACAATAGTGGTCCTAGAACGGAACCTTGAGGAACACCGAAATTTACAATTGATTTGTCAGAGGACGAACCATTCACAGAGACAAACTGATATCTTTCCGACAGATAAGATCTAAACCAGGCCAGAACTTGTCCATGTAGACCAATTTGGGTTTCCAATCTCTCCAAAAGAATGTGGTGATCGATGGTATCAAAAGCGGCACTAAGATCTAGGAGCATGAGGACAGATGCAGAGCCTCGGTCTGATGTCATTAAAAGGTCATTTACCACCTTCACAAGTGCAGTCTCAGTGCTATGATGGGGTCTAAAACCAGACTGAAGCGTTTCGTATACATTGTTTGTCTTCAGGAAGGCAGTGAGTTGCTGCGCAACAACTTTTTCTAAAATTTTTGAGAGGAATGGAAGATTCGATATAGGCCGATAGTTTTTTATAATTTCTGGGTCAAGATTCGGCTTTTTCAAGAGAGGCTTTATTACTGCCACTTTTAGTGAGCTTGGTACACATCCGGTGGATAGAGAGCCGTTTATTATGTTCAACATAGGAGGGCCAAGCACAGGAAGCAGCTCTTTCAGTAGTTTAGTTGGAATAGGGTCCAGTATGCAGCTTGAGGGTTTGGAGGCCATGATTATTTTCATCATTATGTCAAGTGATATAGTACTAAAACACTTTAGTATCTCCCTTGATCCTAGGTCCTGGCAGAGTTGTGCAGACTCAGGACAATGGAGCCCTGGAGGAATACCCAGATTTAAAGAGGAGTCCGTAATTTGCTTTCTAATGATCATGATCTTTTCCTCAAAGAAGTTCATAAATGTATTACTGCTGAAGTGAAAGCCATCCTCCATTTGCGAATGCTGCTTTTTAGTTAGCTTTGCGACAGTGTCAAAAAGAAATTTCGGATTGTTCTTATTTTCCTCAATTAAGTTGGAAAAATAGGATGATCGTGCAGCAGTGAGGGCTCTTCGATACTGCACGGTACTGTCTTTCCAAGCTAGTCGGAAGACTTCCAGTTTAGTGTGGCGCCATTTCCGTTCCAATTTTCTGGAAGCTTGCTTCAGAGCTCGTGTATTTTCTGTATACCAGGGAGCTAGTTTCTTATGACAGATGTTTTTAATTTTTAGGGGTGCAACTGCATCTAGGGTATTGCGCAAGGTTAAATTGAGTTCCTCGGTTAGGTGGTTAACTGATTCTTGTCCTCTGACATCCTTGGGTAGGCAGAGGGAGTCTGGAAGGGCATCAAGGAATCTTTGGGTTGTCTGAGAATTTATAGCACGACTTTTAATCTTCCTTGGTTGGGGTCTGAGCAGATTATTTGTTGCAATTGTAAACGCAATAAAATGGTGGTCCGATAATCCAGGATTATGAGGAAAAACATTAAGATTCACAACATTTATTCCATGGGACAAAACTAGGTCCAGAGTATGACTGTGGCAGTGATTAGGTCCAGAGACATGTTGGACAAAACCCACTGAGTCGATGATGGCTCCGAAAGCCTTTTGGAGTGGGTCTGTGGACTTTTCCATGTGAATGTTAAAGTCACCAAAAATTAGAATATTATCTGCTATGACTACAAGATCCGATAGGAATTCAGGGAACTCAGTAAGGAACACTGCATATGGCCCAGGAGGCCTGTAAACAGTAGCTATAAAAAGTGATTGAGTAGGCTGCATAGATTTCATGACTAGAAGCTCAAAAGACGAAAACGTCATTGTTTTTTTTTGTAAATTGAAATTTGCTATCGTAAATGTTAGCAACACCTCCGCCTTTGCCGAATGCACGGGGGGTATGGTCACTAGTGTAACCAGGGGGTGAGGCCTCATTTAACACAGTAAATTCATCAGGCTTAAGCCATGTTTCAGTCAGGCCAATCACATCAAGATTATGATCAGTGATTAGTTCATTGACTATAACTGCCTTGGAAGTGAGGGATCTAACATTAAGTAACCCAATTTTGAGATGTGAAGTATCACAATCTCTTTCAATAATGGCAGGAATGGAGGAGGTCTTTATACTAGTAAGATTACTGAAGCGAACACCGCCATTTTTAATTTTGCCCAACCTAGATCGAGGCACAGACACGGTCTCAATGGGGAAAGCTGAGCTGACTACGCTAACTGTGCTAGTGGCAGACTCCACTAAGCTGGCAGGCTGGCTAACAGCCTGTTGCCTGGCCTGCACCCTATTTCATTGTGGAGCTAGAGGAGTTAGAGCCCTGTCTATGTTCGTAGATAAGATGAGAGCACCCCTCCAGCTAGGATGGAGTCCGTCACTCCTCAGCAGGCCAGGCTTGGTCCTGTTTGTGGGTGAATCCCAGAAAGAGGGCCAGTTATCTACAAATTCTATCTTTTGGGAGGGGCAGAAAACAGTTTTCATCCAGCGATTGAGTTGTGAGACTCTGCTGTAGAGCTCATCACTCCCCCTAACTGGGGAGGAGGCACTCTTTCCTCTGGTCTAAAAAATATCCCAATGCCCCAGGGCAGTGATTGGGGACACTGCCCTGTGTAGGGTGCCGTCTTTCGGATGGGACGTTAAACGGGTGTCCTGACTCTCTGAGGTCATTAAAGATCCCATTGCACTTATCGTAAGAGTAGGGGTGTTAACCCCGGTGTCCTGGCTAAATTCCCAATCTGGCACTCATACCATCACGGCTGTCTAGTCATCCCCAGCTTACAATTGGCTCATTCATCCCCCTCCTCTCCCCTGAAACTATTCCCCAGGTCGTTGCTGTAAATGAGAATGTGTTCTCAGTCAACTTACCTGGTAAATAACGGTAAAATAAATAAAATAAAACAAAATAAAAAATAAGGACGTAATTGTCACGTCCTGACCAGTAAAGGGGTTATTTGTTATTGTAGTTTGGTCAGAACGTGGCAGGGGGTGTTTGTTTTATGTGGTTCAGGATTTGTTGGGATATGTAATTATGTAAGAGGGGTGTTCGTTTTATGTGTTTGTTTTTTTTGGGGGGTATTGTTCTGGTTTTGTATTTCTATGGTTTTCTAGGTTGTGTATTTCTTTGTTGGCCTGCTATGGCTCTCAATCAGGAACAGCTGTACATCGTTGTTGCTGATTGGGATTCATACTTAGGTAGCCCTTTTGTCACCTGTGGTTTGTGGGAAGTTGTTTTTGCACTGCTGTGTTTAGCCTGCAATACTGTGCGTCCGTTCGTTTTCTTGTTTTGTTATTTAACTGTTCAATAAAAGTTAAAATGAGCACTCAACCCGCTGCGCCTTGGTCTACTACATACGACGACCGTTACAGTAATAGGGAATGAGGTTTACGAAAACTCTAATAAGGAGGTAATAGGGAAAGTGGTTTATGAAACCCCTAACAAAGAGGAGGTAGTAGGGAAATAAGTTTATAAAACCTCCAATAATGAGAAGGTAATAGTAAAAAAGGTTTATGGAAACTCTAATAATGAGGAGGTAATAGGGAGAGAGCTTGATGGATTCTCTATTAATGTGGAGGAAATAGGGAGAAGGGTTTATGGAATCTCTATTAATGAGGTAATTTATTATTTCTAATAATGAGGAGGAAATAGGGCAAGAAGTTTATTCTACTCTAATAATGAGGAGGTAACAGTGAAAGAGGTTTATGGAAACTAATAATGAGGAAGTAATATGGAACTAGGTGTATTGAAACTCAAATGTATTTATTTATTTTATTTTATTTTTATTTCACCTTTATTTAACCAGGTAGGCCAAGATAAAGCAAAGCAGTTCGACACATACAACAACACAGAGTTACACATGGAGTAAAGCAAACACAGTCAATAATGCAATAAATAAGTCTATATACAAAGTGCGCAAATGAGGTGAGATAAGGGAGGTAAAGACAAAAAAAGGCCATGGTGGCGAAGTACATAGAATATAGCAAGTAAAACACTGGAATGGTAGATTTGGAGTGGAAGAAAGTGCAAAGTAGAAATTGAAATAATGGGGTTTAAAGGAGCTCAATAAATAAATACAGTAGGGGAAGAGGTAGTTGTTTAGGCTAAATTATAGATGGGCTATGTACAGGTGCAGTAATCTGTGAGCTGCTCTGACAGCTGGTGCTTAAAGCTAATGAGAGACATAAGTGTTTCCAGTTTCAGAGATTTTTGTAGTTGGCAGCAGAGAACTGGAAGGAGAGTCGGCCGAAGGAGGAATTGGCTTTGGGGGTGACCAGTGAGATAACCTGCTGGAGCACATGCTACAGGTGGGTGCTGCTATGGTGACCAGCGAGCTGATATAAGGGGGGACTTTACCTAGCAGGGTCTTGTAGATGACCTGGAGCCAATGGGTTTGGTGATGAGTATGAAGCGAGGGCCAGCCAACGAGAGCGTACAGGTCGCAGTGGTGGGTAGAATATGGGGCTTTGGTGACAAAATGGATGGCACTGTGATAGACTGCATCCAATTTATTGAGTAGGGTATTGGAGGCTATTTTGTAAATGACATAGCTGAAGTCGAGGATCGGTAGGATGGTCAGTTTTACGAGGGTTTCTTTGGCAGCATGAGTGAAGGATGCTTTGTGTCATGTCCTGACCATAGTAAGATGTGATTTTCTATGGTAGAGTAGGTCAGGGCGTGACCGGGTGTTTAGGTGTTTTTCTATGTTTTCTATTTCTATGTTCTTAGGTTCTAGTTTTTGTATTTCTATGTTGGCTTGTTTGGGATGATCTCCAATTGGAGGCAGCTGGTCCTCGTTGTCTCTAGTTGGAGATCATATTTAAGTAGGAGTTTTTCTTCCTGGGTTTTTGTGGGTGATTCTATTTTGAGTAGTGTTTGTTTCTCTCTGCGTCACGGTTTGTTGTTTTGTCGACTCAGTTATTTATGTAAAGTTTCACAGATTTAATAAAATGTGGAACTACAACCACGCTGCACTTTGGTCTGCTCCTTTGGACAACCGTGACACTTTGTTGCGAAATAGGAAGCCAATTCTAGATTTAACTTTTGATTGGAGATGTTTGATGTGAGTCTGGATGGAGAGTTTACAGTCTAACCAGACACCTAGGTATTTGTAGTCGTCCACATATTCTAAATCAGAACCGTCCAGAGTTGTGATGCTGGACGGGCGGGCAGGTGCAGGCAGCGATCGGTTGAAGAGCATGCATATAGTTTTACTTGTGTTTAAGAGCAGTTGGAGGCCACGGAAGGAGAGTTGTATGGCATTGAAACTCATCTGGAGGGTTGTTAACTTCTATGGGCTACCTAGCCAGCCAGTGAAATATCAGGGCGGCAAATTCAAAACAACAAAATGTCATAATTCAACTTTCTCAAATATACAACTATTTTACACCATTTTAAAGATACACTTCTCCTTGATGTAACCACATTGTCCGATTTCAAAAAGGCTTTACAGCGAAAGCAAAACATTAGATTGTTAGAATAGTACATTGACACAAATAATCACACAGCCATTTTCCAAGCAAGGACATGCATCATAAAAACCCAAAACACAGCTAAATGAAGAACTAACCTTTGACGGTCTTCATCAGATGACACTCCTAGGACATTATGTTACACAATACATGTATGTTTTGTTCGATAAAGTTCATATTTATATCCAAAAACAGCATTTTACATTAGCGCGTGATGTTCAGAAAATGTATTCCCTCCAAAACCTTCGGTGAATGTCCACATCAATTTACAAAAATACTCATCATAAACGTTGACAAAATATATAACAATTATTTAAAGAATTATAGATAGACTACTCCTGGATGCAACCGCTGTGTCAGATATTAAAATAGCTTTACGGAGAAAGCACATTTTTCAATATTCTGAGTACATAGCTCGCCATCACAGCAAGCTATACAGACACCCGCCAAGTTCGGGGTCACCTAAACTCGGAATTAGTATTAGAAATAATCTATTACCTTTGCTGATCTTCATCAGAATGCACTCCCAGGACTCCTACTTCCACAAGAAATGTTGTTTTTGTTCGAAATAATCCATATTTATGTCCAAATACCTCAGTTTTGTTCTAGTGTTCAGAGCACTATCCAAAGGCATAACGCGCGAGTGCGGGACCAAAGACGAAAAGTCAACATTTTCCATTACCGTACTTAGAAGCATGTCAAACACTGTTTAAAATCCATCTTTATGGTATTTTTAACGTAAAATTGCGATAATATTCCAACCGAACAATAGCATATTCATTCAAGAAGAAAAGAAGGAACGGCGTGCTCGCAGGACCGCGCATATCCATTGGCAGTCCACTCAGTGACTGAGCTACTATACTCTGCCAAGTGACAGGAGAATGCTGAAAGAACTTTCTCGAATGCTGTTGACAGCCAATGGAAGCCTGGTTGGATTTTTCTCAGGTCTTTGCCTGCCATATGAGTTATGTTATACTCACAGACACCATTCAAACAGTTTTAGAAACTTGTTTTCTATCCAAATCTACTAATTTCTATCCAAATCTACTAATAATATGCATATTCTAGTTTCTGGGCCAGAGTATTAACCAGTTTAATTTGTGTATGTTTTTCATCCGGACGTGAAAATACTGCCCCCTACACCTCAACAGGTTAACACAGTGTCCAAAGAAGTGCCAGAAGTATACAGAATGGTTTTGTCTGCGTAGAGGTGGGTCAGAGACTCACCAGCAGCAAGAGCGACATCACTGATGTATACAGAGAAGAGAGTCGGCCCACGAATAGAACCCTGTCGCACCCCCATAAAGACTGCCAGAGGTCCGGACAACAGGCCTTCCGATTTGACACACTGAACTCTATCAGAGAAGTAGTTGGAGAACCAGGCGAGGCAATCATTTGAGAAACCAATACTATTGAGTCTGCCGATGAGGGACGTCCGGAACAGAAAGTAAAAGGAACAGGTTTCTGGGGGGTGATAAAATAGCTTCAAGGTATAATGTACAGACAAAGGTATGGTAGGATGTGAATACAGTGGAGGTAAACCTAGGCATTGAGTGATGATGAGAGAGATATTGTCTCTAGAAACATCATTGAAACCAGGTGATGTCATCGCATGTGTGGGTGGTGGAACTGAAAGGTTGGATATGGTATAATGAGCAGGGCTAGAGGCTCTACAGTGAAATAAGCCAATAAACACTAACCAGAACAGAAATGGACAAGGCATATTGACATTAAGGAGAGGCATGCGTAGCCGAGTGATCATAAGGGTCCAGTGAGATTCAGACTGCTATCCGGGCCATAGGTAGCAAGCTGGCAGAAGATGGAGGGAGCTCTGTTTTTAGCCACCTCATGCGTTTCCGTCTGTAGATTAGTGGGGTTCCGTGAGGTAGAGGGGACCAATCCAATTTACAAAATAGTTATAGTGGCCCAAGAAAATTGTCTGATAGACAGCTAACGATTAGCGGGCAGCAGATGGGCGTTCAGGTTACGTCGCAACGGAGGGGCCAGTTGGATAACTCCTTCGGGCAGGTAACGTTGGTTGTCCAGTCGTGAAGGCCCGGTGGGGCTCCGCATCGGCAGTAAAACGGGTCCGGATAGGTGATTGTAGCCCATGAGTGGCTGATGGAACTCTTCAGCTGGCTAGCTCCGGAATAATTGATGTTTGCTCTGGGACTGACGTTAGCCAATAGTCACTCGGATAGCAGTTAGGTAGCTGCAAGATCCAGGTGTAAATGTCCAAATCCGGGGATATGGAGAGAAAAATTGGTCCGGTATGCTCTGGTCTGAGTCGCGTTATACTAAAACTGGCAATAGCTTTTCGAGCTAAAGGATAGCTGATGACTGCCAACCATGGTTAGCTGAATACTAACGTTAGCCAGTGAACTGGCTAACTTCTGGCTAACTTCTGGCTAGCTTCTGTTGTGGATTTCAGATTTGAAGTGTATAATACTTTTTTTAAACAATTGGTGAGGCGGGTTGCAGGAGAGTGTTTTGAAGTTGAGGACAACGAACGTCTGTCTGCTATGCCATCTTGGATGGAAAGAAATAATGAGAGGGTAACAGGTTTTGTAAACTCTAATAATGAGAAGGTAATAGCGAAAGAGGTTTTTTGAAACTAGCAATGAGGAAAGAAGTTTATTGAAACTCTAATAATGAGGAGGCAATAGGAAAAGAGGTTTTGGAAACTCTTATGATGAGGTGGTAATTGGAAAAGATGTTTATGAAAATGAACACTGAGCAGTTGTTGGGGAAAGAGGATTATGGAAACTCTAATAATGATGAAGCAACAGGAAAGGCAGTTTATCGAACCTCTTATATTGTGGTGGTAATAGAGAAATTGTCACATTCTTCGTCGTGTTGAGGAAAGGAGGACCAAAATGCAGCGGGATTGTGGAGACTCATGTTTTATTACTGACAAAAAACAAGAGTAAAGCATCCACTTGACAAACAAAACAATAATTGATACTCACGACACGAAACAGTTTTGCAGGCTCACAAACGCAGTGCAAAAACAATCTCCCACAAAAGACACATACAAACACACCCTAATATATGGGACTCTCAAGCAAAGGCAAATGGACAACACCTGCCTTCAATTGAGAGTCCCAACCCCAATTGACCACACATAGACATACAACAGCTAGATCAATCATAGACATACATAACAAGCAACAGTGCCCAAAAACCCCGGAATACACAAATCAAATCCCCTACAACAAACACACCACCCCGAATACCATAAAACAAATACCCTCTGCCACGTCCTGACCAAACTACAATACCAATTAACCCTTATACTGGCCAGGACGTGACAGAAATAATTATTTGGAAACTCAAAATGAGGAGGAAATAGGGAAATAATTTCATGGAAGCTAATAATAAGGAGGTAAAAAGGAAAGATATTTTTTCAACCCCTAATAATGAGGAGGTAGCTGTGAAAGAGGTTTATGTAAACTAACAATGAGGAGGTAATGGGGAAAGAGGTTTATGGTGTCACGACTTCCGCCGAAGTTGGTCCCTCTCCTTGTTCAGGACGCGTTCGGCGGTCGAAGTCAACGACCTTCTAGCCATCGCTGATCCTCTTTTCATTTCCCTTTGGTTTTGTCTTGTCTTCCATCACACCTGGTTCCAATCCCATCAATTACATGTGTATTTAACCCTCTGTTCCCCCTCATGTCCTTGTCGGGGTTATTGTTAGTCCTGGTGTGCGTTGGGTTATGTACCCATTATTTGATTGTTCTGTTTTCCGGTGAGTTTTTGTTATTAAACTATGCCGTTTGGAAACACAGTTTTTGTTCTCCTGCGTCTGACTTCTCTGCTGCCAGTACACACTCCTTACATATGGAAACTAATAATGAGGACGTAAGAGGGAACAAGGTTTATTGAAACTCAAATAATGAGGAAGTAACAGGGAGAGATGTTTATCGAAACTCTAAAAATAAGGAGGTAATAGGGAAATAGGTTTATGGAAACTCTAATAATGAGGTGGTAATAGGTGGTAATAGGGGAAGATGTTTATGCAACCCATAGCAGTGTGGAGGCAATAGGGAAAAGGTTTATGGAAACTCTAATAATGAGGAGGTAACAGGGAAAGATATTTTTGCAATCCCTAATAATGATGAGGTAGCAGGGAAAGAAGTTTAAAGAACTCTAATAATGAGGAGGCAATACGGAAAGTGTGTTTATGGAATCTCTAATAATGAGGAAGTAATAGGTAAATAGGTTCATGGAAACTAAGAATGAGAAGGTAATGAGGAAAGAGCTTTATTGGAGCTCTAATAATGAGGAAGTAATAGGTAACTAGGTTCATGGAAACGAACAATGAAGAACGAATGGGGAAAGAGATTTATTGGAGCTCTAATAATGAGGAGTTAAAAAGGAAAGAAGTTTATGGAGATTAAAACTGAGGTAATATGGAAAGAAGTTTATGGAGAATATTAATGAGGTAATAGGGAAAGAAGTTGATGGAAACTCAAATAATGAGGTTGTAATAGGGAACTAGGTTTATTGAAACTCTAATAATGAGGAGGTAATAGGGAAAGAGGTTCATAATTAAATTCTAATTATGAGGAAGTAAGAGGGAGAGAGGTTTTTGGAAGTTAAAAATGAGGAGGTAACAGGGAATGATGTTAATGGAAAATGTTATGATGCGGATGTAACAGGGAAAGAGGTTTATGGAAACTCTGCTAATGAGGAGGTAATAAGGAAAGAGGTTTATGCAACCCCGAATAATGATGTGGTATCAGAGAAAGAGGTTTTAGAAACTAATAATGAGGAGGTAACAGGGAAATACATTTATGGAGATTAATAATGAGGTAATAGGGAAAGAAGTTTATGGAGACTAATAATGAGGAGGTCATTTGAAGGAGGTTTATGGAAAATCTAATGATGAGGATGTAATAGGGAACTAGGTTTATTGAAACTCTAATAATGAGGAGGTAATTGGGAAAGAGGTAAATAGAAGCTTGAATGATGAGGTAATAGGGAAAGATGTTCATTGAAACTCTAATAATGAGGAGGTAATTGGGAAAGAGGTTTATGGAAACTAATAATGAAGAAGTAACAGGGTTTATGGAAACTCTTCTAATGAGTAGGTAATAGGGAAATGTCACGGCTGTCTGAAGAATGGGACCAAAGTGCAGCATGTGTATCTTTCCCCATTTTATC
This sequence comes from Salmo trutta, assembly GCF_901001165.1. NCBI lineage: Eukaryota > Metazoa > Chordata > Actinopteri > Salmoniformes > Salmonidae > Salmo > Salmo trutta. The sequence goes on along the minus strand of NC_042979.1, from coordinate 51,202,043 downwards.
TAAACTGTGAATCTATGCAAGACATACAAATGAACTCATAATCAAAACAACAAACCGTGGCGAAGAGGTGCAACATACACTTACTCAATCTCCCACACGCCGCTGAAGACTCCGGACTGCAGACCGCCGCTGGAGACTCCGGACTGCAGACCGTCGCTGGAGACTCCGGACTGCAGACCGTCGCTGGAGACTCCGGACTGCAGACCGCCGCTGGAGACTCCGGACTGCAGACCGTCGCTGGAGTCTCCGGACTGGGAGACGTCTCTGGAGGCTCCGGACTGTGGGACGTCTCAGGAGGCTCCGGACTGTGGGCCGTCTCAGGCGGCTCCGGACTGTGGGCCGTCTCAGGAGGTTCCGGACTGGGAACTGTCGCCGGAAGCTCTGGACTGGGAACTGTCGCCGGAAGCTCTGGACTGGGAACTGTTGCTGGTAGCGTTGGACTGGGAATGCGCACTGGAGGCCTGATGCGTGGGGCTGGCACAGGTGGCGGCAGACTGGTAACACGCACCTCAGGGCGAGTGCGGGGAGCAGGAACAGGACACCCTGGACTAGGCAGGCACACTGGAGGCCTGATGTGTGGGGCTAGCACAGGTGGCGCCAGACTGGTGACATGCACTTCAGGGCGAGTACGAGGAGCAGGCACAGGGCGTACTGGGCTGTGGAGGCGCACTGGAGGTCTGGAGCATAGGGCTGGCACAATCCGTCCTGTCTGGATGCTCACTTTAGCCCGGCAAGTGCGGGGCGCTGGCACAGGACGCACTGGGCTGTGATTGTGCACTGGAGACACCGTGCATATCACCGCAAAATAGGGTGCCTGACAGGTAACACGCTCCTTCAAGCGAGTGCGTGGAGGAGACACAGGACGTACCAGACTGGGGAGGCGCACTGAAGGCCAGATGCGTGAAACTGGTGCATATGACACCGGACTGGTGTCACACTCCTCAGCACGCCCGCTCTGCAGTGCACTCAATGCCAACACCTCTCTCCGGAATCTTGCGTCGAGTTCCTCACTCATCTCCCTGACTGGCTCTGGTTCCCCCCACAGCTGTCCACGGTAAGCACGAGGAGTTGGCTCAGGTCCCAAACCTGACTCCACCAAAGTCCCCGTGTGCCCCCCCAAAATTGTTTTTGGAGCTGCCTCTCGGGTTTCCGTCGTTGCCGTGCTAGTTCCTCGTATTGTCGCTGTTCCTCTCTCGCTGTCTCCGCCTGCTTGCCTTGATGGTATAACGCCTTGTAATATCGCCGTTCTGCTCTTGCTGCTTCAATCTCCTCCTTTGGATGGCGATACTCCCCGGGCCTTGTCCAGGGTCCTGTCCCATCCAGGATTTCCTCCCAGGTCCAGTCCTCCTGACCACGCTGCTTGGTCCTTTGGTGGTGGGAAATTCTGTCATGGCTGTCTGAAGAATGGGACCAAAGCGCAGAGTGTGTATCGTTCCACATTTTATTCTAACTGTGAAACTATGCAAGACATACAAATAAACTCATAAACAAAACAACAAAGCGTGATGAAGAGGTGCAACATACACTTACTCAAAATACAATCTCCCACAAACCCAGGTGGGAAAAACAATTACTTAAGTATGTTCTCCAATTAGAGACAACGATGACCAGCTGCCTCTAATTGGAGATCATCCCCCCCAAAAAACATAGAAATACAGAAACAAGAACATGACAACATAGAAAATCTAAACTAGACACAGCCCAGTCACGCCCTGACCTACTCTACCATAGAAAATAAAATCTTCTATGGTCAGGACGTGACAGGAAAGAGGTTTATGCAACCCCTAAAATTGAGGAGGTAGCAGGGAACGATAGAGACTAATAATGAGGAAGTAAAAGGGAACGAGATTTATATCACCATGTTAAGCCCTGAATCAACCTAGAAGGTCTATTTGTCATGTATGATAAGAGATAAGTGGGACTGTCATTTTTTAACGATTTTTTGAAAAATGTCCAAAATGACCAGGGGTTCCACCTATTGGATGGGCACGGGTGGGGGGGGGGGGGGGTAATGCTCCCTACACAGCCGTGGACTCCTTGCACCCCCCTAAAGGCATTACAAAAACAATTTTAAAATGGGCTCCTGGTAACCCGTTCCAATCACCAGGAGCACGGCTGTCCATTTGCAATATGTTTCAATGGGCATTTACCATCACGAATTTGACATGCTCAAAAATATGCGAAATTGACTGGCCCGATGAACTCGGGATGGCCGGGCAGTGATAGTGGTTACTCTCCATTGCTCATTGTGTTGATTTCACCATGTCCATTTTGTGATGGTTTTTAACTGTTTAAACTTATTGCAAATGTACAAAAGTCAGCCAGCAAGTCAGCGTACATCAGTCAATAAGGTATCATTCTGACACCAAATTGATACAAACTGACACCAAACTCAATTTGTCCTATTCGGTTAGAAGCCAACTATCACATATTTCAGAGCAGGCCCAAAATTCACAGCATCTTCTGTTTAATAATAAAAACATAAAACACGTAGTTACGTTATAGCTGCGGGCCCAGTTCTGACATTATGTGCAGGCCTAGCTGAGGCGCCCCCGAATCCCAAGTTTCAGCTTGAGAGGTCATTCGGAGCCTGAGCAGCGACCTTAATTGGTGCTGAAAATCCACATTTTCTGGGCATTGCTACGGGGTGCTTGAATGAGCTGTCGGGCAGAAACGTTAGGGTCTGTCTCTATGTGCCGAGGCGATTTCAATGCACCTAGTCTTGCGACTCTGGGACTTTTCTAAATGTTGTCATTTTTGCGACAATGAAAAATAATTGAAGTTATTGCAAATGTTCGAGGCTGTTTCTCGGTCTGATAACCTTCTAGAGCCACATAACTCAGAGTGCATTATCAACTTGAGCTCTAGAACAGGTTTCTAAAGTGTCAGAGCTCTAGGTCTGACGGTTCATTGATAGTTCGAATGCAGGTAACTATTTGCAGGCTCTGTGTGTCTGTAAGCCCTACACTGTTTCACTCCATCCTTGCTGTGTGTGTGAGAGAGTTTCTTGGAAATCTGATGGGATAAATGACTGATTTACAGTTCATGAGGGTTGCCTAATCACACATATGAGGTTTTGGAAAGATGTGACTTTTTTAACCCTTTGAAACAGCCCCTATGACCCCAATTTAAAGCACTTCCGGTTGGCACAGGAAGCTGAAAGAAAACACATATCCTCATCGGGGTAGGCTTTTACAGAATTCTGAGTTTAAAGTCTTACCATGAATAACTGACTGATTTAGTGTTTTTCACAAACTGCAGGTTGGGTATATCAAAACACCTTTAGGGTGAATTTAACTACTTCCGGTTGCTCAAGGAAGCTTAGAACCAACACAGGTAGACCTCATAGTGGCCTGATGAATTGTCATTGAAGACAGGTTCATGAAGCATTCATAACCCACATAGGCTTTAGGTTGAATTTAGGGGAGCAGGCAATGTATTCCTATGGGGAGAGAAGTCATTGCAAACTGTTTGATGTAAACACCTTGTTTTCACCGTTAAGGGTGAATGCCACACGGTCAAGGTTTGGCTTGCACAGATCGGGAGGACCTCAGGAACGTTCCTGAGGTGGAACTGTGCTTCTAACCCTAACGGTTCTGCCGTTGTCACCCAAAAGCACCTGAAATTCAGGCCAGGCTTCATTTTGGGCCTAGTTATTTTCACGGTCGCTGTGGTCAGTCCGAGCGAGCTACAGTCAAGCGGAGCGTCTCGTTGAACTCGGCACGGCCTAGAGATTATGGTGATACCATTGCAGGCTGTGTGTGTCTTTAAAGAGTGGGCAATAGGGAAAACGGGTTTATGGAAACTCTAATAATGAGGAGGTAGCAGGGAAAGAGGTTCATGGATATTTTAATAATGAGCAGGTAATAGGGATTTAAGTTTATCAAAACTTATAATGAGGAGGTTAATAGGAAAAAGGTTTATGGAAACTCTAATAATGAGGAGGTAGCAGGGAAAGAGGTTCATGGATATTTTAATAATGAGCAGGTAATAGGGATTTAAGTTTATCGAAACTTATAATGAGGAGGTTAATAGGAAATAGGTTTATGGAAACTCTAATAATGAGGGGTGTCATGACGTTGGCCTGTGGGTAAGGTTTATGACCCCCCCATAAATACCTTTCTCCCTTCCCCTCTCTCTCTGACCCTACTGAAGGACTTGAATAGCCTGTGTTAAATATAGAGAGTCTGGGAACATCAAACAAATGGGGAAAAGGAACCATCTTTTGATAATAAAACCAGTTGGAAATATGCTTGATAACGTAATGAGTATGTATGTCAGTTCATTGTTATCTGAGACATTATGATTGATGACAGGACGACATAAACTGTACCTGAGAAAGTATACACCCTCTAGTTATCAGAGTCACATGGAATTGTTATGCAATAGAAATGTTTGATAATGAAATTGTTTGTTAGGAGATTAAATGTAATTTTAGCTTCCAAATGAGAGAATTGGGTTTTCATAAGGAATGTGCCCTGCTCGATCAGTGGCCAACCCTGTGAAGAGACAGGGGTTATAAACGATGAAACACCTCCTTCCCTCCTCTCCACTATATAAGTCTTTGACGAAAAGACATTCACGTGTTCCAGTACGTGAGGTCTGCAGCCTCTACGTTAGAAGGACAGACACATATCAAGGACAGAACTAAGCCAACCTCGGCGTGAGCTATGGTATGAACTGGTATGAACTTTGAGCTTATTCACTACAGAAGTGATACTTCCTAGCCGTTGAGTTAGCCGCTGCTAACGTGGGCTAGGAAAGGACGGACGACGGATCCAGTCTAACAACCAGACGAAGATACCACCACGTATCCAATTTGCCACCATTGACATTCTTCCACTACAGGAAGATCTGGTGGCCAACCCGGCCAGCATCTACGACCAATCTACCGAAGTGCAGCTCAGAGTAAATATTTATTGCATTTTCCTTTTCCAAATGGGCGGTAATTTAGAATGCATAAGAAAATGTATTTACGATAGCATAGCTGCTGTTTCTTTGTTCCTAAATCTTCCCGCCCTTTCATTCAAGCCAACCCCCTTTCCTTTGTGTAACCAGCCATGATACAGGTTCCGTCCACCAGGACGTTTTCTGTATGACATCATATGTATTCTGTGTATTTGTAATTCTGTGTGATTAGTTAGGTATTTAGTAAATAAATAATTAAACCCAATTTTGTATTGCTGATTCAACTTGTTAGCCAGGGTTCGTGAAGATAACCAAGAATTTACAACTTTCATTATGAGACTGAAAATAAGATAAGGGTTAATATTGACTGCTATCGATGTAAAATATTACTAAGTATTTTAAGAGTTTATTCGGAAGATAACAGCTCTATAAATGTTTTTCTGTGGTGCCCTGACTTTCTAGTTAATTACATTTACATGATTAGCTTAATCAGGTAATATTAATTACAGAGAAATCATTTTATAAGTTAGCATGTCATATCAATTAATCCGGCATAGCCAAAGACACGACAGGAGGTAACAGGGAAAGAGGTTCATGGAAGCACGAATAATGAAGAGGTAGTAGGGAAAGAAGTTTATGGAACTCTAATAATGAGAAGGTAATATCGATAGTAGTTAATGGAGATTAAAGGCCTCACCTCCTGGTAACACTAGTGACCATATCCCCGTGCATTCGCAAAGGCGGAGGTTTAGCTAACATTTACGATAGCAAATTTCAATTTACAAAAAAAACAACAACGACGTTTTCGTCTTTTGAGCTTCTAGTCATGAAATTTATGCAGCCTACTCAATCACTTTTTATTGCTACTGTTTATAGGCCTCCTGGGCCATATACAGCGTTCCTCACTGAGTTCCCTGAATTCCTATCGGACATTGTAGTCATAACAGATAATATTCAAATTTTTGGTGACTTTAATATTCACATGGAAAGTCCACAGACCCACTCCAAAAGGCTTTCGGAGCCATCATCGACTCAGTGGGTTTTGTCCAACATGTCTCTGGACCTACTCACTGCCACAGTGTCACGGCTGTCGTAATGTAAAGACCAAGGCGCAGCGGGTTGCATGTTCATCATTATATTTATTTAACCTGTTAGGGCTAGGGGGCAGTATTTACACGGCCGGATAAAAAACGTACCCGATTTAATCTGGTTACTACTCCTACCCAGTAACTAGAATATGCATATAATTATTGGCTTTGGATAGAAAACACCCTAAAGTTTCTAAAACTGTTTGAATGGTGTCTGTGAGTATAACAGAACTCATATGGCAGGCAAAAACCTGAGAAGATTCCTTACAGGAAGTGCCCTCTCTGACAAGATCTTGTTCTTCTTGTCTCTGTTTATTGAAGACTGAGGATCTTTGCTGTAACGTGACACTTCCTACGGCTCCCATAGGCTCTCAGAGCCCGGGAAAAAGCTGAATGATATCGAGGCAGCCCCAGGCTGAAACACATTTGCGCTTTTGGCAAGTGGCCGATAAGAGGATAATGGGCTTAGGCGCGTGCACGAGTCGAGCCCGTGCTTTATTTTCTTTCGTCTATTTACCTAAACGCAGATTCCCGGTCGGAATATTATCGCGTTTTTACGAGAAAAATGGCATCTAAATTGATTTTAAACAGCAGTTGACAGGCTTCGAAGTACGGTAATGGAATATTTAGAATTTTTTTGTCACGAAATGCGCCATGCTCGTAACCCTTATTTACCCTTTCGGATAGTGTCTTGAACGCACGAACAAAACGCTGCTGTTTGTATATAACAATGGATTATTTGGGACCAAACCAACATTTGTTATTGAAGTCCTGGGAGTGCATTCTGACGAAGAACACCAAAGGTAATCAAACTTTTCTAATAGTAAATCGGAGTTTGGTGAAGGCTAAACTTGCTGGGTGTCTAAATAGCTAGCCCTGTGATGCCGGGCTATCTACTTAGAATATTGCAAAATGTGCTTTCACCAAAAAGCTATTTTAAAATCGGACATATCGAGTGCATAGAGGAGTTCTGTATCTATAATTCTTAAAATAATTGTTATGCTTTTTGTGAACGTTTATCGTGAGTAATTTAGTAAATTGTTAGTAAATTCGGCGGAAGTTTGCGGGGGGTATGCTAGTTCTGAACGTCACATGCTAATGTAAAAAGCTGGTTTTTGATATAAATATGAACTTGATTGAACAAAACATGCATGTATTGTATAACATAATGTCCTAGGTGTGTCATCTGATGAAGATCATCAAAGGTTAGTGCTGCATTTAGCTGTCTTCTGGGTTTTTGTGACATTATATGCTAGCTTGAAAAATGGGTGTCTGATTATTTCTGGCTAGGTACTCTGCTGACATAATCTAATGTTTTGTTTTCGTTGTAAAGCCTTTTTGAAATCGGACAGTGTGGTTAGATTAACGAGAGTCTTGTCTTTAAAATGCTGTAAAATAGTCATATGTTTGAGAAATTGAAGTAATAGCATTTCTAAGGTATTTGAATAACGCGGCACAGGATTCCACTGGCTGTTACGTAGGTGGGACGATTTGGTGCCACCTGCCCTAGAGAGGTTAATTAGTGAACACGAAGAAAACAAAAAGAATGACAGACGACAGTTTTACAGGTTATACGCAGCAGTGCAAAATACAACTACCCACAACTAAACAGGTGAAAACAAGCACTTTAAATATGACTCCCAATCAGGAACAACGATGAACAGCTGTTCCTGATCGAGAGCCACACAGACCACAAAGAAAAATACAAACTAGAAACCTAGAACACAAAAACCCAGAACATAACCAAAACCCCGGAACACATAAATACAACACCCCTCTACATACACATAACCCCCCGAACCACATAAAACAAATACCCTCTGCCACGTCCTGACCAAACTACAATAACAAATACTCCCTCTACTGGTCAGGACGTGACACACAGTCATACTCTGGATCTAATTTTGTCCCGTGGAATAAATGTTGTGGATCTTAATGTTTTTCCCCATTATCCTGGATTATCGGACCACCATTTTATTTTACGTTTGCAATCGCAACAAATATTCTGCTCAGACCCCAACCAAGGATCATCAAAAGTCATGCTATAAATTCTCAGACAACCCAAAGATTCCGTGATGCCCTTCCAGACTCCCTCTGCCTACCCAAGGACGTCAGAGGACTGGTGTTCAACCTTCCCAAGTTCTCTCACGTCACCCCGCTCCTCCGCACACTCCACTGACTTCCAGTTGAAGCTCGCATCTGCTACAAGACCATGGTGCTTGCCTACGGAGCTGTGAGGGGAATGGCACCTCCGTACCTTCAGGCTTTGATCAGGCCCTACACCCAAACAAGGGCACTGCATTCATCCACCTCTGGCCTGCTGGCCCCCCTACCTCTGTGGAAGCACAGTTCCCGCTCAGCCCAGTCAAAACTGTTCGCTGCTCTGGCACCCCAATGGTGGAACAAGCTCCCTCACGATGCCAGGACACCTGGGATAGGATAAAGTAATCTTTCTAACCCACCCCCTCACCCTCCCCCCTCCCCTCCAAAAAATATATAGATGTACTATTGTAAAGTGGTTGTTCCACTGGCTATCATAAGGTGAATGCACCAATTTGTAAGTCGCTCTGGATAAGAGCGTCTGTTAAATGACGTAAATGTAAATGTAGGACAAAAATCAGTTAACCACCTAACTGAAGAATTCAATTTAACCTTGCGCAATACCCTAGATGCAGTTGCACCCCTAAAAACTAAAAACATTTTTCATAAGAAACTAGCTCCCTGGTTTTCAGAAAATACATGAGCTCTGAAGCAAGCTTCCAGAAAATTGGAACGGAAATGGCGCCACAACAAACTGGAAGTCTCCCGACTAGCTTGGAAAGACAGTACCGTGCAGTATCGAAGAGCCCTCACTGCTGCTCGATCATCTTATTTTTCCAACTCAATTGAGGAAAATAAGAACAATCCAACATTTATTTTTGATACTGTAGCAAAGCTAACTAAAAAGCTGCATTCCCCAAGAGAGGATGGCTTTCACTTCAGCAGTAATAAATTCATGAACTTCTTTGAGGAAAAGATCATGATGATTAGAAAGCAAATTACGGACTCCTCTTTAAATCTGCGTATTCCTCCAAAGCTCCATTGTCCTGAGTCTGCACAACTCTGCCAGGACCTAGGATCAAGGGAGACACTAAAGTGTTTTAGTACTATATCTCTTGACACAATTATGAAAATAATCATGGCCTCTAAACCTTCAAGCTGCATACTGGACCCTATTCCAACTAAACTACTGATAGAACTGCTTCCTGTGCTTGGCCCTCCTATGTTGAACATAATAAACGGCTCTCTATCCACCGGATGTGTACCAAACTCACTAAAAGTAGCAGTAATAAAGCCTCTCTTGAAAAAGCCACATTTTGACCCAGAAAATATAAAAAACTATCGGCCTATATCGAATCTTCCATTCCTCTCAAAAATGTTAGAAAAAGCTGTTGCGCAGCAACTCACTGCCTTCCTGAAGACAAACAATGTATACGAAACGCTTCAGACTGGTTTTAGACCCCATCATAGCACTGAGACTGCACTTGTGAAGGTGGTAAATGACCTTTTAATGGCGTCAGACTGAGACTCTGCATCTGTCCTCGTGCTCCTAGACCTTAGTGCTGCTTTTGATACTATCGATCACCACATTCTTTTGGAGAGATTGGAAACCCAATTTGGTCTACACGGACAAGTTCTGGCCTGGTTTAGATCTTATCTGTCGGAAAGATATCAGTTTGTCTCTGTGAATGTTTTGTCCTCTGACAAATCAACTGAACATTTTGGTGTTCCTCAAGGTTCCATTTTAGGACCACTATAGTTTTCACTATATATTTTACCTCTTGGTGATGTAATTCGAAAACATAATGTTAAATTTCACTGCTATGTGGATGACACACAGCTGTACATTTCAATGAAACATGGTGAAGCCCCAAAATTGCCCTCGCTAGAAGCCTGTGTTTCAGACATAAGTAAGTGGATGGCTGCAAATTTTCTACTTTTAAACTCGGACAAAACAGAGATGCTTGTTCTTGGTCCCAAGAAACAAAGAGATCTTCTGTTGAATCTGACAATTAATCTGGATGGTTGTACAGTCGTCTCAAATAAAACTGTGAAGGAACTCGGCGTTACTCTGCACCCTGATCTCTCTTTTTAAGAACATATCAAGACTGTTTCAAGGACAGCTTTTTTCCATCTACGTAACATTGCAAAAATCAGAAACTTTCTGTCCAAAAATGATGCAGAAAAATTAATCCATGCTTTTGTTACTTGTAGGTTGGACTACTGCAATGCTCTACTTTCCGGCTACCAGGATAAAGCAGTAAATAAACTTCAGTTAGTGCTAAATACGGCTGCTAGAATCCTGACTAGAACCAAAAAATGTGATCATATTATTCCAGTGCTAGCCTCCCTACACTGGCTTCCTGTCAAGGCAAGGGCTGATTTCAAGGTTTTACTGCTAACCTACAAAGCATTACATGGGCTTGCTCCTACCTATCTTTCCGATTTGGTCCTGCCGTACATACCTACACGTATGCTATGGTAACAAGACGCATGCCTCCTAATTGTCCCTAGAATTTCTAAGCAATCAGCTGGATGCAGGGCTTTCTCCTATAGAGCTCCATTTTTATGGAATGGTCTGCCTACCCATGTGAGAGACGCAGACTCGGTCTCAACCTTTGTCTTTACTGAAGACTCATCTCTTCAGTAGGTCCTATGATTGAGTGTAGTCTGGCCCAGGAGTGTGAAGGTGAACGGAAAGGCTCTGGAGCAACGAATCGCCCTTGCTGTCTCTGCCTGGCCGGTTCCCCTCTCTCAAATGGGATTCTCTGCCTCTAACCCTATTACAGGGGCTGAGTAACTTGCTTACTTGGGGTTCTTCCATGCCGTCCCTAGGAGGGGTGCGTCACTTGAGTGGGTTGAGTCACTGACGTGGTCTTCCTGTCTGGGTTGGCGCCCCCCCTTGGGTTGTGCCGTGGTGGAGATCTCTGTGGGCTATACTCGGCCTTGTCTCAGGACGGTAAGTTGGTGGGTGAAGATATCCCTCTAGTGCTGTGGGGGCTGTGCTTTGGCAAAGTGGGTGGGGTTATATCCTGACTGTTTGGCCCTGTCCGGGGGTATCATCGGATGGGGCCACAGTGTCTCCTGACCCCTCCTGTCCCAGCCTCCTGTGTGAATTTAAGTATGCTCTCCCTAATTCTTTTTTTCTTTCTCTCTCTCGGAGGACCTGAGCCCTAGGACCATGCCTCAGAACTACCTGGCAAGATGGACTCCTTGCTGTCCCCAGTCCACCTGGCCGTGCTGCTGCTCCAGTTTTAACTGTTCTGCTTGCGGCTATGGAACCCTGACCTGTTCACCGGACGTGCTACCTGTCCCAGACCTGCTGTTTTCAACTCTCTAGAGATAGCAGGAGTGGTAGAGATACTCTCAATGATCGGCTATGAAAAGCCAACTGACATTTACTCTTGAGGTGCTGACTTGTTGCACCCTCAACAACTACTGTGATTATTATTATTTGACCATGCTGATCATTTATCAACATTTGAACATCTTGGCCATGTTCTATTATAATCTTCACCCGGCACAGCCAGAAGAGGACTGGCCACCCCTCATAGCCTGGTTCCTCTCCAGGTTTCTTCCTAGGTTTTGGCCTTTCTAGGAAGTTTTTCCTAGCCACCGTGCTTCTACACCTGCATTACTTGCTGTTTGGGGTTTTAGGCTGGGTTTCTGTACAGCACTTTGAGATATCAGCTGATGTAAGAAGGGCTATATAAATTGATTTGATTTGATTTAATAATGATGTAAATGGGAAGGAAGATTATGGAGACTAATAATGAGGAGGTAATAGGGAAAGATTTTTATGGAAACATTAAGGAGGAAACATATAAAGAGGTTTACCATAACTCTATTAAAGAGGGACCAATAAGGAAAAAGGTTTATGGAAACTTTAATAATGAGGAGGTAATGGGGAAAGAATTTAATGGAACCTAAAAATTAGGAGGTAATGGGGAAAGAGGTTTTGGAAACTCTAACAATGATGAGGTAATAGGGATAGAGGTTTTGGAGGCTAATAATGAGGAGGAAATAGGGAAAGAGGATTATTGAAATTGTATTTATGAAGAAGTAACAGGGAGAGAGGTTTAAGGAAACTCTAATAATTAGGAGGTGAAAGGGAAATCTATTTTTGCAACCCCTAAAAACGAGGAGTTAGCAGGAAAAGAGGGTTTATGTAAGCTAAAAATGAGATGGTAAATGTGGAATGTGTTTTTGGAAAATCTAATAATGAGGAAGTAATAGAGAACTAGGTTATTTAAACTCTAATAATGAGGTGTTAATAGGGAAAGAGGTTTTGGAAACTCTAATAATAAGGAGCTAATTGGGAAAGAAGTTTATGGAACTCAAATAATAATGAGGAGGTAATAGGGAAAGAGGTTTATGGAAACTCTAATAATGAGGAGTTAATAGGGAAAGAGGTGAATGGAAACTCATAATGAGGCCGTAATAGGGAAATACGTTTATGGACATTAGTAAGGAGGTAATAGGAGAGAAGTTTATGGAGAGGAATAATGAGGAGGTAAAAGGTAAAGATGTTTATGGAAACTCTAACATTAAGAATGAAACAGATAGAGGTTTACCATAACTCATTGAAGAGGAAGCAATAGGGAAAAAGGTTCATGGAAATTATAATAGTGAGAAAGTAACAGAGAGAGAGGTTTCTGGGAACTGTAATAATGAGGAGAAGAAGGGAAATAGGTTCATGGAAATTCTAATTATAAGGAAGTAACAGGGAAAGTGGTTATGGAAACTATAATAATGTGGAGATAATAGGGAAAGAGGTTTATGGAAATACTAATTATGAGGAAGTAACAGGGAGAGATGTTAATGGAAACTCAAATAATGTGGAGGTAATGGTGAAAGAGGATTTTGGAAACTCTAATAGTGAGGAAGTAATAGGGAACTCGATTTATTGAAACTCTAATAATGGGGAGGTAATAGTTAAAAGGGTTTTTGGAAACTCTATTAATGTGGAGGTAATATGGAAAGAGATTAATGGAAAGTAATATTGATGAGGTAATAGTGAGTGAGGTTTGTGGAAACTCTAATGAGGAGGGAATAGGGAAATATGTTTATGGAAACTGTAATAATGAGGAGGAAATAAGTCTGAGGTTTGTGGAAACTATTATAATGAGGATGCAATAGGGAAAGAGGTTTTTTGAACCTCTAATAATGAGGAGGTAATAGGGAAACTGTAATGAACACAATGGGAGACATGGAGCTGGTTTCAAGCGCAGGGCGCAGCAGGTCTTTATTGTAAAGTACGACAGGACTAGGCAGGGTGGTGGGTCCCGGGGTTCGGGCAGATGGTCATACACAGGGAGTCCAACAAGGCAACAGTACAGGCAGGGAATAGGCAAAAGGTGTCATTAGTGAGGCAGGCAAAAACAATCATACACGGAGTAAATCACGGGAAAAACAGAGCTCTGAATAGAAGTGTGTCACAAAACAAACAATACCTCACAGTGATGGGGTGCAAAGAACTGAACTAAATAGTGTGTGATAATGACATACAGGTGTGTGAACAGGTGATCAGAATTCAGGTGATTGGGATCTGGAGAGTGAGCTGCATTCAAGGGATCTATGTGTTTGAGAGTGTGAGTTGGAAGCAGACGTTACAGAGAGGTTAATTGAAACTCTAATAATGAGGAGGTAATAGGGAAAGAGTTTTATTTAAACTATAATATTGAGGTAATAGGGAGAGAGGATTATAGAAATTCAAAAAATGAGGAGGTAATAGGTAAAGAGGTTTTTGGAAACTAATAATGAGGAGGTAATAGGGAAAGAGGTTTATTGAAACTCTTAAAATGACCTTTATTTTCTCTTCAGGAAAGGGCACGGAGCTCAAATGAAACCTTATTCTATTCAAGGCAAAGGTACACCAGTCAGGAGAATCATCAGGAGAGGGGTACATCAATAACTGGGATCTGGTTTACATAGCAGGGTTTAATTAGGAATATATCCTTGCTATGAGAAGAGTCTTATTTGGCCTCTAAACAATGACACAGACATCACACGCCCGTTGATGAAAAACATTTATGCATCAAAATATTGTGAATCATCAAGCGTGAATTTAGACCTTTCTGATCCAGAAATTGGGAATTATCATGAGTCAAACAGAATGTTATTGGTCGCATACATGTTCTGTATTTAGCAGATGTTATTGCAGGTCTAGCGAAATGCTTGTGTTCCTAGCACCAACAGTGCAGTGATATCTAACAATTCACAACAATACACATCAATCCAAAAAGTTAAATAATGGAATTAAAAGATATATTCATTTTAGGATGAGCAATGTCGGTGTCCGGAGTGTGTGTATGTATATATATGTGTATATATATATATATATATATATATATATATATATGTATATGTGTATATATATATGTGTGTATATATATGTGTATATATGTATATGTATATATATGTATATATGTGTATATACGTATATGTGTATATATATGTGTATATATACATGTATATATGTATATGTGTATATATGTATATGTGTATATATATATATGTGTATATATATGTGTGTGTATATATATACACTGCACTAAAAAATAAAGGGAACACTTAAACAACACATCCTAGATCTGAATGAAAGAAATAATCTTATTAAATACTTTTTTCTTTACATAGTTGAATGTGCTGACAACAAAATCACAAAAATAATCAATGGAAATGCAATTTATCAACCCATGGGTGTCTGAATTTGGAGTCACACTCAAAATTAAAGTGGAAAACCACACTACAGGCTGATCCAACTTTGATGTAATGTCCTTAAAACAAGTCAAAATGAGGCTCAGTAGTGTGTGTGGCCTCCACGTGCCTGTATGACCTCCCTACAATGCCTGGGCATGCTCCTGATGAGGTGGCGGATGGTCTCCTGAGGGATCTCCTCCCAGACCTGGACTAAAGCATCCGCCAACTCCTGGACAGTCTGTGGTGCAACGTGGCGTTGGTGGATGGAGCGAGACATGATGTCCCAGATGTGCTCAATTGGATTCAGGTCTGGGGAACGGGCGGGCCAGTCCATAGCATCAATGCCTTCCTCTTGCAGGAACTGCTGACACACTCCAGCCACATGAGGTCTAGCATTGTCTTGCATTAGGAGGAACCCAGGGCCAACTGCACCAGCATATGGTCTCACAAGGGGTCTGAGGATCTCATCTCGGTACCTAATGGCAGTCAGGCTACCTCTGGCGAGCACATGGAGGGCTGTGCGGCCCCCCAAAGAAATGCCACCCCACACCATGACTGACCCACCGCCAAACCGGTCATGCTGGAGGATGTTGCAGGCAGCAGAACATTCTCCACGGCGTCTCCAGACTCTGTCACGTCTGTCACGTGCTCAGTGTGAAACTGCTTTCATCTCTGAAGAGCACAAGGCACCAGTGGCGAATTTGCCAATCTTGGTGTTCTCTGGCAAATGCCAAACGTCCTGCACGGTGTTGGGCTGTAAGCACATCCCCCACCTGTGGACGTCGGGCCCTCATACCACCCTCATGGAGTCTGTTTGAGCAGACACATGCACATTTGTGGCCTGCTGGAGGTCATTTTGCAGGGCTCTGGCAGTGGTTCTCCTGCTCCTCCTTGCACAAAGGCGGAGGTAGCGCTCCTGCTGCTGGGTTGTTGCCCTCCTACAGCCTCCTCCACATCTCCTGATGTACTGGCCTGTCTCCTGGTAGCGCCTCCATGCTCTGGACACTACGCTGACAGACACAGCAAACCTTCTTGCCACAGCTCGCATTGATGTGCCATCCTGGATGAGCTGCACTACCTGAGCCAGTTGTGTGGGTTGTAGACTCCGTCTCATGCTACCACTAGAGTGAAAGCACCGCCAGCATTCAAAAGTGACCAAAACATCAGCCAGGAAGCATAGGAACTGAGAAGTGGTCTGTGGTCACCACCTGCAGAACCACTCCTTTATTGACACTGGTTGTAACTTGCAGACTTGTTTACGCTGCTGTGCGTTTTTGTTTCCGTTTTTACTTTGCTACCTGACGGTTTTTACTTTTTCATTACCGTATATTTTTACTTTTTCCCTCACTCAACTTTTTTTTCATTCAACTTTCCTACCCCGGAGGTTTTATCTGGACATGGTTCGTCAGGACTTCAAACAGCCGAAGCGAAGTAACATTAACATGATGCCTTCTAATTGCAGTCGTTGTACTCATAATATACAGGAGAACGATCGCCTTACGGCAAGGATAGCTGTGCTGCAAGCCCAGCTTCAGACGCAATCGTTAGGCAAGGGTCATTTCAGTGTAGGAAAGGATGAAACAGCGTCTGTGCCACCAGCAAGTACAGATAGTAACGTTAGTATAAACCCCCTCGCACGGTCCCCGCAGCCGGACATCTTTCTCATGGCGTCTGGAGGGAAACGCTGTAGGAATGCTCAACCGGTGTCGCTTATTCAGCCGACAGAAACTTTCAACCGGTTCTCCCCGTTAAGCGAGTCGGAGTCGGAGGCCGAGACTTCTCTGGTCTCTGCTCCTCACGTTGTGGGGTCTGAGACGCCGACGGCTCCCACCATTAGCTCTGACAAATTGAAAACCCTAGTCATTGGCGACTCCATTACCCGCAGTATTAGACTTAAAACTAATCATCCAGCGATCATACACTGTTTACCAGGGGGCAGGGCTACCGACGTTAAGGCTAATCAAAAGGTCGGTGCTGGCTAAAGCTAAAACTGGCGAGTGTAGAGAGTATAGAGATATTGTTATCCACGTCGGCACCAACGATGTTAGGATGAAACAGTCAGAGGTCACCAAGCGCAACATAGCTTCAGCATGTAAATCAGCTAGAAAGATGTGTCGGCATCGATTAATTGTCTCTGGCCCCCTCCCAGTTAGGGGGAGTGATGAGCTCTACAGCAGAGTCTCACAACTCAATCGCTGGATGAAAACTGTTTTCTGCCCCTCCCAAAAGATAGAATTTGTAGATAACTGGCCCTCTTTCTGGGATTCACCCACAAACAGGACCAAGCCTGGCCTGCTGAGGAGTGACGGACTCCATCCTAGCTGGAGGGGTGCTCTCATCTTATCTACGAACATAGACAGGGCTCTAACTCCTCTAGCTCCACAATGAAATAGGGTGCAGGCCAGGCAACAGGCTGTTAGCCAGCCTGCCAGCTTAGTGGAGTCTGCCACTAGCACAGTTAGCGTAGTCAGCTCAGCTTTCCCCATTGAGACCGTGTCTGTGCCTCGATCTAGGTTGGGCAAAATTAAAAATGGCGGTGTTCGCTTCAGTAATCTTACTAGTATAAAGACCTCCTCCATTCCTGCCATTATTGAAAGAGATTGTGATACTTCACATCTCAAAATTGGGTTACTTAATGTTAGATCCCTCACTTCCAAGGCAGTTATAGTCAATGAACTAATCACTGATCATAATCTTGATGTGATTGGCCTGACTGAAACATGGCTTAAGCCTGATGAATTTACTGTGTTAAATGAGGCCTCACCCCCTGGTTACACTAGTGACCATACCCCCCGTGCATTCGGCAAAGGCGGAGGTGTTGCTAACATTTACGATAGCAAATTTCAATTTACAAAAAAAAACAATTACGTTTTCGTCTTTTGAGCTTCTAGTCATGAAATCTATGCAGCCTACTCAATCACTTTTTATAGCTACTGTTTACAGGCCTCCTGGGCCATATGCAGTGTTCCTTACTGAGTTCCCTGAATTCCTATCGGATCTTGTAGTCATAGCAGATAATATTCTAATTTTTGGTGACTTTAACATTCACATGGAAAAGTCCACAGACCCACTCCAAAAGGCTTTCGGAGCCATCATCGACTCAGTGGGTTTTGTCCAACATGTCTCTGGACCTACTCACTGCCACAGTCATACTCTGGACCTAGTTTTGTCCCATGGAATAAATGTTGTGGATCTTAATGTTTTTCCTCATAATCCTGGATTATCGGACCACCATTTTATTGCTTTTACAATTGCAACAAATAATCTGCTCAGACCCCAACCAAGGAAGATTAAAAGTCGTGCTATAAATTCTCAGACAACCCAAAGATTCCTTGATGCCCTTCCAGACTCCCTCTGCCTACCCAAGGACGTCAGAGGACAAGAATCAGTTAACCACCTAACCGAGGAACTCAATTTAACCTTGCGCAATACCCTAGATGCAGTTGCACCCCTAAAAATTAAAAACATCTGTCATAAGAAACTAGCTCCCTGGTATACAGAAAATACACGAGCTCTGAAGCAAGCTTCCAGAAAATTGGAACGGAAATGGCGCCACACTAAACTGGAAGTCTTCCGACTAGCTTGGAAAGACAGTACCGTGCAGTATCGAAGAGCCCTCACTGCTGCACGATCATCCTATTTTTCCAACTTAATTGAGGAAAATAAGAACAATCCGAAATTTCTTTTTGACACTGTCGCAAAGCTAACTAAAAAGCAGCATTCGCAAATGGAGGATGGCTTTCACTTCAGCAGTAATAAATTTATGAACTTCTTTGAGGAAAAGATCATGATCATTAGAAAGCAAATTACGGACTCCTCTTTAAATCTGGGTATTCCTCCAGGGCTCCATTGTCCTGAGTCTGCACAACTCTGCCAGGACCTAGGATCAAGGGAGATACTAAAGTGTTTTAGTACTATATCACTTGACATAATGATGAAAATAATCATGGCCTCCAAACCCTCAAGCTGCATACTGGACCCTATTCCAACTAAACTACTGAAAGAGCTGCTTCCTGTGCTTGGCCCTCCTATGTTGAACATAATAAACGGCTCTCTATCCACCGGATGTGTACCAAGCTCACTAAAAGTGGCAGTAATAAAGCCTCTCTTGAAAAAGCCGAATCTTGACCCAGAAATTATAAAAAACTATCGGCCTATATCGAATCTTCCATTCCTCTCAAAAATTTTAGAAAAAGTTGTTGCGCAGCAACTCACTGCCTTCCTGAAGACAAACAATGTATACGAAACGCTTCAGTCTGGTTTTAGACCCCATCATAGCACTGAGACTGCACTTGTGAAGGTGGTAAATGACCTTTTAATGACATCAGACCGAGGCTCTGCATCTGTCCTCATGCTCCTAGATCTTAGTGCCGCTTTTGATACCATCGATCACCACATTCTTTTGGAGAGATTGGAAACCCAAATTGGTCTACATGGACAAGTTCTGGCCTGGTTTAGATCTTATCTGTCGGAAAGATATCAGTTTGTCTCTGTGAATGGTTCGTCCTCTGACAAATCAATTGTAAATTTCGGTGTTCCTCAAGGTTCCGTTCTAGGACCACTATTGTTTTCACTATATATTTTACCTCTTGGGGATGTCATTTGAAAACATAATGTTGAATTTCACTGCTATGCGGACGACACACAGCTGTACATTTCAATGAAACATGGTGAAGCCCCAAAATTGCCCTCGCTAGAAGCCTGTGTTTCAGACATAAGGAAGTGGATGGCTGCAAATTTTCTACTTTTAAACTCGGACAAAACAGAGATGCTTGTCCTAGGTCCCAAGAAACAAAGAGATCTTCTGTTGAATCTGACAATTAATCTGGATGGTTGTACAGTCGTCTCAAATAAAACTGTGAAGGACCTCGGCGTTACTCTGGACCCTGATCTCTCTTTTGAAGAACATATCAAGACTGCTTCAAGGACAGCTTTTTTCCATCTACGTAACATTGCAAAAATCAGAAACTTTCTGTCCAAAAATGACGCAGAAAAATTAATCCATGCTTTTGTTACTTCTAGGCTCGACTACTGCAATGCTCTACTTTCCGGCTACCCGGATAAAGCACTAAACAAACTTCAGTTAGTGCTAAATACGGCTGCTAGAATCCTGACTAGAACCAAAAAATTTGATCATATTACTCCAGTGCTAGCCTCCCTACACTGGCTTCCTGTTAAGGCAAGGGCTGATTTCAAGGTTTTACTGCTAACCTACAAAGCATTACATGGGCTTGCTCCTACCTATCTTTCCGATTTGGTCCTGCCGTACATACCTACACGTACGCTATGGTCACAAGACGCAGGCCTCCTAATTGTCCCTAGAATTTCTAAGCAAACGGCTGGAGGTAGGGCTTTCTCCTATAGAGCTCCATTTTTATGGAATGGTCTGCCTACCCATGTGAGAGACGCAGACTCAGTCTCAACCTTTGTCTTTACTGAAGACTTATCTCTTCAGTAGGTCCTATGATTAAGTATAGTCTGGCCCAGGAGTGTTAAGGTGAACGGAAAGGCTGGAGCAACGAACCGCCCTTGCTGTCTCTGCCTTGTCGGTTCCCCTCTTCCCACTGGGATTCTCTGCCTCTAACCCTTTTACAGGGGCTGAGTCACTGACTTACTGGTGTTCTTCCATGCCGTCCATGGGAGGGGTGCGTCACTTGAGTAGGTTGAGCCACTGACGTGGTCTTCCTGTCTGGGTTGGCGCTCCCCCCCTTGGGTTGTGCCGTGGCGGAGATCTTTGTG
The DNA here is from genome assembly GCF_901001165.1 of Salmo trutta. Classification (NCBI taxonomy): domain Eukaryota; kingdom Metazoa; phylum Chordata; class Actinopteri; order Salmoniformes; family Salmonidae; genus Salmo; species Salmo trutta. Next base: position 51,181,566 of record NC_042979.1, on the reverse strand, counting down.
GGCTATACTCGGCCTTGTCTTCGGACGGTAAGTTGGTGGTTGTAGATATCCCTCTAGTGGTGTAGGGGCTGTGCTTTGGCAAAGTGGGTGGGGTTATATCCTGCCTGTTTGGCCCTGTCCGGGGGTATCATCGGATGGGGCCACAGTGTCTTCTGATCCCTCCTGTCTCAGCCTCCAGTATTTATGCTGCAGTAGTTTATGTGTCGGGGGGCTAGGGTCAGTCTGTTACATCTGGAGTATTCTCTTGTCTTATCCGGTGTCCTGTGTGAATGTAAATATGCTCTCTCTAATTCTCTCTTTCTCTCTTTCTTTCTTTCTCTCGGAGGACCTGAGCCCTAGGACCATGCCTCAGGACTACCTGGCATGATGACTCCTTGCTGTCCCCAGTCCACCTGGCCATGCTGCTGCTCCAGTTTCAACTGTTCTGCCTGCGGCTACGGAACCCTGACCTGTTCACCGGACGTGCTTGTTGCACCCTCGACAATTACTATGATTATTATTATTTGACCATGCTGGTCATTTACGAACATTTTAACATCTTGACCATGTTCTGTTATAATATCCACCCGGCACAGCCAGAAGAGGACTGGCCACCCCTCATAGCCTGGTTCCTCTCTAGGTTTCTTCCTAGGTTTTTGGCCTTTCTCAGGAGTTTTTCCTAGGGAGTTTTTCCCAGCCACCGTGCTTCTTTCACATGCATTGCTTGCTGTTTGGGGTTTTAGGCTGGGTTTCTGTACAGCACTTTGAGATTTCAGCTGATGTACGAAGGGCTATATAAATAAATTTGATTTGATTGGGGGTGTCTTGCTTATTGCCTATAATTTCCACCTGTTGTCTATTCCATTTGCACAACAGCATGTGAAATTTATTGTCAATCAGTGTTGCTTCCTAAGTGGACAGTTTGATTTCACAGAAGTGTGATTGACTTGGAGTTACAATGTGTTGTCTAAGTGTTTCCATTATTTTTTTGAGCAGTATATATATATATATATGTGTGTATGTAGGTGTGTGTATATGTAGAAAAAGCCCATGGAGTTGGTGGAATAATCCTTTAATTCATTGCCACTTACTCAGCTGGGCCAGGGGCGCTTTAATTAGGTCAGGTGGAAATGTCCGACAGATCTCCACTCCATAAAAGGAGGAAATCGCCATCGCCTGATCGCGCTGCTTTCTCTTCCTTCACTCTGTCTAATCCAGAAGTTCTGTGCATCCATGAATCCACCACAGACTACTCAGTAAACATACCACTTTATGGTTAAAGGAATTCCGGCCTCAGTCTCATCCATTCCTCTGTCACCTGACCCGTGACCACCTGTTCACCCTCACTGTCAGTCATCCTACCTGCCCAGCTACCCACACAGATTCCACTCATCTTTCAGTATATATATATGTGTATGTGTGTGTATATATATATATGTGTATGTGTGTATGTATGTGTGTGTATATATATATATATGTATATGTGTGTGTATATATATATATATATATAGTACCAGTCAAAATTTTGGACACATCTACTCATTCAAGGGTTTTTCTTAATTTTTTACTTTTAGTTACTTTATTTATTTCACCTTTATTTAACCAGGTAGGCTTGTTGAGAACAAGTTCTCATTTACAATTGCGACCTAGCCAAGATAAAGTAAAGCAGTTCGACACATACAACAACACAGAGTTACACATGGAGTAAAACAAACATACAGTCAATAATACAGTAGAAAAATAAGTCTATATACAATGTGAGCAAATGAGGTGAGATAAGAGAGGTAAAGGCAAAAAAGGCCATGGTGGCAAAGTAAATACAATATAGCAAGTAAATCACTGGAATGGTAGATTTGTAGTGGAAGAAAGTGCAAAGCAGAAATAGAAATAATGGGGTGTAAAGGAGCAAAAATAAATAAATAAATACAGTAGGGGAAGAGGTAGTTGTTTGGGCTAAATTATAGATGGGCTATGTACAGGTGCAGTGATCTGTGAGCTGCTCTGACAGCTGGTTCTTAAAGCTAGTGAGGGAGATCAGTGTTTCCAGTTTCAGAGATTTTTGTAGTTCGTTCCAGTCATTGGCAGCAGAGAACTGGAAGGAGAGGCAGCCAAGGAGGAATTGGCTTTGGGGGTGACCAGAGAGATATACCTGCTGGAGCGCGTGCTACAGGTGGGTGCTGCTATGGTGACCAGTGAGCTGAGATAAGGGGGGACTTTACCTAGCAGGGTCTTGTAGATGACCTGGAGCCAGTGGGTTTGGCGACGAGTATGAAGCGAGGGCCAGCCAACGAGAGCGTACAGGTCGCAGTGGTGGGTAGTATATGGGGCTTTGGTGACAAAACGGATGGCACTGTCATAGACTGCATCCACTTTATTGAGTAGGGTATTGGAGGCTATTTTGTAAATGACATCACCGAAGTCAAGGATAGGTAGGATGGTCAGTTTTACGAGGGTATGTTTGGCAGCATGAGTGAAGGATGCTTTGTTGCGAAATAGGAAGTAAATTCTAGATTTAACTTTGGATTGGAGATGTTTGATGTGAGTCTGGAAGGAGAGTTTACAGTCTAACCAGACACCTAGGTATTTGTAGTTGTCCACATATTCTAAGTCAGAACCGTCCAGAGTAGTGATGCTGGATGGGCGGGCAGGTGCGGGCAGCGATCGGTTGAAGAGCATGGCTTCAGTTTTACTTGTATTTAAGAGCAGTTGGAGGCCACGGAAGGAGAGTTGTATGGCATTGAAGCTCGTCTGAAGGGTTGTTAACACAGTGTCCAAAGAAGGGCCAGAAGTATACAGAATGATGTCGTCTGTGTAGGGGTGGATCAGAGGCTCACCAGCAGCAAGAGCGACATCATTGATGTATACAGAGAAAAGAGTTGGCCCAAGAATTGAACCCTGTGGCACCCCCATAGACACTGCCAGAGGCCCGGACAACAGGCCATCCGATTTGACACATTGAACTCTATCAGAGAAGTAGTTGGTGATTGAGGCGAGGCAATCATTTGAGAAACCAAGGCTATTGAGTCTGCCGATGAGGATGTGGTGATTGACAGAGTCGAAAGCCTTGGCCAGGTCAATGAATACGGCAGCACAGTATTGTTTCTTATCGATGGCAGTTACGATATTGTTTATGGACCTTGAGCGTGGCTGAGGTGCACCCATGAGTAGCTCTGAAACCAGATTGCATAGAGGAGAAGGTGCGGTGGGATTCGAAATGGTCGGTAATCTGTTTGTTGACTTGGCTTTCGAAGACCTTAGAAAGGCAGGGTAAGATAGATATAGGTCTGTAGCAGTTTGGATCAAGAGTGTCCCCCCCTTTGAAGAGGGGGATGAACACAGCTGCTTTCCAATCTTTGGGAATCTCAGACGACACGAAAGAGAGGTTGATCAGGCTCGTAATCGGGGTTGCAACAATTTCGGCAGATCATTTTAGAAAGAAAGGGTCCAGATTGTCTAGCCCGGCTGTTTTTTAGTGGTCCAAAGTTTGCAGCTCTTTCAGAACATCAGTTGACTGGATTTGGGAGAAGGAGAAATGGGGAAGGCTTGGGCGAGTAGCTGTGGGGGGTGCAGTGCTGTTGACCGCGGTAGGGGTAGCCAGGTTGAAAGCATGGCCAGCCATAGAAAAATGCTTATTGAAATTCTCAATTATAGTGGATTTATCGGTGGTGACAGGTAAGACATCAAACTATGAAATAAAATAGTATGTAATCATGTAGTAACCAAAAAAGTGTTAAACAAATCAAAATACATTTTATATTTTAGACTCTTCATAGTAGCCACCCTTTGCCTTGATGACAGCTTTGCACACTCTTGGAAATCTCTCAACCAGCTTCACCTGGAATGCTTTTCCAATGGTCTCGAAGGAGTTCCCACATATGCTGAGTACTGCGGTCCAACTCATCCCTAACCATCTCAATTGGGTTGAGGTCAGGTGATTATGGAGGCCAGGTCATCTGATGCAGCACTCCATCACTCTCCTTCTTGGTCAAATAGCCCTTACACAGCCTGGAGGTGTGTTGGGTCATCGTCCTGTTGAAAAACATATGATAGTCCCACTAAGCGCAAACCAGATGGGATGGCGTATCGCTGCAGAATGCTGCGGTAGCCATGCTGGTTAAGTGTGCCTTGAATTTGAAATAAATCACTGACAGTGTCACCAGCAAAGCACCATCACACCTCCTCTTCCATGCTTCACGGTTGGAACCACACATGCGGGGATCTTCCGTTCACCTACTCTGCATCTCAGAAAGACATGTCGGTTGGAACCAAAAATCTCAAATTTGGACTCATCAGACCAAAGGACAGGTTCCCACAGGTCTAATGTCCCTTGCTCATGTTTCTTGGCCCAAGAAAGTCTCTTCTATTTATTGGTGTCCTTTAGTAGTGGTTACTTTGCAGCAATTCGACCATGAAGGCCTGATTCATGCAGTTTACTCTGAACAGTTGCTGTTGAGATGTGTCTGTTACTTGAACTCTGTGAAGCATTTATTTGTGTTGCAATTTCTGAGGCTGGTAACTCTGGAACTTATCCTCTGCAGCAGAGGGAACTCTGGGTCTTCCTTTCCTGTGGTGGTCCTCATTAGAGCCCGTTTCCTCATAGCGCTTGATGGTTTTGCAAAAGCACTTGATGAAACTATCAAAGTTCTTGTAATTGTCCATATTGACTGACCTTCATGTCTTAAAGTAATGATGGACTGTCGTTTCCCTTTGGTTATTTGAGCTGTTCTTGCCATAATATAAGACTTGGTCTTTTACCAAATAGGGCTATCTTCTGTATAACACCCCTACCTTGTCACAACACAACTGATTGGCTCAAATGCATTATGAAGGACAGAAATGTATTTTGATTTGTTTAATTCTTTTTTGATTACTACATGATTCCATATGTTATTTCATAGCTTTGATGTCTTCACTATTATTCTGCAATGTAGAAAATAGTAAAAATCAAGAAAAACCCTTGAATGAGTAGGTGTGTCCAAACTTTTGACTGGTACTGTATATATATATATAGTGTACTGGGTGGAGTCCGTCTAGTGATGATTATTTAACAGGCTGATTGCCTTGAGATAGAAGCTGTTTTTCAGTCTCTCGGTCCCAGCTTTGATACACCTGTACTGACCTCGCCTTCTGGATGATAGTGGGGTGAACAGGCAGTGGCTCGGGTGGCTGATGTTCTTGATCTTTTTGACCTTCCTGTGACATCGGGTGCTGTAGGTGTCCTGGAGGGCAGGCAGTGTGCCCTGGTGATGTGTTGTGCATACCGCAGCACCCTCTGGAGAGCCTTGCAGTTGTGGGGGGTGCAGTTGCCATGCCAGGCGGTGATACGGGCCGACAAGATGCTCTCAATGGTGATTCTGTAAACGTGGCCATGCAGTCATGGGTGAACAGGGAGTACAGGAGGGGGCTGAGCACAAACCCCTGAGGGGCCCCTGTGTTGAGGATCAGCGTGCTGGAGGTTTTGTTTCTTACCTTCACCACCTGGGGACGGCCAGTCAAGAAGTCCAGGACCCAGTTGCACAGGGCGGGGTTCAGACCCAGGGCCCTAAGCTTAATGATGGTGTTGAAGGCTGAGCTGTAGTCAATGAACAGCGTTCTTACATAGAGAGAGAAATAAACACTTGTCAAGAACAACCACAAGGCACAAGCCCTGTATGGCCCCAATGTCATGACTAGCCAGCAGACTTCACTCAGCATAGCAATGCCATGACTAGCCAGCAGACTTCACTCAGCAGAGCAATGTCATGACTAGCCAGCAGACTTCACTCAGCATAGCAATGCCATGACTAGCCAGCAGAATTCACTCAGCATAGCAATGCCATGACTAGCCAGCAGACTTCACTCAGCATAGCAATGCCATCAGAATGCCTCTGCTACAGTAACTGTCCAGTGTTTTCAGATATTAAATATGACCTATAATTAATTACAGTATTTTTAACTAACTTTGTTAAAAAGCAGATTTTCTGTGTTGGAATGTTGTGGGGGTACTCCCACAACAAGACGATGTTGGCGTTACTGGTCGTTCAAAATATGAATGCAAGTAGACCTCTGATTGGCCATCTTATCCTCCACAGGAGGATGACATCATCCTCTATGAGGAAATAGAAAGGATTTTTTGGATTTTCACTGGACCGTTACTTTAAATAATCAGGGCAGTGCTAGGCTAACATGTTAGCATGCCCCTTAATAGACAGGGCAGTGTTAGGCTAACATGTTAGCATGCCCCTTAATAGACAGGGTAGTGCTAGGCTAACATGTTAGCATGCCCCTTAATAGACAGGGCAGTGTTGGGTTTAGGGTGGGGGTGCTGGGATAGGGTGGATGGGGGTCTTCCACAGTGTCCTGCTGGTTGAGGCTGGCGGGTTGAGGCTGGAGTGTGGGGATAACACTGGGATGGAGTGGGGGTTCGGTGGAATGAGGGATGGGGGCGCTTTAATGGTGAAGGGGTTATGTGGGGGGTGAAGGAGGGGGCTAAGGCCCCAGGGCAGAGTGTGGTGTCCCCCTTTCCTCATCCCCCTCTCCTCTCCTCTCCTCCTTTTGGCTGGCCGGTGTTATTGATGCCCCTGCCTGGGGGGGCGACTGGGGAAATGGATGTGGGCGGCAGCAGTGTTCTGTCATCAAACAGGGAGGTTGAACAATGGGTAGCCACAGTATGATCAGTCATCTGTTGATCAAGATGTAATATAGGAAACAACAGCCTCAATCAATCTCTCCACAACACAGGTTCATGTCCCAACTGTCCAGCAGCAGAAACTTGAGATCACGTATCCTTCACTGTCAAAGCTATGAACATCAAAGGCAAACATTTAGAAGGACTATCACATCCCTGGGAATAACCTTCACCCTCTCCAATTTACTCAAAACCCATATCGAACAAATTTTAATTCACTTAGCATTCATTTCCTTCATCCATTCATGAAGACTGGAGTACAGAAGCTAGAACACCTCCATCATCACACTCGGTAATGTACCTAATACTGGTATGCACACAGCCATTAAACCTCAACGAAGAAGATGGTATAATACACTTGTATCTCTCCTCTCTCTATTTCTCCATCTCTCTCTCCTTCCCCCTTTCTCTCCTTCCCTCCTCTCTCTCTCCATCTCTCCATCTCTCACTCTTAGCCCTCCTCTCTCTCATCCCTCCTCTCTATCCATCCCTCCGGTCGGTCTAAGGCACTGCATCTCAGTGAAAGAGACGTTATCGGGTTTGGCCGAGATAGGCTGTCATCGTAAATAATAATTTGTTCTTAACTGGCTTGCCTAGTTAAATAAAGGTTAAATTCTCTCTCTCCTTCCCTCCATCTCTCTCATCCCGCCTTCTCTCTCCTTCCCTCCTTCCCTCCATCTCTCTCATCCCTCCTCTCTCTCCATCCCTCTATCTCTCTCATCCCTCCTTCTCTCTCTCATCCCTCCTTCTCTCTCCATCATCCTTCTCTCTCTCCATCCCTCCTTCTCTCTCTCCATCCTTCCTTCCCTGTCTCCCTCCTTCTCTCTCTCCATCCTTCCTTCCCTGTCTCCTTCCTTCCATCTCTCTCATCCCTCCTTCTCGCTCTCCATCCCTCCTTCTCTCTCCTTTCCTTCATCTCTCACTTCCCTCCATCTCTCATCCCTCCTTCTCTCTCTCATCCCTCCTTCTCTCTCATCCCTCCTTCTCTCTCCATCCCTCCTCTCCCCATTCCTCCTTCTCTCTCACCATCCCTCCTTTCTCCATCTTCCTTCTCTCTCTCCATCCTTCCATCTCTCACATCCCTCCTTCTCTCTCCATCCCTCCACCTCTCTCTTTCCCTCCATCTCCCTCATCCCTCCTTCTCTCTCCCCATAACTCCTCTCTCCATCCCTCCTTCTCTCTCTCATCCTCCTTCTCTCTCATCCCTCCTCTCTCCCATCCCTCCTCCTCTCTCTCTCTCCATCCCTACCTCTCTCTCCTTCCCTCCTTTCTCTATCCCTCCTCTCGCTCATCCTTCCACCTCTCTCCATTCTTCCATCTCTTTCTCATCCCTCCTTTTCTCTCTCCATCCCTCCTTCTCTCTCCATCCCCCCTCCTCTCTCATCCCTCCATCTCTCCATCTCTCTCTCCATCCTCCTCTCTCTCCATCCTCCTTCTCTCTCTCTCTCCATCCCTCCATCTTTCTCCATCCCTCCTTCGCTCTCTTCATCCCTCCTTCTCTCCATCCCTCTTTCTTTCTCTCCATCCCTCCTTCTCTCTCTCCATCCTCCTTCTCTCTCTCCATCCCTCCTTCTCTCTCTCACCCCTCCCTCTTTCTCCATCCCTCCTTCTCTCTCTATCCCTCCTTCTCTCTCTCCATCCCTCCTTCTCTCTCACCATCCCTCCTTCTCTCTCTCCATCCCTCATTCTCTCTCACCATTCCTCCTTCTCTCTCTCCATTCCTCCTTCTCTCTCTCATCCCTCATTCTCTCTCCATCCCTCCTTCTCTCTCCATCCCTCATTCTCTCTCCATCCCTCCTCTCTCTCATCCCTCATTCTCTCTCCATCCCTCCTTCTCTCTCTCCATCCCCCATTATCTCTCTCCATCCCTCCTTCTCTCTCTCCATCCCTCCTTCTCTCTCCATCCCTCATTATCTCTCTCCATCCCTCCTTCTCTCTCTCCATCCCTCATTATCTCTCTCCATCCCTCATTTTCTCTCTCTGTGGTGTCGGGTAACTGTGGCCTCTGAGGCCCTGATGTGAACACAACATTCTCCTCTCCTCCCATCTCATCTCCTCCCATCTCCTCCCATCTCCTCTCCTCTCCTCCCACTACCTCTCCTCCCATCTCCTCTCCTCTCATCCCATCTCCTCTCCTCCCATCTCCTCTCCTCTCCTCCCATTTCCTCTCCTCCCATCTCCTCTCCTCTCCTCCCATCTCCTCTCTATTCCTCTCTTCTCTGCTCTGTCTCTGTGGTGAATAGACCTCATTTTCTCTCTCTGTGGTGTCGGGTAACTGTGGCCTCTGATGATGACACAACATTCTCCTCTCCTCTCATCTCCTCTTATCCTCTCCTCCCATCTCCTCTCTCCTCTCATCTCCTTTCCTCCCATTTCCTCCCATCTCTTCTCTATTCTTCTCTTCTCTGCTCTGTCTCTGTGGTGAATAGATAACGTGTTTTTAAAGTGTGGTGTAAAGCAGTCCTGTGGGTAAACCACAGCAGGTTGGTTTACTGCTCTCAAAATATATAATGCAACAACTGTTACCACAGCCTATGAGCCACAGTAAGTGTATGTTGAAGTGTTTTAGTGAGGTTTAGGGTTCGGAGTTTTAGGGTGTGGACAGTCATTTACTGACTGTGTTGAGCTGTGGTATATAGGACACCTCAGAGAAGCTTTCACTAGGAAGACAGAGGGATAACTACAGTACACATCATGCTGGATAGCAGCTAGGTCCTCTGGGATTCTCTCCAGTTTCAATGGCACATTGAACAACATTGACCCACAGAAGGCCTGCTGGCAACTCAATACAAAACTTTTGTCACAGAACAAAAAATACTAGTCTGACGATGGCAATGTTTTTCTGGCCCTGTACCCTGTGTTTCAGACACAGTGTTTCTGACCATGTGTTTCTGATTGGTGTTTCAGACCATTTGTTTCTGACACTGTGTTAATGATTAGTGTTACTGACCCTGTGTTAATGATTAGTGTTACTGACCCTGTGTTTCTGACCCTGTGATTCTGACCCTGTGATACTGACCCTGTGTTTCTGACCCTGTGATACTGACCCAGTGTTTCTGATTAGTTTTTCTGACCTGTGTTTCTGAACGTGTGTTTCTGTCCTTGTGTTTCTGACACTGTGTTTCTGACCGGGTGTGTCTGAACCTGTCTTTCTGATGAGGTTTTCTGAACCTCTGTTTATGACCCTTTTCTTCTGACCCTGTGTTTCTGAATTTGTGGTTCTGACCCTGTGTTTCTGACCCTGTGATACTGACCCTGTGTTTCTGACCCTGTGTTTCTGACCTTTGTTTCTGACCCTGTTTTTCTGACCCTGTGTTTATGATAATCTTTGTTTCTGACCCTGATATACTGACCCTGTGTTTCTGACCCTGTGTTTCTGTCCCTGTGTTTCTGATCCTTTGTTTCCTACCCTGTTTTTCTGACCCTGTGTTTATGATCATTTTTGCTTCTGACCCTGATATACTGACCCTGTGTTTCTGACCCTGTGTTTCTGACCCTGTGTTTCTGTCCCTGTGTTTCTGATCCTTTGTTTCTGACCCTGTTTTTCTGACCCTGTGTTTATGATAATTTTTTCTGAACCTGTGTTTCTGATCCTTTGTTTCTGACCCTGTTTTTCTGACCCTGTGATTCTGATTAGTATTTCTGAACCTGTGTTTCTGACAAAATGTTTCTGAACCTCTGTTTCTGACACTTGGTTTCTTACCCTGTGTTTCTGACCCTGTGTTTCTGACCCTGTGTCTGAAGCTGTTTTTCTGATAAATTCTTCTGAACCTGTGTTTCTGACCCTGTGTTTCTGACCCTGTGTTTCTGAACATGTGTTTCTGACCCTGTGTTTCTGACCCTGTGTTTCTGAATCTGTTTCTGAACCTGTGTTTCTGACCCTGTGTCTCTGAATCTGTTTCTGAACCTGTGTTTCTGACCCTGTGTCTCTGACCGTGCATTTCGGATTAGTTTTTCAGAACCTGTGTTTCTGACCACTGAGATTCTGTCCCTGTGTTTCTGACTAGTTTGTCTGAACCTATGTTTCTGACCCTGTTATTTTGACCGAGTGTTTCTGATTAGTGCTTCTGAACCTGTTGTTCTGGCCCTGTGTGTCTGAACCTGTGTTTCTGGCCCAGTGTTTCTGACCAAACCTGTGTTTCTGAATAGTTTTTATAAATATGTGTTTTTGAACTTCGGTATCTGACCCTTTAAGTCTAACCTTGTTATTAACCTCTCTGGGGTATGTGGGACGCTAGTTTTCAACAACCAGTGAAATAGCAGGGCAGCAAATTCAAAACAACCAAAATCTCATAATTCAAATTTCTCAAACATATGACTATTTTACACCATTTTAAAGATAAATGTCTCCTTAAAACCTCTTGCATCTAGACGTTCCGTTAGAGGAATGCCTCGCCAAATATCCAATGGAAGAACGTGGCGCGAAATACAAATACCTCAAAAATGGAATAATTTCAATTTTTGAAACATACGACTATTTTACACCATTTTAAAGACAAGACTCTCGTTAACCTCTTACATCTAGATGTGCCGCTAGCGGAACGCCTCGCCAATATCCAATGATAGATCGTGGCGCAAATTACAAACACCTCAGAAATCCAAAAACTTCAATTTCTCAAACATATGACTATTTTACAGCATTTTAAAGACAAGACTCTCGTTAATCTAACCACACTGTCCGATTTTAAAAAGGCTTTACAACGAAAGCAAAACATTAGATTATGTCAGCAGAGTACCCAGCCAGAAATAATCAGACACCCATTTTTCAAGCTAGCATATAATGTCACAAAAACCCAGAAGACAGCTAAATGCAGCACTAACCTTTGATGATCTTCATCAGATGACACACCTAGGACATTATGTTATACAATACATGCATGTTTTGTTCAATCAAGTTCATATTTATATCAAAAACCAGCTTTTTACATTAGCATGTGACGTTCAGAACTAGCATACCCCCCGCAAACTTCCGGCGAATTTACTATTTAGACACCCAGCAACTTTAGCTTCTGTTCTTCGTCAAAATGCTATGTCCGATTTTAAAATAGCTTTTCGGTGAAAGCATATTTTGCAATATTCTAAGTAGATAGCCCGGCATCACAGGGCTAGCTATTTAGACACCAAGCAAGTTTGGCACTCACCAAAGTCAGATTTACTATAAGAAAAATGTTATAACCTTTGCTGTGCTTCGTCAGAATGCACTCCCAGGACTTCTACTTCAATAACAAATGTTGGTTTGGTCCCAAATAATCCATAGTTATGTTCCAACAGCGGCGTTTTGTTCGTGCGTTCAAGACACTATCCGAATGGTAAATAAGGGTCATGCGCATGGCGCATTTCGTGACAAAAGATTTCTAAATATTTCATTACTGTACTTTGAAGCATGTCAACCGCTGTTTAAAATCAATTTTTATGCCATTTTTCTCGTAAAAAAGTGATAATATTCCGACCGGGAATCTGCAATTAGGTAAACATACGAAAGAAAATAAAGCATGGTGTCGACTCGGGCATGTGCTAAAGCCCTTTGTCCTCTGATCGGCCACTTGTCAAAGGCGATAATGTGTTTCAGCCAGAGGCTGCCTTGATATCGTTCAGCTTTTTCCCGGGCTCTGAGAGCCTATGGGAGCCGTAGGAAGTGTCACGTTACAGCTAAGCTAGTCTTCAATAAACAGAAGCAAGAACAACAACACCTTGTCAGACAGGCCACTTCCTGCATGAAATCTTCTCAGGTTTTTGCCTGCCATATGAGTTCTGTTATACTCACAGACACCATTCAAACAGTTTTAGAAACTGTAGGGTGTTTTCTATCCAAAGCCAATAATTATATGCATATTCTAGTTACTGGGCAGGAGTAGTAACCAGATTAAATCGGGTACGTTTTTTATCCGGCCGTGTAAATACTGCCCCCTAGCCCTAACAGGTTAAACAGCGTTTGACGTGCTTCTAAGTACGGTAATGGAATATTTTGAAATTTTTTGTCACAAAATGCGCTCACGCGTCACCCTTCGGATAATGACCTGAACGCACGAACAAAACGGCGGTATTTGGATATAACTATGGATTATTTGGAACCAAAACAACATTTGTTGTTGAAGTAGAAGTCCTGGGAGTGCATTCTGATGAAGAACAGCAAACGTAATCCAATTTTTCTAATAGTAATTCTGAGTTTAGTGAGCCCCAAACTTGTTGGGTGTCAAATTAGCTAGCCTGTGATGGCCGAGCTATGTCCTCAGAATATTGAAAAATGTGCTTTCGCCGAAAAGCTATTTTAAAATCGGACATAGCGATTGCATAAAGGAGTTCTGTATCTATAATTCTTAAAATAATTGTTATGTATTTTGTGAACGTTTATCATGAGTAATTTAGTAAATTCACCGGATGTTTTCGGTGGGTATGCTAGTTCTGAACATCACATGCTAATGTAAAAAGCTGGTTTTTGATATAAATATGAACTTGATTGAACAAAACATGCATGTATTGTATAACATAATGTCCTAGGAGTGTCATCTGATGAAGATCATCAAAGGTTAGTGCTGCATTTAGCTGTGGTTTGGGTTTATGTGACATATATGCTTGCTTGGAAAATGGCTGTGTGATTATTTGTGTCTATACTCTCCTAACATAATCTAATGTTTTGCTTTCGCTGTAAAGCCTTTTTGAAATCGGACAATTTGGTTAGATTAACGAGAGTCTTATCTTTAAAATGGTGTAAAATAGCTTCTGGGACTGAGTAGCTGGCAGTTTACTCTGGGCACCTTCTTCATCCGGACGTCAAAATACTGCCCCCTACCCCGATGAAGTTAATTGAGTTCTTCTGAACCTGTGTACCTGACCGTGTGTTCTGACCCTTTGTTACTGACCCTATTTTTCTGACTGAACCAGTGTTTCTGACACTGTTTTTCTGATTCGTTTTTCTGACCCTGTGGTTCTGACCTTGTGGTTCTGACCCTGTGTTTCTGGGCATGTGATTCTGATTAGTATTTCTGAATTTGTGTTTCTGACCCAGTGTTTCTGAACCTGTGTTTCGGACCCCGTGTTTCTGACCGTGCATTTCTGATTTGTTTTCTCTGTCCCTGTGTTTCTGATTAGTTTGTCTGAACCTTTGTTTCTGAATCCTGTGTTTCTGACCTTCTGTTTCTGACCCTGTGTTTCTGACCCTGTTATTTTGACTGAGTATTTCTGAACCTGTGTTTCTGACCAAACCTGTGTTTCTGATTAGTTTGTCTGAACATGTGTTTCTGATCTTCTGTGTCTGACCCTGTGTTTCCGACCTTGTTATTCTAATTCATTTTTATGTACCGGTGTTTCTGACCCTGTGTTTTTGACCCTGTGTTTCTGACCCTGTGTTTCTGACCCTGTGTTTTTGACCCTGTGTTTTTGACCCTGTGTTTCTGACCCTGTGTATCTGAATTGTATTTCTGACCCTGTGTTTCTGAACCTGTGTTTTCAACCTTTTGTTATTTCCAATAGTTTTTTCTGACTCTGTGTATCGTACTAGTATTTTTGACCCTGTGTTTCTGGTCCATTTTTTTCTGACCCTGTGTGTCTGAACCTGTGTTACCAATGACTTTTTCTGACCCTGTGTGTCTGACCTTCTGTTTCTGACCCTGTGTATATGACCTTAATTTTATAATTTGTTTTTCAGAACCTGTGTTTCTGACCATTTGTCTTTCTGACCCTGTGTTACTGACTGTCCCGGATCCCCACGGTACTGCTGCTCATTCTGATCACCATTTCCGGAGGTCTACGTCCCCAGCTTCACTGAACGGGATTCATTATCATCAACCCCGGACTGCCTTGTTTGATTTCACATACCCGGTTCCCATTTCCCCTGATTAGTATGTAATATATGTGCCCTCTGTTCCCTCTGTATTTGTCGGTTATTGTTCCCATGTCCGTTGGTTGTGTGAGTACCTATGCATTGAAGCAGCTGTTATGCTGCGTGCTTTATATATATTGTGTATTACGGGTATCGTCCCGTGTCATTCAATAAGGTTTACCCTCGCTCTTTTGTTTGGTGTGTTAAAAACCCCTATTGTGTATTCCTGCGCCTGTCTCCTAATCCTTCATACCAGCGTGACACTGACCCTATTTTCTGAAAAAAAAAAAAACTTTTGAATAAGTAAAGCTTTTAGAGAGGTTTAGTGCTTTTATATTTAATAATCTCAACCCACCCAATTCATATTCATTATATATTATATTCATTATTATATGGTTTATCTGGTTTAGCGTCCCAGATAAAGTAAAATATTTTTTGCTCATATGATTTGAAAAACGAATCATCAGGAGTAGGCAGCGCCATAAGTAAGTGAGTAAACTGAGATATGACTAAGGGGTTTCCATAAATAGACAGGTATTTACCTCTCCATGGTTGCAGGATCTGGTCTATTTTTACATGTTTTCTATTGAAATTCATTGTGGAGAGATTATTTATATCTTTTGTGATATGAATACCAAATATGTCTACTTCACCTTCAGCCCATTTTGTAGGTAAACTGTAGGGTAATGTCAAAGTTTTTTTTTTAAAGATCCAATACATAATATTGTATACTTATAAGAGAGTAGTTAATTTTTTTTACCTTTATTTAACTAGGCAAGTCAGTTAAGAACAAATTCTTATTTTCAATGACAGCCTAGGAACAGTGGGTTAACCGCCTTGTTCAGGGGAAGAACAACAGATTTTTACCTTGTCAGCTCAGGGATTTGATCTTGCACCCCTTCTGGTTACTAGTCCAACACTCTAACCACTAGGCTACCTGCCACCCCAGAGAGTCCAGAAAAGTTATCTAGATGTTCAATGAGACATTGCAGGGATCTAGCTTGCAGACTTAAATATAAAACTTGAATCATCGGCATACATGGACACCTTTGTTTTTAAGCCTTGGATTTCAAATCCTCTAACGTTGTTATTGGATCTGATTTTAATTGCTAGCATTTCAATGGCCATAACGAATAGATATGGTGACCGCAGACACCCTTGTTTATCTCTTCTTGACAATTCACACTCTAAGAAGTAACTGTTATTTATTACTTACACCTGGGCTTGCCACATATTACTTTTACCCATTTTATAAGAGAATCACCGAAATTCAGGAATTTATAAATAAAATCCAGTCTTACAAATGCCTTTTCAAAATCCGCTATAATACCATTCCTGGCTTCTTAGATGTTTCATGATGTTGTATTTTTTCTAGTAGTTGTCGTATAACATCTCCAATGTATCGTCCATGTAAAAAACCCGTTTGATCAGGATGAACAATACCTGGTAAAAACCCTTTTATTTCTGAGTGCTATGCATTTCGCTAGTATTTTTGCATCACAACATTGAAGTGTAAGGGGCCTCCAGTTTTTTAGATAGACTGGGTCTTTATATTTGCCATCTGGGTCTTGTTTTAATAATAGTGAAATCAGACTTTCCTGCTGAGTACCTGACAAACTACCATTTCTATAGGAGTGGCTAAAACAATCTAACAATGGAGATTTTAGTATATCAAAAAAGGCTTGATATACCTCTACTGTAATGTCATTAAGACCTGGGGTTTTTCCAGACTGAAAGGACTTAATTGCCTCAAAAAGTTCTTCCTCTGTAATTTGGCCTTCACACTGATCTTTCTGTGCATTCATTTTCCATTTTTTGTATTATTTAAGAAATAATTCCTTACCGTCATCTTCATTCAATGGGAAAGGATTAGACAGAAAAGAGAACATCTGCTTAAATATTTAGCTTCCTTTTTAAAAATATCATCCGTAGAATCATAGATGACTCCGTCTTCAGTAATGAGTTTCTGAAAATTCCTTTTGTTAGCGTTCCAGTGTTGGAGATTCAGGAAGAATTTTGTGAATTTTTCTCCATATTCCATCCAGTTTGCTTTATTTTTGTAATAGATTAATTAGATCGTTCTTGAATAAGTTCCTCAAGTTCTTTCTGTTTTTTCTCTAACTTATTTTGTATCTCTGTAGTATAATTTTTATTGCTATCTACCTGTACTATTAGTTCATGTATTTCCCTTGTTTGTCTTGTCTCTAGCCAGAAACTGCTTTTTTATAATTGAAGAATATTGAATTGAATGACCTCTGAGGGTAGTTACAAGCACTCATTATTACAAGCACTAAGTATCCCAAACAATACGTGGATTTGCTGTTCCTATATTATACTGGAAAAATTCAGTTATAAATTATTTTTACATTTCCAATATCCCCGTCCACGTGGTAAATCTATAAGAGTTATGTGAATGCCAATTAGATGATGATCCGATCGCATTCTGTCTCCTATTACAACTTTTTTAACCTTTGATGCAAGAGAGAAAGAGACAAGAAAGTAATCAAGATGACCAGCTTGTTTAAGTCTCCTCCATGTATATCTCACTAAGTCAGGGTTTTTTAGTTTCCAAATAATCACTATTTCTAATGTGTCCATAATACACTGCTCAAAAAAATAAAGGGAACACTAAAATAACACATCCTAGATCTGAATGAATGAAATAATCTTATTAAATACTTTTTTCTTTACATAGTTGAATGTGCTGACAACAAAATCACACAAAAATAATCAATGGAAATCCAATTTATCAACCCATGGAGGTCTGGATTTGGAGTCACACTCAAAATTAAAGTGGAAAACCAAACTACAGGCTGATCCAACTTTGATGTAATGTCCTTAAAACAAGTCAAAATGAGGCTCAGTACTGTGTGTGGCCTCCACGTGCTTTTATGACCTCCCTACAACGCCTGGGCATGCTCCTGATGAGGTGGTGGATGGTCTCCTGAGGGATCTCCTCCCAGACCTGGACTAAAGCATCCGCCAACTCCTGGACAGTCTGTGATGCAACGTGCCGTTGGTGGATGGAGCAAGAAATGATGTCCCAGATGTGCTCAATTGGATTCAGGTCTGGGGAACGGGCGGGCCAGTCCATAGCATCAATGCCTTCCTCTTGCAGGAACGGCTGACACACTCAAGCCACATGAGGTCTAGCATTGTCTTGCATTAGGAGGAACCCAGGGCCAACCGCACCAGCATGTGGTCTCACAAGGGGTCTGAGGATCTCATCTCGGTACCTAATGGCAGTCAGGCTACCTCTGGCGAGCACATGGAGGGCTGTGCGGCCCCCCAAAGAAATGCCACCCCACGCCATGACTGACCCACCGCCAAACTGGTCATGCTGGAGGATGTTGCAGGCAGCAGAACGTTCTCCACGGTGTCTCCAGACTCTGTCACGTCTGTCACATGTGCTCAGTTTGAACCTGCTTTCATCTGTGATGAGTACAGGGCACCAGTGGCGAATTTGCCAATCTTGGTGTTCTCTGGCAAATGCCAAACGTCCTGCACGGTGTTGGGTGGTAAGCACAACCCCCACCTGTGGACGTCGGGCCCTCATACCACCCTCATGGAGTCTGTTTCTGACCGTTTGAGCAGACACATGCACATTTGTGGCCTGTTGGAGGTCATTTTGCAGGGCCCTGGCAGTGCTCCTCTTGCTCCTCCTTGCACAAAGGTGGAGGGAGCGGTCCTGCTGCTGGGTTGTTGCCCTCCTACGGCCTCCTCCACGTCTCCTGATGTACTGGCCTGTCTCCTGGTAGCGCCTCCATGCTCTGAACACTACGCTGACAGACACAGCAAACCTTCTTGCCACAGCTTGCATTGATGTGCCATCCTGGATGAGCTGCACTACCTGAGACACTTGTGTGGGTTGTAGACTCCGTCTCATGCTACCACTAGAGTGAAAGCACCACCAGCATTCAAAAGTGACCAAAACATCAGCCAGGAAGCATAGGAACTGAGAAGTGGTCTGTGGTCACCACCTGCAGAACTACTCCTTTATTGGGGGTGTCTTGCTAATTGCCTATAATTTCCACCTGTTGTCTATTCCATTTGCACAACAGCATGTGAAATGTATTGTCAATCAGTGTTGCTTCCTAAGTGGACAGTTTGATTTCACAGAAGTGTGATTGACTTGGAGTTACATTGTGTTGTTAAAGTGTTCCCTTTATTTTTTGGAGCAGTGTATTTGGGATTTCCTTAAGGGCACGTTGATGACAGTTTGTAGAATGATTTCCTTTAAGGCCCATTGAGGTATTTCTAATGATTTGATCATCAGCCTCCAGTATTTATGCTCCAGTAGTTTATGTGTCGGGGGGATAGGGTCAGTCTGTTATATCTGGAGTATTTCTCCAGTGTCTTATGTGAATTTAATTATGCTCTCTAATTCTCTTTCTCTCTTTCTTTCTCTCTCTCGGGGGAACTGAGCCCTAGGACCATGCCTCAGGACTAGCTGGCATGATGACTCCTTGCTATCCCCAGTCCACCTGGCTGTGCTGCTGCTCCAGTTTCAACTGTTCTGCCTGCGGCTATGGAACCCTGACCTGTTCACTGGACGTGCTACCTATCCCAGACCTGCTGTTTTCAACTCTCTAGATACAGCAGGAGCGGTAGAGATACTCTCAATGATCGGCTATGAAAAGCCAACTGGCATTTACTCCTGAGGTGCTGACCTGTTACACCCTCGACAACTAATGTGATTATTATTATTTGACCATGCTAGTCATTTAAGAACATTTGAACATCTTGGCCATGTTCTGTTATAATCTCCACCCGGCACAGCCAGAAGAGGACTGGCCACCCCTCATAGCCTGGTTCCTCTCTAGGTTTCTTCCTAGGTTTTGGCCTTTGTAGGGAGTTTTTCCTAGCCACTGTGTTTCAACACCTGCATTGCTTGCTGTTTGGGGTTTTAGGCTGGGTTTCTGTACAGCACTTTGAGATATCATCTGATGTAAGAAGGGCTAAAGAAATGAATTTGATTTGATTTGCCTGTAAGTTCAATAAATTGGTATAAATATTTTGTAGGAAGTGTGGATCATCCACTTTCAAACAAAAGAAGATCCACCTTCCTTGTGAATCATTCCTAACTATTTGCACATTTAGATCAACATTTTTGTTAATTAATATTATCACACCTTTTGAGTTCCCTTGTCCATGACAGAAAATTATTTCACCACCCCATTCCTTTTTCCGCGCAACTGTTACGTTCGTCATAAGAATGAGACCAAGGTGCAGCGTGGTAAGCGTACATCTTTAACTTTATTAGATGAACACCGACAAAACAAAGAAAACACAAAAACGACCGTAAAGTTCTGCAGGCTTCAAAGCAGCTATACAAAACAAGATCCCACAAAAACCCTGTGTGTAAAGGCTGCCTAAATATGATGCCCAATCAGAGTCAACGAAAGACAGCTGCCTCTGATTGGGAACCATATCAGGCCAACATAGAAATACAAAACATAGATATACATAATCTAGAATGCCCACCCAAATCACACCCTGACCTACCCAAATAGAGAAATAAAAAGTCTCTCTACGGTCAGGGCGCGACAGCAATTTCATCTAAGGATGTAGAGTGAGTTTCTTGTAAACAGTATATGTTATATTCCTTTTCTTTTAGCCAAATAAAGACTGGTCTTCTTTTTTTATAATCTGCTAAAGAACAGGGCTCCGGGCAGCCGAGCGGAAATGGAGGAAAACTCGCCTCCCTGCGGACCTAGCATCCTTTCACGCCCTCCTCTCTACATTTTCCTCTTCTGTCTCTGCTGCTAAAGCCACTTTCTACCACTCTAAATTCCAAGCATCTGCCTCTAACCCTAGAAAGCTCTTTGCTACCTTCTCCTCCCTCCTGAATCCTCCTCCCCCTCCCCCCTCCTCTCTCTCTGCAGATGACTTCGTCAACCATTTTGAAAAGAAGGCTGATGACATCCGATCCTCGTTTGCTAAGCCAAACGACACCGCTGGTCCTGCTCACACTGCCCTACCCTGTGCTTTGACCTCTTTCTCCCCTCTCTCTCCAGATGAAATCTCGCGTCTCGTGACGGCCAGCCGCCCAACAACCTGCCCACTTGACCCTATCCCCTCCTCTCTTCTCCAGACCATTTCCGGAGACCTTCTCACCTCGCTCATCAACTCATCCTTGACCGCTGGCTACGTCCCTTCCGTCTTCAAGAGAGCGAGAGTTGCACCCCTTCTGAAAAAACCTACACTCGATCCCTCCGATATCAACAACTACAGACCAGTATCCCTTCTTTCTTTTCTCTCCAAAACTCTTGAACGTGCCGTCCTTGGCCAGCTCTCCTGCTATCTCTCTCAGAATTACCTTCTTGATCCTAATCAGTCAGGTTTCAAGACTGGGCATTCAACTGAGACTGCTCTTCTCTGTCACGGAGGCTCTCCGCACTGCTAAAGCTAAGTCTCTCTCCTCTGCTCTCATCCTTCTAGACCTATCTGCTGCCTTTGATACCGTGAACCATCAGATCCTCCTCTCTACCCTCTCCGAGCTGGGCATCTCCGGCGCGCCCCACGCTTGGATTGCGTCCTACCTGACAGGTCGCTCCTACCAGGTGGCATGGCGAGAATCTGTCTCCGCACCACGTGCTCTCACCACTGGTGTCCCCCAGGGCTCTGTTCTAGGCCCTCTCCTATTCTCACTATACACCAAGTCACTTGGCTCGGTCATATCCTCACATGGTCTCTCCTATCATTGCTACGCAGACGACACACAATTAATCTTCTCCTTTCCCCCTTCTGATAACCAGGTGGCGAATCGCATTACTGCATGTCTGGCAAACATATCAGTGTGGATGACGGATCACCACCTCAAGCTGAACCTCGGCAAGACGGAGCTGCTCTTCCTCCCGGGGAAGGACTGCCCGTTCCATGATCTCGCCATCACGGTTGACAACTCCCTTGTGTCCTCCTCCCAGAGTGCTAAGAACCTTGGCGTGACCCTGGACAACACCCTGTCATTCTCCACTAACATCAAGGCGGTGACCCGATCCTGTAGGTTCATGCTCTACAACATTCGCAGAGTACGACCCTGCCTCACACAGGAAGCGGCGCAGGTCCTAGTCCAGGCACTTGTCATCTCCCATCTGGATTACTGCAACTCGCTGTTGGCTGGGCTCCCTGCCTGTGCCATTAAACCCCTACAACTCATCCAGAACGCCGCAGCCCGTCTGGTGTTCAACCTTCCCAAGTTCTTTCACGTCACCCCGCTCCTCCGCTCTCTCCACTGGCTTCCAGCTGAAGCTCGCATCCGCTACAAATCCATGGTGCTTGCCTACGGAGATGTGAGGGGAACGGCACCTCCGTACCTTCAGGCTCTGATCAGGCCCTACACCCAAACAAGGGCACTGCGTTCATCCACCTCTGGCCTGCTCGCCTCCCTACCTCTGAGGAAGCACAGCTCCCGCTCAGCCCAGTCAAAACTGTTCGCTGCTCTGGCACCCCAATGGTGGAACAAGCTCCCTCACGATGCCAGGACAGCGGAGTCAATCACCACCTTCCGGAGACACCTGAAAACCCATCTCTTTAAGGAATACCTGGGATAGGATAAAGTAATCCTTCTACCCCCCCCCCCCAAAAGATTTAGATGCACTTTTGTAAAGTGGTTGTTCCACTGGATATCTTAAGGTGAATGCACCAATTTGTAAGTCGCTCTGGATAAGAGCGTCTGCTAAATGACTTAAATATAAATGTAAATGTAAATGTAAACCGTTACAATTATAACTAGCTATACTTATTTCACCCCTTACCATAACTAGATACTATTCTCAGTCTAAATTGAACATAATTAGTGCTTGTAAAGTTACTGCCATCAGAGGTATTATGAAGGTCAAAACTAGAGCTTTCAAATATCTGATATTTAGAATTCAAGAAATAGGTTCTAGCAATATTTGTTTTATTCCCTTGCCTGTTTGCCTGTGAGCCAATATCACAGATGTTAGAAAATTGAGTCAAGATATTATGTGTGTAGTAAATCTGAGGAAGTTGATGTGTATGATATTGGATGTGATATAACGAGTGTGTGTACGATGTCTGTATAAGAGTAAAACTGTAATGTGTGATGTCAAAATAAATAATAATACCGCCAATTTGTATGGTTGAGTGTCTATGTATGTAACATGAAGTGAGTATAGCCTTAATATTCAGGATGATAACCCTGACCCTGTGTTTCCGTCCATGTGTTTCCGACCCTGTGTTTCCGTCCCTTTGTTTCCGACCCTGTTTTTCTGACCCTGTGTTTCCGATTAGTTTTTCTGACCCTGTGTTTCTGATTTGTGTTTCTGACCCTGTGTTTCTGATTTGTGTTTCTGACCCTGTGTTTCTGATTTGTGTTTCTGACCCTGTGTTTCTGACCCTGTGTTTCTGATTTGTGTTTCTGACCCTGTGTTTCTGACCCTGTGTTTCTGATTTGTGTTTCTGACCCTGTGTTTCTGATTTGTGTTTCTGATTTGTGTTTCTGACCCTGTGTTTCTGACCCTGTGTTTCTGATTTGTGTTTCTGATTTGTGTTTCTGACCCTGTGTTTCTGACCCTGTGTTTCCGACCCTGCGTTTCCGACCCTGCGTTTCCGACCCTGTGTTTCTGGGGGCAGTCCTAGTATTTGTGTTGGGTAACGTTATCCTTCTGTTAGACGGCCCAGTCACTCCCTGACCCTCATTCTGCCCCTACTGTAAACACCATGTCAGGTCCAGCTCTTAAATAGATGCTCATGCCTCATCAATGTTTCATTCTGTGGTGAATATCATCTGATCTGCTTTTCACTTATTTACATCCGCCCAGGGCCTCTGAAACCTTGTCCACATCAAATATTCATCATTTTAGCAAATGCAGTTCTTTGTCAATACGGCAGGATAGATAGCAGGGTGGGTAGCAGGGTGGATGTTAGAGAGGGTAAGAGGCCAGGCAGGATCACAGCTTTATGGCTCCTGAGACATTGGAATGCAGAGGCTAAGATGAATTACATTAGTGATGCATACTCTCTGTCTCTCTCAGAAAACTCGATCCCACTTTTATGGACCAAAATGTTTGCTGCTATTATATTTTTGTGAGGAATCAATGTGAGGCAGAGATTAACTGACACATGAGTTGATTTTGGGCTATTACTCTGTCTTTACCAGTAGCAGGCAGGATAGTGCAGCAGCCTTTTAGGATGGGGAGAGTTAAAAGACTTTGCATACTGATTTCAGACCTCATTGGGTGAGGGGATTTGTTGAGCAATAAAGTAGTCTTGGTACTTAAATTTGTTGTGAAATCATTAATCATGGTATCATTAATCTGTCATATATTTAAATACATATTTGATTTAAACATTTAGACATCAATACTGAATAGAAAATACTGAAGATGTTCTACAATACAAAGAATTACACAATACAAAGAATTATACAATAAAAATAATTATACAATACAAAGAATTATACAATACAAAGAATTACACAATACAAAGACTTATACAATACAAAGAATTATACTCGTATAGAATTTTTTTTATCAAGTAGAGCGAACAAAATAAAGAATGAGAGAACAGCATTTGAAGGAAAACTTGTACCAAAATAAAGAATGAGAGAACGCAATTGAAGGAAGCCTTGTACCAAAGACACATATAATGTCCTGTAAGCATCTGACAGCTCACGGCTTGGAAACCCTAAACTGGTCAGATCCGGAACAAATCCTGTCAGATTGTCTTAGTTTCTCATAAGCTCTTAGTAGTTCCCAGGAGACAAGGGGGTTCAGGGAGAGAGAGGGGGATCTAGAAGGGGCTAGCATGTACTGCATACTGTCCGGAGTCATGGTGTGACTGGGCTGGATGGAGGGATACGGAGTGTAGGGATACGGGGGTGGGTGGATGGATATGGGTTGGGTGGAGAGATACAGGGAGCGTGGAGAGATACGGTGGGGGATTATGGGGTGGAGGGATATGATGTGGATGGAGGGATACGGGGTAGGGGAGGGATACAGGGTGGGTGGAGGGATACGGGCTGGGTGGATGGATACGGGTTGGGTGGAGAGATACAGGGTGGGTGGAGGGATACGGGGTGGGTGGAGGGATACGGGGTAGGGGAGGGACACAGGGTGGGTGGAGGGATACATTTACATTTAAGTCATTTAGCAGACGCTCTTATCCAGAGCGACTGACAAATTGGTGCATTCACCTTATGATATCCAGTGGAACAACCACTTTACAATAGTGCATCTAAATCTTTTGGGGTGGGGGGGGTTAGAAGGATTACTTTATCCTATCCCAGGTATTCCTTAAAGAGGTGGGGTTTCAGGTGTCTCCGGAAGGTGGTGATTGGGTGGAGGGATACGGGGTAGGATAAAGGGTGGGTGGAGGGATACGGGGTAGGGGAGGGATACAGGGTGGGTGGAGGGATACAGGGTGGGTGGAGGGATACGGGGTAGGGGGGGGATACAGGGTGGGTGGAGGGATACGGGCTGGATGGAGAGATACAGGGTGCGTGGAGAGATACGGGGTGGGGGAGGGATACGGGGTGGGTGGAGGGATACGATGTGGGTGGAGGGATACGGGGTGGGTGGAGGGATACGGGGTGGGTGGAGGGATACTGGGTGGGTGGAGGGATACGGGGTGGGTGGAGGGATATGGGGTAGGGGAGGGATACAGGTTGGGTGGAGGGATACGGGGTGGGTGTAGGGATACAGGTTGGGTGGAGGGATACGGGGTGGGTGGAGGGATACGATGTGGGTGGAGGGATACGGGGTGGGTGGAGGGATACTGGGTGGGTGGAGGGATACGGGGTGGGTAGAGGGATACGGGCTGGGTGGAGGGATACGGGGTAGGAGGAGGAATATGGTGTGGGTGGGGTTGATGGGGTGGAGGGATACAGGGTGGGTGCAGGGATATGGGGTAGGTTGAGGAATATGGTGTGGGTGGCGTTGATGGGGTGGAGGGATACGGGCTGGGTGGAGAGATACGGTGTGGGTGGGTGATTACGGGGTGGAGGGATACGGGGTGGGTGGAGGGATACGGGCTGGGTGGAGGGATACGGGGTAGGTGGAGGAATATGGTGTGGGTGGGGTTGATGGGATGGAGGGATACGGGCTGGGTGGAGAGATACGGTGTGGGTGGGTGATTACGGGGTGGAGGGATACGGGGTGGGTGGAGGGATACGGGGTGGGGGAGTTATACGGGGTGGGGGAGGGATATGGTGTGGGTGAGGTTGATGGGGTGGAGGGATACGGGGTGGGTTGAGGGATACGGGGTGGGGGAGGGATATGGTGTGGGTGAGGTTGATGGGGTGGAGGGATATGGTGTGGGTGAGGTTGATGGGGTGGAGGGATACAGGGTGGGTGGAGGGATACGGGGTGGGTGGAGGGATACTGGGTGGGTGGAGAGATACAGGGTGCGTGGAGAGATACAGGGTGCGTGGAGAGATACAGGGTGCGTGGAGGGATACGGTGTGGGTGGGGGACTACGGGGTGGAGGGATACGGGCTGGGTGGAGAGATACAGGGTGCGTGGAGGGATACGGTGTGGGTTGGGGACTACGGGGTTGAGGGATACAAGGTGGGTGGAGGGATACGGTGTGGGTGGGGGACTACGGGGTGGAGGGATACGGGGTGGAGGGATACGAGGTGGGTGGAGGGAACGGGGTGGGTGGAGGAATATGGTGTGGAGGAATACAGAAAAATAATAGATTGATATATACAGGAATGTACAGATATCTAAATATATGTTTAAGCCTTATATGTACATACACATGCACACAAATATATAGACATAATATTACAATATTGTCTGTTTTGATATATTTCTACACTGCTCAAAAAAATAAAGGGAACACTTAAACAACACAATGTAACTCCAAGTCAATCACACTTCTGTGAAATCAAACTGTTCACTTAGGAAGCAACACTGATTGACAATAAATTTCACATGCTGTTGTGCAAATGGAATAGACAACAGGTGGAAATTATAGGCAATTAGCAAGACACCCCCAATAAAGGAGTGGTTCTGCAGGTGGTGACCACAGACCACTTCTCAGTTCCTATGCTTCCTGGCTGATGTTTTGGTCACTTTTGAATGCTGGCGGTGCTTTCACTCTAGTGGTAGCATGAGACGGAGTCTACAACCCACACAAGTGTCTCAGGTAGTGCAGCTCATCCAGGATGGCACATCAATGCAAGCTGTGGCAAGAAGGTTTGCTGTGTCTGTCAGCGTAGTGTCCAGAGCATGGAGGCGCAACCAGGAGACAGGCCAGTACATCAGGAGATGTGGAAGAGGCCGTAGGAGGGCAACAACCCAGCAGCAGGACCACTACCTCCGCCTTTGTGCAAGGAGGAGCAGGAGGAGCACTGCCAGAGCCCTGCAAAATGACCTCCAGCAGGCCACAAATGTGCATGTGTCTGCTCAAACGGTCAGAAACAGACTCCATGAGGGTGGTATGAGGGCCTGACGTCCACAGGTGGGGGTTGTGCTTACAGCCCAACACCGTGCAGGACGTTTGGCATTTGCCAGAGAACACCAAGATTGCCAAATTCGCCACTGGCGCCCTGTGCTCTTCACAGATGAAAGCAGGTTCACACTGAGCACGTGACAGATTTTTACTTTTACCTTACACACTGTAGTTAGGCTACATTAAAATGAAATGATAAAACTACAAAATTCAGCACTAAATCACAACATGCCGTGGTATACTTTCAAAAGTCTGAATTAATGACTCATTAATGACAACTAAAAGTCTGAATTAATGACTCATTAATGACAACTAAAAGACTGCTTCAATAATATTTTTTTTACTCAAATAACTTGGTCCATTGTTGAATTGTGGCATGGGAGTCCCTGGAAAGTCGCATCTGAAACACAAAATATAATGTACAACTTACCTCTGTGCACAACATATACTATAATGTATAAATGACCTGTGGTAACTTGTATATGTACAGGGTGAGTAGAAATACCTCTATGCAAAGGGGTTTTATTGTATTTTCAGGAATTCTGTCTCATTTACATTGGTCTCATCCCCCCATGCAAGCCTTTAGATCAAATCAAAATGTATCACATGCTTTGTAGACAACAGGTGTAGACTAACAGTGAAATGCTTACTTTCTGGTCATTTTCCACCCTTTATCCCTCCAGCTACCCTGTATAACTCCGCCCTGTATCCCTACAGCCACCCTGAATCCATCCACCCTGTAATCATTCACCCTGTATCCCTACAGCCACCCTGAATCCATCCACCCTGTAATCATTCACCCTGTATCCCTCCAGCCACCCTGAATCCATCCACCCTGTAATCATTCACCCTGTATCCCTACAGCCACTCTGTATCATCCCTCCCTGTAGCTCTCCCTCCACCCTGTAATCATTCACCCTGTATCCCTCCAGCCACCCTGAATCCATCCACCCTGTAATCATTCACCCTGTATCCCTATAGCCACTCTGTATCATCCCTCCCTGTAGCTCTCCCTCCACCCTGTAAGCCTCCATCCACCTTTTATTCCTCCAAACCTGTATCCCTCCAGCCAACCTGAATACCTCCACCCTGTATATGTCCATCCACCCTGTATCCCTCAGATGAAGCAGATGCTAAGCTACAGGACTGTTTTGCTTGCATAGACTGGAATATGTTACGGTATTCCTCCGATGGCATTGAAGAGTACACCACATCAGTCACTGGCTTCATCAATAAGTGCATTGATGACGTCCACACACTGACCGTACGTACTGTACATATCCCAACCAGAAGCCATGGATTACAGGCAACATCCACCCTGTATCCCTCAAGCCACCCTATATACCTCCACCCTGTATCCATCCACCCTGTATCCCACCATCCACCCTGAATCCATTCATCCACCCTGTATCCAGGCCTTTGTAATCGACCTGGCTGGGGTATCCTGGAATGACATTGACCTCATCCCGTCAGTAGATGATGCCTGGCTATTCTGTAAAAGTGCCTTCCTCACCATCTTAAATAAGCATGCCCCACTCAAAAAATTAGAACTAGGAATAGATATAGTCCTTGGTTCACTCCAGACCTGTCTGCCCTTGACCAGCACAAAAACATCCTGTGGCGTTCTGCATTTGCATCGAATAGCGCCTGAGATATGCAACTTTTCAGGGAAGTTAGGAACAAATATACACAGGCAGTTAGAAAAGCTAAGGCTATCTTTTTCAAACAGAAATTTGCATCCTGTAGTACTAACTCAAAGAAGTTCTGCCGAAATTGTTGCAACCCCTATTACTAGCCTGTTCAACCGCTCTTTCGCATCGTCTGAGATTCCCAAAGATTGGAAAGCTGCCGCGGTCATCCCCCTCTTCAAAGGGGGTGACACTCTAGACCCAAACTGCTACAGACCTATATCTATCCTACCCTGTCTTCCTAAGGTCTTTGAAAGCCAAGTTAACAAACAGATTACCGACCATTTCGAATCCCACCGTACCTTCTCCGCTATGCAATCTGGTTTCAGAGCTGGTCATGGGTGCACCTCAGCCACGCTCAAGGTCCTAAACGACATCATAACCGCCATCGATAAGAGACATTACTGTGCAGCCGTATTCATCGACCTGGCCAAGGCTTTTGACTCTGTCAATCACCACATTCTTATTGGCAGAGTCGACAGCCTTGGTTTCTCAAATGATTGCCTCGCCTGGTTTACCAACTACCTCTCTGATAGAGTTCAGTGTGTCAAATCGGAAGGCCTGTTGTCCGGACCTCTGGCAGTCTCTATGGATGTGCCACAGGGTTCAATTCTCGGGCCGACTCTCTTCTCTGTATACATCAATGATGTTGCTCTTGCTGCTGGTGATTCTCTGATCCACCTCTACGCAGACGACACCATTCTGTATACTTCTGGCCCCTCTTTGGACACTGTGTTAACTAACCTCCAGACGAGCTTCAATGCCATACAACTCTCCTTCCGTGGCCTCCAACTGCTCTTAAACGCAGCCAGACTAGTAACACGCACCCCAGGGCTAGTGCGGGGAGCAGGGCAGGACCTACTGGACTGGGCAGGCGCACTAGAGGCCTGGTGCGTTGGGCTGGCTTTGGAGGTGCCAGACTAGTAACACGCACCTCAGGGCTTGTGCGAGGAGCAGGAACAGGGTAAACTGGACCGAGGAGATGCACTGGTGGCCAGATGCGCTGCGCCGGCGCACTTCTCCCTGGCTGCCGGCCAACTCTCGCCTGGCAACGCGGCGGAGCCCTTATTGACCGCACCGGACTGTGCACGCGTATGGGCGACACAGTTCGTATCTCCGCATAATAAGGTGCTTGCTTGATCCGTCGCTCCCCATAATAAGCATGGGGAGTTGGCCCAGGTCTCCATCCTGACTCTGCCCAACTCCCCGTGTGACCCCCAAAATGTTTTGGGGGGATGCCTCTCGGCCTCCTGTAGCTCCCTTAGTTTCCTCTCCCTGTCACGTCCTGACCAGCAGAGGGAGGCATTGTATCAGTTGTGGTCAGGATGTGGCAGGTTGTTTGTATGTTAAGGGTTTGTGTTGGGGATGGGATGGGACTCCCAATTGAAGGCAGGTGTGCTGAGTTGCCTTTGATTGGGAGTCCTATATAGAAGGGTGTGTTTTTCTTTGGGATTGTGGGTAGTTGTTTGTGATCACTGCTTGTTTAGCCTGTCACACTGTTGCCGTCGTGAGTATTGTTTTGCTGGTTTTCATGTGGATGCTCTACTTGTTTCTCATCAATAAACATGAGTATCCAAATTCCTGCTGCGCCTTGGTCCATTCCTAACGACGGTTGTTACACTCCCAGAAACGTCGTTCAGCCTCCCACGTCCATCCTTCTCCTCTGTGCTCCAATCCCCGCTGTTTGGTCCTTGTTTGGTGGGTGGTTCTGTCATAGACGTCGTAAGGATTGGACCAAGGCGCAGCGGGGTAAAGTGCTCATCTTCTTAATTTATTAACCTGTTGGGGATAGGGGGCAGTATTTGCACGGCCGGATAAAAAACGTACCCGATTTAATCTGGTTAGTACTCCTGCCCAGTAACTAGAATATGCATATAATTATTGGTTTTGGATAGAAAACACCCTAAAGTTTCTAAAACTGTTTGAATGGTGTCTGTGAGTATAACAGAACTCATATGGCAGGCAAAAACCTGAGAAGATTCCAAACAGGAAGTACCCTCTCTGACCATTCCTTGGGCTTCTTGGCTCTGTTTATTGAACATTTAGGATCTTTGCTGTAAAGTAACACTTCCTACGGCTCCCATAGGCTCTCAGAACCCGGGAAAAAGCTGAAAGATGTAATTCCAGCCGCTGGCTGAAAAACTTTAGCGCGTTTGGATGGTGGTCGATCAGAGGGCCATCAGACTGAGGCTCGTGCACGAGGGGATCCCATACTTTACCTTTCTCTCTCTTTGAACGTAAACACGCTTTCCCGGTCGGAATGTTATCGCTTTTTTACGAGAAAAATTGCATAAAAATTGATTTTAAACAGCGGTTGACATGCTTCGTACGGTAATGGAATATTTGGATTTTTTTTGTCACGAAACACGTCGGGCGCGTAACCCTTATTTACCCTTTCGGATAGTGTCTTGAACGCACGAACAAAACGCCGCTATTTGGATATAACAATGGATTATTTGGGACCAAATCAACATTTGTTATTGAAATAGAAGTCCTGGGAGTGCATTCTGACGAAGAACAGCAAAGGTAATAACATTTTTCTTATAGTAAATCTGACTTTGGTGAGTGCTAAACTTGCTTGGTGTCTAAATAGCTAGCCCTGTGATGCCGGGCTATCTACTTAGAATATTGCAAAATGTGCTTTCACCGAAAAGCTATTTTAAAATCGGACATAGCGAGTGCATATAGGAGTTCTGTATCTATAATTCTTAAAATAATTGTTATGTATTTTGTGAACGTTTATCGTGAGTAATTTAGTAAATTCACCGGAAGTGTTCGGTGGGAATGCTAGTCACATGCTAGTCACATGCTAATGTACAAAGCTGGTTTTTGATATAAATATGAACTTGATTGAACAGACATGCATGTATTGTATAACATAATGTCCTAGGAGTGTCATCTGATGAAGATCATCAAAGGTTAGTGCTGCATTTAGCTGTGGTTTTGGTTTTTGTGACATTATATGCTAGCTTGAAAAATGGTGGTCTGATTATTTCTGGCTAGGTACTCTGCTGACATAATCTAATGTTTTGCTTTCGTTGTAAAGCCTTTTTGAAATCGGACAGTGTGGTTAGATAAAGGAGAGTCTTGTCTTTAAAATGGTGTATAATAGTCACATGTTTGAAAAATTGAAGTTTTCGGATTTCGAGGAGTTTGTATTTCATCAGAATGCACTCCCAGGACTTCTACTTCAACAACAAATGTTGTTTTGGTTCCAAAATATCCATAGTTATATTCAAATAGCTCTGTTTTGTTCGTGCGTTCAGGTCAGTATCCGAAGGGTGACGTGCAAGCGCATTTCGTGACAAAGGATTTCAAAATATTCCATTACCGTACTTCGAAGCATGTCAAACGCTGTTTAAAATAAAATGTTATGCTATTTTTCTTGTAAAATAGTGATAATATTCCAACCGGGCGACGTTGTATTCATTCAAAGACTGAAAGAAAAATGTTTAGAATTCTCGTGAAGCGCATCTCAGTCTCACTGTTCCCAGCCTGACCAATCACAAACAGAGCTGCTGCTGCTGTACTTCACCCAGAGACTGCAGACACCCCATTACACTTTCTGGCGCCTTCTGTGAGCCAATGGAAGCCTTAGAAAATGTCACATTACAGCAGAGATGCTGTATTTTTGATAGAGATGCCACATAAGGAGAACAAATTGTCAGACAGGGCGTACCTGTATGGAATCTTCTCAGGTTTTGGCCTGCCATATGAGTTCTGTTATACTCACAGACACCATTCAAACAGTTTGAGAAACTTTAGAGTGTTTTCTATCCAAATCTACTAATTATATGCATATTCTCGTTTCTGGGCAAGAGTAGTAACCAGTTTAAATCGGGTACATTTTTTATCCTGCCGTGCAAATACTGCCCCCTAGCCCCAACAGGTTAACACAGTGTCCAAAGAAGGGCCAGAAGTATACAGAATGGTGTCATCTGTGTAGAGGTGGATCAGAGACTCACCAGCAGCAAGTGCGACATCATTGATGTATACAGAGAAAAGAGTTGGCCCAAGAATTGAACCCTGTGGCACCCCCATAGAGACTACCAGAGGCCCGGACAACAGGCCCTCCGATTTGACACGTTGAACTCTATCAATCTGCTAAATTGTAATTACTTTGCTACTATGGCCTATTTATTGCCTTTCCTCCTCATGCCATTTGCACACAGTGTACATAGACTTTATTTTTTCTGTTGTGTTATTGACTGTATGCTTGTTTATTCCATGTGTAACTCTGTGTTGTTGTTTCTGTCAAACTGCTTGGCTTTATCTTGGCCAGGTCACAGTTGTAAATGAGAACTTGTTCTCAACTGGCCTACCTGGTTAAATAAAGGTGAAATAAAAAAATGGAGATAGATGGAGGCAGTGCGTTCCAAGGTAACAGTGAGATAGATGGAGGCAGTGTGTTCCAAGGTTACAGTGAGATAGATGGAGGCAGTGTGTTCCAAGGTTACAGTGAGATAGATGGAGGCAGTGTGTTCCAAGGTTACAGTGAGATAGATGGAGGCAGTGTGTTCCTTGGTAACAGTGAGATAGATGGAGGCAGTGTGTTCCAAGGTTACAGTGAGATAGATGGAGGCATTAAAAGGTTTCATTGAGAGAGATGGAGGCTTCTTCTTGAGCCACTCCTTTGTTGCCTTGGCCTTGTGTTTTGGGTCATTGTCATGCTGGAATACCCATCCATGACCCATTTTCAATGCCCTGGCTGAGGGAAGGAGGTTCTCACCCAAGATGTGACTGTACATGGCCCCGTCCATTGTCCCTTTGATGCGGTGAAGTTGTCCTGTCCCCTTAGCAGAAAAACACCCCCAAAGCATAATGTTTCCACCTCCATGTTTGACGGTGGGGATGGTGTCTTGGGGACATAGGCAAGATTCCTCCTCATCCAAACACAGCCAGTTGAGTTGATGCCAAAGAGCTCCATTTTGGTCTCATTTGACCACAACACTTTCACCCAATTGTCCTCTGAATCATTCAGATGTTCATTGGCAAACTTCAGACGGGCATTTATATGTGCTTTCTTGAGCAGGGGGACCTTGCGGGGGCTGCAGAATTTCAGTCTTTCATGGCGTAGTGTGTTACCAATTGTTTTCTTGGTGACTATAGTCCCAGCTGCCTTGAGATCATTGACAAGATCCTCCCGTGTAGTTCTGGGCTGATTCCTCACCGTTCTCATGATCATTGCAACTCCACAAGGTGAGATCTTGCATGGAGCCCCAGGCCGAGGGAAATTGACAGTTCTTTTGTGTTTCTTCCATTTGCGAATAATCGCACCAACTGTTGTCACCTTCTCACCAAGCTGCTTGGCGATGGTCTTGTAGCCCATTCCAGCCTTGTGTAGGTCTACAATCTTGTCCCTGACATCCTTGGAGAGCTCTTTGGTCTTGGCCATGGTGGAGAGTTTGGAATCTGATTGATTGATTGCTTCTGTGGACAGGTGTCTTTTATACAGGTAACAATCTGAGATTAGGAGCACTCCCTTTAAGAGTGTGCTCCTAATCTCAGATTGTTACCTGTATAAAAGACACCTGGCAGCCAGAAATCTTTCTGATTGAGAGGGGGTCAAATACTTATTTCCCTCATTAAAATCAATTTATAAAATTTTTGACATGCGTTTTTGTTGATTTTTTTGTTGTTATTCTGTCTCTCACGGTTGAAATAAACCTACCATAAAAATTTTAGGCTGATCATTTCTTTGTCAGTGGGCAAACGTCCAAAATCAGCAGGGGATCAAATACTTTTTTCCCTCACTGTATGTTAAATTCCTTTTCTTTTAGCCATGTAAAGACTGATCTTCTTTTTTTATAATCTGCTAAACCGTTACAATTATAACAGGCTATACTTATTTCACCCCTTACCATAACTAGATACTATTCTCAGTCTAAATTGACCATAATTAGTGCATGTAAAGTCACTGCCATCAGAGGTATTATGAAGGTCAAAACTAGAGCTTTTAAATGTCTGATATTTAGAATTGAAGGTTCCAGCAATATTTGTTTTATTCCCTTTCCTGTTTGCCTGTGAGCCAATGCCACAGATGTTAGAAAATTGAGACAAGATATTATGTGTGTAGCAAATCTGAGTAGGTTGATGTGTATGATATTGGATGTGATATAGTGAGAGTGTGTACGATGTCTGTATAAGAGTAAGACTATAATGTGTGATCTCCAAATAAATAATATCTCTGCCAATTTGCATGGCTGAGTGTATGTATGTAACATGTAGTAGTACGTATAGCCTTAATATTTATGATGGTAATTGTAATCCATATCGTATCACCATCATAGTTGCATCATTATTACCTTTAACATAATTGAAAAACACATCCCAGCATTTCCATAGCAATCGACGTTTCACATGATCATGAAAGAGACGTTACATTACTCTAGAGACGGCTTCACTACAGTACAAATGTATTCCGTACAATATGTTATTATTCCCCAATGCTCCTATTCTGATATCTTCCCTTTGCTTGTTGAAAACATATATAAAGTTGTAGACAAATACATAAAAAATATAGACAAATAATTAATACATTAAATTATAAAACAGTTCTCGACAAGAGAGGGAGAGAAAAGAAGAGAGAGATCAGGTGTGTGTGTGTGTGTATGTATAATGCTTTTTAGTGATCTTTTTTGGGGCTGGGTAGTGACTGTTCTGGAGCTGGTCTGTTCTGGGGCTTGAAAGTTCTGGAGCTGGGCTTGGTAGTGGTCTGTTCTAGAGCTTGGATGGGTCTTAGTATGTTCTGAGGCTGGGCGTTTCTGGAGCTGTTCTTGGTAGTTAAGGAGCTGGGCTATTCTGGAGCTGGGATGAGTAGTAGACTGTTCCAGAGCTGGGCTGGCTAGTGGCCTGTTCTGGAGCTGGGCTGGGTAATGGTCTGTTCTGGAGCTGAGCTGGATAGTGGCCTGTTCTGGAGCTGGGCTGGGTTTTGGTCTGTTCTGGAGCTGGGCTGGGTATTGGTCTGTTCTGGAGATGGGATGGGTAATGGTCTGTTCTGGAGCAGGGCTGGGTTTTGGTCTGTTCTGGAGCTGGGCTGGGTTTTGGTCTGTTCTGGAGATGGGATGGGTAATGGTCTGTTCTGGAGCTGGGCTGGGTATTGTTCTGTTTTGGAGCTGGGATGTTCTAGAGTTGTCCTGTGTAATGGCCTGTTCCGGACCTGGGCTGGGTAATGTCCTGTTTTGGAGGTTTAATTTTATGGAGCTGCTCTGGGTAGTGGTCTGTTTTGGAACTGGGATGTGAAATAGCCTGTTCTGGAGCTGGGCTGGATAGTGGTGTGTTCTGGAGCTGGGCTGGGTAATGGCCTGTTCCAGAGCTGGGCTGGATAGTGGTGTGTTCTGGAGCTGGGCTGGGTAATGGTCTGTTCTGGAGCAGGGCTGGGTAATGGCCTGTTCTGGAGCTGGGATGTGTAATGGCCTGTTCCAGAGTTGGGCTGGATAGTGGCCTGTTCCAGAGCTGGGCTGGATAGTGGCCTGTTCCAGAGCTGGGCTGGGTAATGGCCTGTTCCAGAGCTGGGCTGGATAGTGGCCTGTTGCAGAGCTGGGCTGGATAGTGGCCTGTTCTGGAGCTGGGCTGGGTAATGGCCTGTTCCAGAGCTGGGCTGGATAGTGGCCTGTTCTGGAGCTGGGCTGGATAGTGGCCTGTTCCAGAGCTGGGCTGGATAGTGGCCTGTTCCAGAGCTGGGCTGGGTAATGGCCTGTTCTGGAGCTGGGCTGGGTAGTGGCCTGTTCTGGAGCTGGGCTGGGTAGTAGACTGTTCTGGAGCTGGGCTAAATAGTGGCCTGTTCCAGAGCTGGGCTGGGTAATGGTCTGTTCCAGAGCTGGGCTGGATAGTGGCCTGTTCCGGAGCTGGGCTGGATAGTGGTCTGTTCCAGAGCTGGGCTGGATAGTGGCCTGTTCCAGAGCTGGGCTGGGTAATGGCCTGTTCTGGAGCTGGGCTGGATAGTGGCCTGTTCCAGAGCTGGGCTGGGTAATGGCCTGTTCCAGAGCTGGGCTGGATAGTGGCCTTTTCTGGAGCTGGGCTGGATAGTGGCCTGTTCCGGAGCTGGGCTGGGTAATGGCCTCTTCCAGAGCTGGGCTGGGTAATGGCCTGTTCTGGAGCTGGGCTGGGTATTGGCCTATTCCAGAGCTGGGCTGGGTAGTAGACTGTTCTGGAGCTGGGCTGGATAGTGGCCTGTTCCAGAGCTGGGCTGGATAGTGGCCTGTTCCAGAGCTGGGCTGGGTAGTGGCCTGTTCTGGAGCTGGGCTGGGTAGTGGCCTGTTCAGGAGCTGGGCTGGGTAGTGGCCTGTTCCAGAGCTGGGCTGGATAGGGGCCTGTTCTGGAGCTGGGCTGGGTAATGGTCTGTTCAGGAGCTGGGCTGGATAGTGGCCTGTTCCAGAGCTGGGCTGGGTAATGGCCTGTTCTGGAGCTGGGCTGGATAGTGGCCTGTTCCAGAGCTGGGCTGGATAGTGGCCTGTTCCAGAGCTGGGCTGGATAATGGCCTGTTCTGGAGCTGGGCTGGATAGTGGCCTGTTTTGGAGCTGGGCTGGATAATGGCCTGTTCCAGAGCTGGGCTGGGTAATGGCCTGTTCCAGAGCTGGGCTGGATAGTGGCCTGTTCCAGAACTGGGCTGGGTAATGGCCTGTTCTGGAGCTGGGCTGGATAATGGTCTGTTCTGGAGCTAGGATGGATAATGGCCTGTTCCAGAGCTGGGCTGGGTAATGGTCTGTTCCAGAGCTGGGCTGGGTAATGGCCTGTTCTGGAGCTGGGCTGGATAATGGCCTGTTCTGGAGCTGGGCTGGATAATGGCCTGTTCCAGAGCTGGGCTGGGTAATGGTCTGTTCCAGAGCTGGGCTGGGTAATGGCCTGTTCTGGAGCTGGGCTGGGTAATGGTCTGTTCCAGAGCTGGGCTGGGCAATGGCCTGTTCTGGAGCTGGGCTGTGTATTGGTCAGTCCTTGAGCTGGTCTGGGGTCCATTTACTTCACGGATTGTTGATGCTTTATACCACAGATCCTGTGGGAGTCATAAATATTGATGGCACTGGTAAATGTATGAAGATAGTGTCTCTGTCCAGGGGAATACATTCTGTTTCTTTAAGTAGTCAACGACCTGTACACTTTGTACATCATACACACAGGGGACTCTATGGGACTTGGTCTTCAAAGTGTTTCTTTACTTGCGCTTATTTTTTTAATATGTCTTTTCATTTGCAAAGATTATACATTGAAACTCTGAAAGGGTAGCTGGATGCAATGGAAATGAATTGTGTTTTATTTTACATCAAAACCTTCCACCAACACAATAATTATAGGCCTTCATAGAAACATGGTAAAAGCCTCAGAATACAACATTTTATGAAAAACCATAACATGAGATTCTGACCGCAGACATGTTATAACTATAACGCAGCTCCAGCTCTCAGAGCACTCAGATCTGTTTAAAGTGTCTTACAAGCCTCTGTATAAAACCCCACCAGTCTATTCCTCCATGTTATAGAGGGTCTAATTCCAGTAGACAGCTAACTGGACCCAACAGGACTCTGTCACTTCTGGTTAGCATCAGACCATAAGAGACCTGCCCCAAATTAACCTCCTTCATAACCAAACACTGAGATTGTCCTCCAACAGAAAAAAAACTGAAACGACAACAACTTATTCAGTACCTGTCACCTCTCCTTAATAAATAAGAATATCCTTTTGTGGGAGCAGGCGTTGGGGCGGTGTTGTCTCCGAGCCTGTCGGGGTGAGAGGAGGGGAGAGCGGGGGGAGCCGTGCTCCGTAGATTAAACATCTAGTCTGGCCAGGCAGCTCTAATGAAAAGCAATAGAGATTCACAGGGTTTTAATGAACAACACAGATTTTACACAGACCAATTTATTGGGCCAATTCCCCCCTGTCCATCACACTGCCCCCTTCTCTCACTTTCTCACTTTCTCTCACTCTCTCTCTCTCTCTCTCTCTCTCTCTCTCTCTCTCTCTCTCTCTCTCTTTCTCTCTTTCTCTCTCTCCCTCTCTCTCTCCCTCTCTCTCTCGCTCTCTTCCTTTCTCTTTCTGCTTCCTCCTTCTCTTTAGTTAGCCTGTCAGGGGTGAGTGTAGGGGAAATTTGCAGGCTGCCCAGGAAAGGTGAGGACCCTGTTGACTCAATCAACTGCATGACACCTCTGATCTCCCTCTCCGGATCAGTAAGCAACCTTGTTACCGTGGCTATGAGATGCAACCATGTTACCCTGGTGATAAGATGCAACCTTGTTACCTTGGCGATGAGAAGCATGGGATTAATTACTGTGTGTGACCCTGTAGTTGGGCAGCTCACCCCAAATGTTCACCAGTGTGGTTAATAACAGGGCAGAGTGGCAACACCTTGTTTAGTTTATACACTTTCCTGTGAGTCAGTCAGTCAGTCAGTCAGCATACACACAGACTTTTCCCAGAAGCTAGTCTGCTATGGGGTTAGAATTGTATCAGAAGGTATCTGTTTTCACGTTACAGTCTTACCAAGGAAACAATTACTTTAAAAGCACAAAAGACCCAAAGTGCAGTTTATTATTTATACCAGTCAGAGATTTGTACACAATGCTAAGATAGTAATCAGATTGTAATAA
This sequence comes from Salmo trutta, assembly GCF_901001165.1. Classification (NCBI taxonomy): domain Eukaryota; kingdom Metazoa; phylum Chordata; class Actinopteri; order Salmoniformes; family Salmonidae; genus Salmo; species Salmo trutta. Next base: position 51,142,413 of record NC_042979.1, on the reverse strand, counting down.
CACTGTCTGATGCTTCATAGTCAATGACATGTTTGGAAATAACATCTCTGTTGTATAATAGTTCATTCTGTGTTACATCTTTCTGTTTACTGGATTCTATCCTACTTTTAGTAATAATGTCATCCTTTCATTTAATTGAATGGCTGCTTTTAATGGAGCAGCAGATGGTTCTAGGATTATAACGATTGATCATGATTGCAAGGCATCTGTTAGTTGTTACAATGATGATTTGTAGTCTACAGTTTGTGCGTAACTTTGTGTTGCACATTGGGGGGGGGTGTCAGTGTCAATGGGTTCCGGGTTCAACTCCCTTCTAGGGGGGTCCGGTGACATGCCCTGCCATGAGATTTAATTTTTTTTTTTTAAATAGCTGTGAAGTGGTCGTTTCTGGTGAATATCCTAATAATTTGGTCCAATTATCGTTAGGTATTTTCTGCATATGTGTTGTTCTTTCGAAGGCCAAAACCACTATTGTTGTGCGTGGCCAAAGACCTCTATTTTAATGTCATCTGACCATTTTTTTATTTTTTTATTTCACCTTTATTTAACTAGGCAAGTCAGTTAAGAACAAATTCTTATGTACAATTACACTTACAATTACCGTAGCACTGCCTGGAGTTTGCTAAACGGTATTGGCACTTGGAACCTTTGCTATGGTCATATGACATGAAAATATAGGTCTTTCGGCATGCACACCAGCAGTGGGTTGGCCTTCGAAAGAACAATGCAAATGCAGAACACACTACTGTTACAGTAGGAACACCATCTGTTCCTACTGTAACAGATGGTGCTAGATCTTTGATGTTATGGGGCTATTTTGCTTCCACTGGTCCTGAGGTCCTTGTTAAGGTCAACGGCATCATGAACTTTACCCAGTACCGGGATATTTTTGTCCAAAACCTGGTTGCCTCTGCCAGAAGGCTGAAACTTGGCTGCAAGTGGATCTTCCTGCAAGACAATAACCCAATCACACATCAAGGTCCACAAAGAAATGGTTAATTGACCACAAAATCACATTTTTGCAATGGCCATCTCATTCTCCTGACTTGAAGCCAATTGAAAATCTGTGGTTTGAATTGAAGAGGTGCAGTTCATAAGTTCAGATAAAGGATATCAAGGATCTGGAAAGATTCTGTATAGAGAAATGGTTTAAGCTAGGGGGCAGTATTGAGAATTTTGGAAAACATATGTGCCCATTTTTAACTGCCTCCTACACCAACTCAGAAGATAGAATATGCATATTATTTTTCAGGTTTGGATAGAAAACACCCTAAAGTTTCTAAAACTGTTTGAATGGTGTCTGTGAGTATAACAGAACTCCTATGGCAGGCAAAAACCTGAGAAGGTTTCATGCAGGAAGTACCCTGTCTGACAAGGTGTTGTTGTTCTTGCTTCTGTTTATTGAAGAGTCAGGATCTTAGCTGTAACGTGACAATTCCTAGGGCTCCAATAGGCTCTCAGAACCCGGGAAAAACCTGAACAATGACGAGGCAGCCTCAGGCTGAAACACAGAATCCCCTTTTCCAAGTGTCCCATCAGAGGACAATAGAATTAGGCGCGTGCGTGATTTGACCCCGTGCTGTATTTTCCTTCGGCTGTTTAGCTAATTGCAGATTCCCGGTCGGAATATTATCGCTTTTCTACGAGATAAATTGCATAAAAATTTATTTTAAACAGCGGTTGACATGCTTCGAAGTACGGTAATGGAATATTTAGAAATTTTATGTCACGTTCTGATTTACCATTCCGATAGTGTCTAGAACGCACGAACAAAACGCCGCTGTTTGGATATAACGATGGATTATTTGGGACCAAACCTAGATTTGTTATTGAAGTAGAAGTCCTGGGAGTGCATTCTGACCAAGAACAGGAAAGGTAAGACCATTTTTCTTATAGGAAATGTGATTTTGGTGAAGGCTAAACTGGGTGGGTGTCTAAATAGCTAGCCCGTGATGGCTGGGCTATGTACTTAGAATATTGCAAAATGTGCTTCATCCGAAAAGCTATTTTAAAATCGGACATATCGAGTGCATAGAGGAGTAATGTATCTATAATTCTTAAAATAATTGTTATGCTTTTTGTGAACGTTTATCGTGAGTAATTTAGCAAGTTGTTAGTAAATTCCCCGGAAGTTTGCGGGGGTATGCTTTTTCTGAACGTCACATGCTAATGTAAAAAGCTGGTTTTTGATATAAATATGAACTTGATTGAACAGACATGCATGTATTGTATAACATAATGTCCTAGGTGTGTCATCTGATGAAGATCATAAAAGGTTAGTGCTGTATTTAGCTGTGGTTTGGGTTTTTGTGACATTATATGCTAGCTTGAAAAATGGGTGTCTGATTATTTCTGGCTGGGCACTCTCCTGACATAATCTAATGTTTTGCTTTCGTTGTAAAGCCTTTTTGAAATCGGACAGTGTGGTTAGATTAATGAGAGTCTTGTCTTTAAATAGCTGTAAAATAGTCATATGTTTGAGAAATTGAAGTAATAGTATTTCAAACGTTTTAAAAATCGCGCCACAGGATTCAACTGGCTGTTACGTAGGTGTGACGAATTCGTCCCGCCGGTCCCATAGAGGCTAAGATCCCTCCCAATGTGTTCTCCAATCTCATTTTAGAAAAAGGCTCAGCGTCATTATCCTCGCAAGGGGAGGCTGCTTGAGTATTGAAAACAGGGAATTCCAATCATTTTGACCGCTAATTTTTTTAGATTTTTTTAAATTACTTGTTAGACAAAATCTATTTCTCTGAGCAATTGTGTTAGTATAAAATAATAAAACATGTCCAGTTTTTTTAGCAAACAATATAGCTCAGGTTGGTTTTATATATTATTTATTGTTTACAGTCTTTTTTGCTCTTCTTTATTAAATGGATCCAATCATTTTGGACCCCACTGTATCTTAATCACAAGTGAAACACCAATAATTTCTGTATTTCTTTAAACTGTTGGTCTAACTCTAACAGTTCAGGAATTCACCATCAAACCGCATGCTTTAACTAAATTTAACATAACCCATTACCTGATTTCCCTTCCATATTGAAATCAAGACAAGAATCAAGGAGAAATAAACCAGCTTAATGCTGTGCAATGTCACAGGCATCTCGATCAATAAAGACTAGGCTGGCCATTTTCTATTGTAGATTCTCAAATTGAAATAAAAACAAAAGTTGGTTCTGGAAGTATTTTAATGGTGATCATTAAGTTGCATAAACATGAACATTTGGGCCTTCAAATTGTATAAATAAGGAGGATTTGTTGCTGCTGTTGGTCAATGGTCAGAGTCTGGGAGACAGGGAGGCTGCCTCTCACTGGGGAGAGAAATATGCTCGCTTCAGCCTACTGCCTAAGATTCATAGAAACTTCTTCTCTAATTCTGTAGCAATAAATATATATATATATAAATATATATATAAAATATATAACCCCCTAGAGTCAATGTCCGCTCCCCTGCATATATCTAATTAGCATAATACCAATCCTTCAGTTAATCTGCAGTGAAAGGTGACAGAGCTAGAGCGGTGTTTGACCATGAGACATCTGTGGTGAAAGGTGACAGAGCTAGAGTGGTGTTTGACCATGAGACATCCCATCTGTGGTGAAAGGTGACAGAGCTAGAGCGGTGTTTGACCATGAGACATCTGTGGTGAATGGTGTGACGACCCTCCCACTCTGTCTGCCGTATTCTCTTTCTTTGTTCTTGTTTCTTTATTAGGATGCCGGTGGGCGGAGTTGGAAGGGTCGTCAGCTAAATGGGAAACACCTGGGCTCGGGTGTGGCCCAGGATAAAGGCACCTCTTCCACAGTCATTGGGGAGACTCTCTCCACGCAGACACTTTGTTGATTTTGGTTGTGTAGTTTTGTGGCTTTTTGGTTATTTGCTTTGGCACAGTTCAACACCCTGCATTATTATATTCAGGTATGCAAAACACTCACTTACACTACTGATTACACATGCCATTGTTAATTATTTAGTTACTTTAGTTAATAAATCTATATTTTTGATACTCCTTGTCTCCATGTTGTCTCCCTTTTGTTGCGAACTCAGAGCCGGTTTGTAACAAGTGGGAGCTCATCCGGGATCTTGAACGGATTGTGTTTGGGAGAAAACGTGGAGGTATGTTAAATTCTGTAGGTACTTTGTTTGTATATTTTGTTAGTTTGAGTTTGGTGCTCAGTACTGGTTGCTTTTGTTTGTTTGGTTTGTGTGCTGTGTTGGAGAGAGTACATTGGTTAGTTTCCAGGCCCTGCCCAGCCTGGAAACGCTTGTTCTACTTGTTGTTGGGACATTGGTCTGAGGATGTGAGTGCAATCAGCTGTGTACCTCAGTGGGAGATTTGGATAGGGTAGTGAACCTTACCACCAAGAGCTATAGCCTTTTTCCCCTGATAGGCTTAGCGACGTATTTCATTTTGGAATATGTTGGGCATTGTTAATGTTTGTTATTTTTGTGTGGTGTCTGTGGACTGAGCAGTTGTCTCGGGGGCACATCCGTGGCTTGGTGGAATCTACCAGCGTGCTGGGGGGTTACTTCCTTTCCAGCGGGCTACAGTGCATAATTACCCACTGCAAATCTGCATGAAGATTAGGGTTGAGTTATTGTAGGTTTTGGGGAAGCTCCATATCTCTCTTTCTGTGGTGCCATTGTGATTGTTATTTCTCTTGTTGTGGTCTGGTGTGCTCAGAGGGGTTGAGTGAGTTTTTTTTCTCTCTCTCTGGCTATGGCGTCTAATGTAGACAAGTTCATTCGCTTTCCATCAGAGGAACTGTTAGACTTATGTACTAAAGAACAGCTGTTGAAGGTTGCTGAACACTACAAGGTTGAAATTAGTGATAAATGTCTAAAATTCTATTAGGTTAATATTGAAGGCCAATCTGATGGAGAGTGGTATTCTTGATGTTACCACTGGGGCAGCCTCTACTGAGGACTCGCCGTCTCCCCGATATGTCACAATTACCGCTCCATCGGTTAGTCCTAGTAGTCTTCTTTTTGAACAGCAGAAAGAGCTGCTTCTGTTGCAGCTAGAGCATGATCGTGTAAAATATGAGAAGGAATTGGAATTTAAACAGGATATGGAGCGTGGTAAAATCAAGCTGCAACAAGAGCGACTAGAGTTGGTTAGGGAAGGAAAGCTCTCAGGAGAGAGTTTGCTCTGGGAAGGTGACGCAGATTTACTTAGGAATCGTTCCTCTTTTGGTCGTGCCACGGACACATACTCGTATTCGGTTATGAGTTTAGTGACTATGAATCGTTGGAATGACTATGAATCGTTGGAGTGACTATGAATCGTTGGGAAATGACAACCGTTGAGTTGTGACTATGAACCGTTGGGAGATGTTTGCGTTTGTAGCTGATGTGGTCTCTTGTGCGCCCTGTTCCTGAGTGTTATGTGACTGACCATTGTTTGGTTTTGTCATGTTCTAACTTTCCTGTCTGTTCCCTCCTGGTCTTGTGTTCTCCTTTCCTCTTAAATGTTGCTTCCTGTGCACAAAGGTTGCTGAGGTCTGGGGAGAAGGAGGTTGCCTGGGGCAGGTGGAGGGTGAACATGTAACCTCTCGTGGGTTTGGGACGCAGAGGCCTGTGTCGGTTTGGGACGCGGAAGCCTGTGTCAATTTGGGACGCAGAGGCTGGTACGTTGTTCCGGGGCCCTTGTTGGTCCCCGGTCTTATGGGGGGTTGTGTGACGACCCTCCCACTCTGTCTGCCGTATTCTCTTTCTTTGTTCTTGTTTCTTTATTAGGATGCCGGTGGGCGGAGTTGGAAGGGTCGTCAGCTAAATTGGAAACACCTGGGCTCGGGTGTGGCCCAGGATAAAGGCACCTCTTCCAGTCATTGGGGAGACTCTCTCCACGCAGACACTTTGTTGATTTTGGTTGTGGAGTTTTGTGGCTTTTTGGTTATTTGCTTTGGCACAGTTCAACACCCTGCATTATTACATTCAGGTATGCAAAACACTCACTTACACTACTGATTACTGATTACACATGCCATTGTTAATTATTTAGTTACTTTAGTTAATAAATCTATATTTTTGATACTCCTTGTCTCCATGTTGTCTCCCTTTTGTTGCGAACTCAGAGCCGGTTTGTAACAATGGTGACAGAGCTAGAGCGGTGTTAGACCATGAGACATCTGTGGTGGAAGGTGACAGAGCTAGAGCGGTGTTAGACCATGAGACATCTGTGGTGAATGGTGACAGAGCTAGAGCGGTGTTTAATAGACCATGAGACATCTGTGGTGAATGGTGACAGAGCCAGAGCAGTGGTTGATAGACCATGAGACATCTGTGGTGAATGGTGACAGAGCTAGAGCGGTGTTTGATAGACCATGAGACATCCCATCTGTGGTGGGTGACAGAGCTAGCGCGGTGTTTGACCAAGAGCCATCCCATCTGTGGTGGAAGGTGACAGAGCTAGAGCGGTGTTTGACCATGAGATGGCCCATCTGTGGTGGAAGGTGTCAGAGCTAGAGCAGTGTTTGACCATGAGACATCCCATCTGTGGTGAATGGTGACAGAGCTAGAGTGGTGTTTGTTAGATCATGAGACATCTGTGGTGAAAGGTGACAGAGCTAGAGCGGTGTTAGACCATGAGACAGCCTCAATCATTGGTTTCATGCATGTTAACATTAAAGACTCCTCCCTAAGTTTGTTTTATTCACTTCTTTAGCACACTCTGCCAACCTGGATGTCACAGCCGTGTTTGAATCCTGGATTAGGAAGGCCACCAAAAATCCTGAAAGTTGCATCCCTTACTGTAACATTTTCCAACAAGCTAGAACTGCCAAAGGGGGCAGAGTTGCAATCTATTGCAGAGAGAGCCTGCAGAGTTCTGTCATACAACCAGGTCTGTGCCCAAAAAATTCGAGCTTCTTCTTTTAAAAATCCACCTTTCCAGAAATAGGGCTCTCACCGTTGCCACTTGTTAGAGACCCCCTTCAGCCCCCAGCTGTGCCCTGGACACCATATGCGAATTGATTGGCCCCCATCTATCTTCAGAGTTTGTACTGTTATGTGACCTAAACTGGGATATGCTTAACACCGCGGCCGTCCTACAATCTAAGCTAGATGCCCTCAATCTCAAACAAATTATCCAGGAACCTACCAGGTACAACCCAAAATCCGTAACCATGGGCCTCAGATGTCATCCTGACCGACTTGCCCTCCAAATACACCTCTGCTGTCTTCAACCAGGATCTGAGTGATCACTGCCTCATTGCCTGCATCCTTTATGGGTCCGTGGTCAAACGACCACTCCTCATCTCTGTCAAACGCTCCCTAAAACAGTTCAGCGAGCAGGCCTTTCTAACCGACCTGGCCCAGGTATCCTGGAAGGATATTGACCTCATCCCATCAGTAGAGGATGCCTGGTTGCTCTTCAAAAGTGCTTTCCTCTCCGTCTTAAATAAGCATGCCCCATTCAAAGAATGTAGAACCAAGAACAGATATAGCCCTTGGTTCACCCCAGACTTGACAGCTCTTAACCAGCACAAAAACATCCTGTGGCATTCTGCATTGGTATTGAATAGCCCCCCGCGATATGCAACTCTTCAGAAAAGTCAGGAACCAATATACTCAGTCAGTTAGGAAAGCTAAGGCTAGCTATTTCAAATAGAAATTTGCTTCCAATAGCACTAATTTCAAAAAGTTTTGGGACACTGTAAAGTCCATGGCGAATAAGAGCACCTCCTCCCAGCTGCCAACTGCACTGAGGATAGGAAACACAACCTTCAAACGAGCTTCAACACCATGGAACACTCTTTCCGTGGCCTCCAACTGCCCTTAAATGCTAAATGCATGCTCTTCAACCGATCGCTGTCTGCACCCTCCCGCCCGACTAGCATCACTACTCTGGACGGTTCTGACTTAGAATATGTGGGCAACTACAAATACCTAGGTGTCTGGTTAGACTGTAAACTCTCCTTCCAGACTCACATTAAGCATCTCCAATCCAAAATTAAATCTAGAATTGACTTCCTATTTTGTAACAAAGCCTCCTTCACTCATGCCACCAAACATACAGTTGTAAAACTGACTATCCTACTGATCCTTGACTTCAGTTATGTCATTTACAAAATAGCCTCCAACACTCTACTCAGCAAACTGGATGTAGTCTATCACAGTGCCATCTGTTTTGTCACCAAAGCCCCGTATACTACCCACCACTGCAACCTCTATGCTCTTGTTGGCTGGCCCTCACTAGATATCCGTCGTCAAACCCACTGGCTCCAGGTCATCTATAAGTCTTTGCTAGGGAAAGACCTACCTTATCTCAGCTCACTGGTCACCATAGCAACACCCACCCGTAGCACGCGCTCCAGCAGGTATATTGCACTGGTCATCCCCAAAGCCAGCACCTCCTTTGGCTGCCTTTCCTTCCAGTTCTCTGCTGCCAACGACTGGAATGAATTGCAAAAATCACTGAAGTTGGAGACTTATATCTCCCTCACTCCCGTGTAAATATCGTACCCGACTACCTCATCCCCATATTATTACTTACCCTCTTACTCTTTTGCACTCCAGTATCTCTACTTGCACATCATCATCTGCACATATATGACTCCAGTATTATTGCTAAGTTGTAATTATTTTTGCCTCTAAGGCCTATTTATGGCCTACCTCCCTACTCTTCTTCATTTGCACACACAGTACATAGATTCTTTCTATTTTTCTTTTCTTTTGTGTTATTGACTGTACATTTGTTTGTGTAACTCTGTTGTTTTTGTCGCACTGCTTTGCTTTATCTTGGCCAGGTCGCAGTTGTAAATGAGAACTTGTTCTCAACTGGCCTATCTGGTTAAATAAAGGTGAAATAAAATGATTAAATACAAATCTGATGTGAAAGGTGACAGAGCTAGAGGGGTCTATGATTTTTAAGTAATTCATTTGCATTTTATTGCATGACATAAGTATTTGATCACCTACCAACCAGTAAGAATTCCGGCTCTCACAGACCTGTTCGTTTTTCTTTAAGAAGCCCTCCTGTTCTCCACTCATTACCTGAATTAACTGCACCTGTTTGAACTCGTCCAGAAAATCACATTCTATGATTTTTAAGTAATTAATTTGCATTTTATTGCATGACATAAGTATTTGATACATCAGAAAAGCAGAACTTAATATTTGGTACAGAAACCTTTGTTTGCAATTACAGAGATCATACGTTTCCTGTAGTTCTTGACCAGGTTTGCACAAACTGCAGAAGGAATTTTGGCCCACTCCTCCATACATACCTTCTCCAGATCCTTCAGGTTTCGGGGCTGTCGCTGGGCAATATGGACTTTCACCTCCCTCCAAAGATTTTCTATTGGGTTCAGGTCTGGAGACTGGCTAGGCCACTCCAGGATCTTGAGATGCTTCTTACGGAGCCACTCCTTAGTTGCCCTGGCTGTGTGTTTCGGGTCATTGTCATGCTGGAAGACCCAGCCACGACCCATCTTCAATGCTCTTACTGAGGGAAGGAGGTTGTTGGCCAAGATCTCGCGATACATGGCCCCATCCATCCTCCCCTCAATACGGTGCAGTCGTCCTGTCCCCTTTGCAGAAAAGCATCCCCAAAGAATGATGTTTCCACCTCTATGCTTCACGGTTGGGATAGTGTTCTTGGGGTTGTACTCATCCTTCTTCTTCTTCCTCCAAACACGGCGAGTGGAGTTTAGACCAAAAAGCTCTATTTTTGTCACATCAGACCACATGACCTTCTCCCATTCCTCCTCTGGATCATCCAGATGGTCATTGGCAAACTTCAGACGGGCCTGGACATGCGCTGGCTTGAGCAGGGGGACCTGCGTGCGCTGCAGGATTGTAATCCATGACGGCGTAATGTGTTACTAATGGTTTTCTTTGAGACTGTGGTCCCAGCTCTCTTCAGGTCATTGACCAGGTCCTGCTGTGTAGTTCTGGGCTGATCCCTCACCTTCCTCATGATCATTGATGCCCCATGAGGTGAGATCTTGCATGGAGCCCCAGACCGAGGGTGATTGACCGTCATCTTGAACTTCTTCCATTTTCTAATAATTGCGCCAACAGTTGTTGCCTTCTCACCAAGCTGCTTGCCTATAGTCCTGTAGCCCATCCCAGCCTTGTGCAGGTCTACAATTTTATCCTTGATGTCCTTACACAGCTCTCTGTTCTTGGCCATTGTGGAGAGGTTGGAGTCTGTTTGTTTGATTGAGTGTGTGGACAAGTGTCTTTTATACAGGTAACGAGTTCAAACAGGTGCAGTTAATACAGGTAATGAGTGGAGAACAGGAGGGCTTCTTAAAGAAAAACGAACAGGTCTGTGAGAGCCGGAATTCTTACTGGTTGGTAGGTGATCAAATACTTATGTCATGCAATAAAATGCAAATGAATTACTTAAAAATCATACAATGTGATTTTCTGGATTTTTGTTTTACATTCCATCTCTCACAGTTGAAGTGTACCTATGATAAAAATGACAGACCTCTACATGCTTTGTAAGCAGGAAAACCTGCAAAATCGGCAGTGTATCAAATACTTGTTCTCCCCACTGTATGTGTTGTTGTGTGGATGCGTGTATATGTAGATTTTTGGATGTGTGAATGTGTATATTTGTGTATGTGTAGTGGTGTGTGTATGTGTAGATTTGTATGTGTGTATATGCAGATGTGTGAATGCGCACATGTGTGTGGGAAAATGTGTAGATGTTTGTATGTGTAGATATGTGTAGATGTGCGTATGTCTCGATGTGTGTACGTGTATATATGTGGAATGTAGAGTTGTAGGTGTGTATGTGTAGATGTCTAGATGTCTGTATGGGTAGATGGTGTATGGGTAGATGGTGTATGGGTAGATGGTGTATGGGTAGATGGTGTATGGGTAGATGGTGTATGGGTAGATGGTGTATGGGTAGATGTGTAGATGGTGTATGTATAGATGTGTGTATGGGTAGATGGTGTATGGGTATATTAGTATATGTGTGTATGTGAAGAGGTGTAGATGTGCTGTGGATGTGTGGATGTGTCAATGTTTAAATGTGATATGTGTGCATATGTAGATGTGTGTTTGTGTATATGTGTGTATGGGTAGGTGGCGTATGTGTACATGTTTAGATGTATCAATGTCTGTATGTGTAGATGTGTATAAGTTTGTGTAGATGTGTTGTTGGTGTGTGTATGTGTGTATGTGTTGGTGTGTAGATGTGTAGATATGTAGATGTGTAGTTTTCTGTATTAGCAGATCTGTGAATGTGTGTATGTGTAGATGTTTGTATGTATAGATGTGTGAACGTGTTGATGTGTGTATGTCTTGATGTGTGTATGTTTGTGTAGATGTGTGTGTGTGTGTGTGTGTATAGGTGTGTAGATGTGTGAATGTGTAGATGTTTGTGTAGATGTGTGTGTATGTGTCGATGTGTAGATGTGTGTTTGTGTAGATGTGTGTATGTTTATGTGGCGTATATGTACATGTGTAGATGAGTAGATTTCTGTATGTGCAGATGTGTGATTGTGTGTGCAGATGTGTTGTTGATGTGTGGATGTGTAGATGTTTGTGTAGATGTGTAGATGTGTGTGTAGATGTGTGAAAATGTTATGTGAAGATGTATTTATGTGTAGGTGTATACAGTGCCTTGCGAAAGTATTCGGCCCCCTTGAACTTTTCGACCTTTTGCCACATTTCAGGCTTCAAACATAAAGATATAAAACTGTAATTTTTTGTGAAGAATCAACAAGTGGGACACAATTATGAAGTGGAATGAAATTTTTGGGATATTTCAAACTTTTTTAACAAATAAAAAACTGAAAAATTGGCCGTGCAAAATTATTCAGCCCCTTTACTTTCAGTGCAGCAAACTCTCTCCAGAAGTTCAGTGAGGATCTCTGAATGATCCAATGTTGACCTAAATGACTAATGATGATAAATAGAATCCACCTGTGTGTAATCAAGTCTCCGTATAAATGCACCTGCTCTGTGATAGTCTCAGAGGTCCGTTTAAAGCGCAGAGAGCATCATGAAGAACAAGGAACACACCAGTGTCGTGTCTTTGGCTATGCTGGATTAAGTGATATGACATGCTAACTTATAAAATTATTTCTCTGTAATTAATATTACCTGATTAAGCTAATCATGTAAATGTAATTAACTAGAAAGTCGGGGCACCACGGAGGAACGTTTATAGAGCTGTTATCTTCCGAATAAACTCTTAAAATACTTAGTAATATTTTACATCGATAGCAGTCAATATTAACCCTTAACTTATTTTCAGTCTCATAATGAAAGTTGAAAATTCTTGGTTATCTTCACGAACCCTGGCTAACAAGTAGAATCAGCAATACAAAATTGGGTTTAATTATTTATTTACTAAATACCTAACTAATCACACAGAATTACAAATACACAGAATACCAATGATGTCATACAGAAAACGTCCCGGTGGACGGAACCTGGTTACACAAAGGAAAGGGGGTTGGGCTTGAATGAAAGAGCGGGAAGATTTAGGAACAGAGAAACAGCAGCTATGCTATCGTAAATACATTATCTTATGCATTCTAAATTACCGCCCATTTGGAAAAGGAAAAGGCAATAAATATTTACTCTGAGCTGCGCTTCGGTAGATTGGTCGTAGATGCTGGCCGGGTTGGCCAACAGATCTTCCTGTACTTGGAAGAATGTCTCTGGTGGTAAATTGGATACGTGGTGGTATCTTCGTCCGTCTGTTAGACTGGATCCGTCGTCCGTCCTTTCCTAGCCCACGTTAGCAGCGGCTAACTCAGCGGCTAGGAAGTATCACTTCTGTAGTGAATAAGCTCAAAGTTCTTACCAGTTCATACCATAGCTCACGCCGAGGTTGGCTTAGTTCTGTCTTTGATATGGTTTAGTTAACATGTGTGTCCTTCTAACGTAGAGGCTGCAGACCTCCCGTACTGGAACTCCTGGTTATCTTTTCGTCGAAGGCTTATATAGTGGAGAGGGGGGAAGGAGGTGTTTCATCGTTTATAACCCCTGTCTCTTCACAGGGTTGGGCCACTGATCGAGCAGGGCACTTTCTTTATGAAAACCCAATTCTCTCATTTGGAAGCTAAAATTACATTTAATCTCCTAACAAACAATTTCAATATCAAACATTTCAATTGAATAACAATTCCATGTGACTCTGATAACTAGAGGGTGTATACTTTCTCAGGTACAGTTTGTCGTCCTGTCATCAATCATAATGTCTCAGATAACAATGAACTGACATACATACTCACTACGTTATCAAGCATATTTCCAACTGGTTTTATTATCAAAATATGGTTCCTTTCCCCATTTGTTTGATGTCCCCAGACTCTCTATATTTAACAGGACAGCAGTCCTTCAGTAGGGTCAGTAAGAGAGGGGAAGGGAGAAAGGTATTTATGGGGGGGGTCATAAACCTTACCCACAGGCCAACGTCATGACACCAGGCAGGTCCGAGATACTGTTGTGGAGAAGTTTAAAGCCGGATTTGGATACAAAAAGATTTCCCAAGCTTTAAACATCCCAAGGAGCACTGTGCAAACGATAATATTGAAATGGAAGGAGTATCAGACCACTGCAAATCTACGAAGACCCGGCCGTCCCTCTAAACTTTCAGCTCATACAAGGAGAAGACTGATCAGAGATGCAGCCAAGAGGCCCATGATCACTCTGGATGAACTGCAGAGATCTACAGCTGAGGTGGGGGACTCTGTCCATAGGACAACAATCAGTCGTATACTGCACAAATCTGGCCTTTATGGAAGAGTGGCAAGAAGAAAGCCATTTCTTAAAGATATCCATAAAAAGTGTTGTTTAAAGTTTGCCACCAGCCACTTGGGAGACACACCAAACATGTGGAAGAAGGTGCTCTGGTCAGATGAAACCAAAATCGAACTTTTTGGCAACAATGCAAAACGTTATGTTTGGCGTAAAAGCAACACAGCTCATCACCCTGAACACAACATCCCCACTGTCAAACATGGTGGTGGCAGCATCATGGTTTGGGCCTGCTTTTCTTCAGCAGGGGCAGGGAAGATGGTTAAAATTGATGGGAAGATGGATGGAGCCAAATACAGGACCCTTCTGGAAGAAAACCTGATGGAGTCTGCAAAAGACCTGAGACTGGGACGGAGATTTGTCTTCCAACAAGACAATGATCCAAAATATAAAGCAAAATCTACAATGGAATGGTTCACAAATAAACATATCCAGATGTTAAAATGGCCAAGTCAAAGTCCAGACCTGAATCCACTCGAGAATCTGTGGAAAGAACTGAAAACTGCTGTTCTCAAACGCTCTCCATCCAACCTCACTGAGCTCGAGCTGTTTTGCAAGGAGGAATGGGCAAAAATGTCAGTCTCTCGATGTGCAAAACTGATAGAGACATACCCCAAGCGACTTACAGCTGTAATCGCAGCAAAAGGTGGCGCTACAAAGTATTAACTTAAGGGGGCTGAATAATTTTGCACGCCCAATTTTTCAGTTTTTTATTTGTTAAAAAAGTTTGAAATATCCAATAAATTTCGTTCCACTTCATGATTGTGTCCCACTTGTTGTTGATTCTTCACCAAAAATTACAGTTTTATATCTTTATGTTTGAAGCCTGAAATGTTTCAAAAGGTCGAAAAGTTCAAGGGGGCCGAATACTTTCGCAAGGCACTGTAGATGTGTAAACATGTTTATGTGTAGATGTTTGTATGTGTAATGTGTAGATATGTGTGTATGTGTAGTTGTGTGTACGTGCAGATGTGTGTATGTGTATATGTGTAGATGTGTAGATGTGTTTATGTGTAGTTGTGTGTACGTGCAGATGTGTGTGTGTGTATGTGTAGATGTGTATGTGTGTATGTGTTGATGTGTGTATGTGTTATGTGTAGATGTGTGTATGTGTAGATGTGTGTATGTGTAGATGTGTTATGTGTGAATGTTTATGTGTGGATGTGTGAATGTGTGTATGTGTAGATGTGTAATGTGTAGATGTGTGTATGTGTAGATGTGCGTATGTGTTATGTGTGTATGTGTGAATGTGTAGATGTATTTATATGTAGGTGTATAGATGTGTAAACATGTTTATGTGTAGATGTGTGAATGTGTAATGTGTAGATGTGTGTGTGTGTATGTGTAATGTGTAGATGTGTGTAATGTGTAGATGTGTGTGTAGATGTGTGTAATGTGTAGATGTGTATATAGATGTGTGTACGTGTAGATGTGTTTATGTGTAGTTGTGTAGATGTGTAGATGTGTGTTTGTGTGTATGTGCAGATGTGTGTATGTAGATGTGTGTATGTAGATGTGTGTATGTGATATGTGTAGATGTGTTATGTGTGTATGTGTAGATGGGTGTATGTGTAGATGTGTTATCTGTAGATGTGTAGATGTGTGTATGTGTAGATGTGTTATGTGTGTATGTGCAGATGTGTGTATGTGTAGATGAGTGTATGTGTAGATGTGTTTATGTGTAGATGTGTGTATGTGTTATCTGTAGATGTGTTAGTTGTAGATGTGTAGATGTGTGTATGTGTAGATGTGTTATGTGTGTATGTGTAGATGTTTGTATGTGTAGATCTGTTATGTGTAGATGTGTAGATGTGTGTATGTGTAGATGAGTGTATGTGTAGATGTGTTTATGTGTAGATGTGTGTATGTGTTATCTGTAGATGTGTTATCTGTAGATGTGTAGATGTGTGTATGTGTAGATGTGTTATGTGTGTATGTTTGTATGTGTAGATGTGTTTATGTGTAGATGTGTTTATGTGTAGATGTGTTATGTGTAGATGTGTTATGTGTAGATGTGTGTATGTGTTATGTGTGTATGTGTAGATGTGTTTATGTGTAGTTGTGTGTACGTGTAGATGTGTTTATGTGGTTGTGTGTACGTGCAGATGTGTGTGTGTATGTGTAGATGTGTATGTGTAGATGTGAATATGTGTTATGTGTAGATGTGTAATGTGTAGATGTGTGTATGTGTAGATGTGTTATGTGTAGATGTGCGTATGTGTTATGTGTGTATGTGTGAATGTGTAGATGTATTTATATGTAGGTGTATAGATGTGTAAACATGTTTATGTGTAGATGTTTGTATGTGTGAATGTGTAGATGTGTGTATGTGTAATGTGTAGATGTGTGTGTATGTGTAATGTGTAGATGTGTGTAATGTGTAGATGTGTGTGTAGATGTGTGTACGTGTAGATGTGTTTGTGTAGTTGTGTGTATGTGTAGATGTGTAGATGTGTGTTTGTGTGTACGTGCAGATTTGTGTGTGTAGATGTGTGTATGTAGATGTGTGTATGTGATATGTGTAGATGTGTTATGTGTAGATGTGTAGATGTTTTATGTGTAGATGTGTGAATGTGTAGATGGGTGTATGTGTAGATGTGTTATCTGTAGATGTGTGTATGTGTTATCTGTAGATGTGTTATCTGTAGATGTGTAGATGTGTGTATGTGTAGATGTGTTATGTGTGTATGTGCAGATGTGTGTATGTGTTATATGTTATGTGTAGATGTGTAGATGGGTGTATGTGTAGATGGGTGTATGTGTAGATGTGTTTATGTGCAGATGTGTGTATGTGTTATCTGTAGATGTGTTATCTGTAGATGTGTAGATGTGTTATGTGTGTATGTGTAGATGTTTGTATGTGTAGATGTTTGTATGTGTAGATGTTTGTATGTGTAGATGTTTGTATGTGTAGATGTTTGTATGTGTAGATGTTTGTATGTGTAGATGTTGTATGTGTATGTGTAGATGTTTGTATGTGTAGATGTGTTTATGTGTAGATGTGTTTGTGTAGATGTGTTATGTGTGTATGTGTAATGTGTAGATGTGTGTTGGTGTGCTTGTTCTGTGGGTGATGGATTTGGCATTTCTCCATAGTCCACATTACTCTGTTGGTGCAAGTCTATTTTTATGAGAGCATTGTAAAGATGTCCCCAGTACTGAGAAACTGAAGTGAAAATGGATAAAGTGACTTCATAAGATGTTATGTGTAGATGTGTGTATGTGTAGATGTGTGTATGTGTAGATGTGTGTGTATGTGTAGATGTGTGTGTATGTGTAGATGTGTGTGTATGTGTAGATGTGTGTAATGTGTAGATGTCTGTATGTGTTATGTGTAGATGTGTGTATGTGTAGATGTGTGTATGTGTAGATGTGTGTATGTGTGTATGTGTGTATGCATTATGTGTAGATATGTGTAGACGTGTGTATGTGTAGACGTGTGTATGTGTTATGTGTAGACGTGTGTATGTGTAGATGTGTGTATGTGTAGATGTGTGTATGTATAGATGTGTGTATGTGTGTATGCATTATGTGTAGATATGTGTAGACGTGTGTATGTGTAGACGTGTGTATGTGTTATGTGTAGACGTGTGTATGTGTAGATGTGTGATGTGTTTGTGTAGATGTGTTTATGTGTAGTTGTGTGTACGTGCAGATGTGTGTGTGTTGTGTTTATGTGTTATGTGTAGATGTGTGTATGTGTAATGTGTAGATGTGTGTTGGTGTGCTTGTTCTGTGGGTGATGGATTTGACATTTCTCCATAGTCCACATTACTCTGTTGGTGCAAGTCCATTTTTATGAGAGCATTGTAAAGATGTCCCCAGAACTGAGAAACTGAAGTGAAAATGGATAAAGTGACTTCATAAGATGTCATTTTGTCACAATAGACAGTAAATAAAAGCGATGGTAAGTCCCAGTTAAATCACAGCTTGTTGAGGATTAAGACGATTTGTAAATCACCTGGGGGATTGTAGTCCATAAAAGAAACAGAGAGAGAAAGAAAGATATAGAGACAGCAATGCAGACCTCAGCTCTCAGCAGACCAGTTATCCTTGTCTATCTCCTCCTCTTAATAACTACACACAGAAACAGCTGAATTTATTCATCAGCCCAGGAACATAGACAATATTATCAAATAGAAACAGCTGAATTTATACATCAGCCCAGGAACATAGACAATATTATCAAATAGAACAGCTGAATTTATTCATCAGCCCAGGAACATAGACAGTATTATCAAATAGAAACAGGTGAATTTATTCATCAGCCCAGGAACATAGACAATATTATCAAATAGAAACAGCTGAATTTATTCATCAGCCCTGGAACATAGACAATATTATCAAATAGAAACAGGTGAATTTATTCATCAGCCCAGGAACATAGACAATATTATCAAATAGAAACAGCTGAATTTATTCATCAGCCCAGGAACATAGACAATATTATCAAATAGAAACAGCTGAATTTATTAATCAGCCCAGGAACATAGACAATATTATCAAATAGAAACAGCTGAATTTATTCATCAGCCCAGGAACATAGACAGTATTATAAATAGAAACAGCTGAATGTATTCCTCAGCCCAGGAACATAGACAATATTATCAAATAGAAACAGCTGAATTTATTCATCAGCCCTGGAACATAGACAATATTATCAGTGTACCTGAACGGAAGGAAATGCTAATATTGTATAAAATCTAAATAAATGAAAGAGAGAATCTGGTCCCTGTTGTACAATAAGGAATAAATAACAGGAGAATCACATATTTTCCTGCCGCAGAATAAGGAGTACACTGCTGTTTAGACAACATTATTGTGAAAACATTATCATTTATCTCTATTTCTATCTTGACATTTTCACCTTTCATTTCAGTCACCTGAACAAAGGGAAACTGAAATATTGATACCACATTGATAACATATTATCTTGTTATTTGTCAAATATTGATACCACTCAAAGCTGAAGAATTGATCTAGTAAATGTAGTCAGAGAGGACAGTGCAGCTCATAATAATGCTGCCTTATCAGTTCAATTAGTTACATTAGAGGTATGCTGTTCTAAGCCCAGCATCCACAACATTAGGAGGTAAAAACATCAGCACACTGTTTAGCAGAAATATAGAGAAGGACAAGTGACCATTGAAACATGCTGTAATAATAGAAACCTCTAGAGACCAGTGTAGTGCCAATCATCCAGCCAGCTAATCAATAGACACTAGCCTACAGCAGCTTTCTGTTACTGTTATCATTCTACAGCCGGTAAACTGTTCTACTCATCACTCAGGAGTCTTTACATGCAACGCTTGGTTCAACAATATTATACTGTTGCAATACATATCAGATTGTTGGAATACTTTAAAATTAATAGATTGTTGGATTAAACAATAATCCTAATTTATAGAGATTGACTTTAAAGATCATTTCTCTGCTCCCCTCTCTTTCCTCCGCCTTAAACCGCCAAAGGAAAATTGTGTGAAATCACTTATGATTGGATCAAGGTATTGGCAGTCTTCACATTAAAGCCATTGAAATGCATTGGTGTTGGGCCGCAGTGCATTCTTCTACTCTCAGCTCCAATCACATTGGCCTTCTAGAGTCAGGGACAGGCTCTGTCTCTATGTCACCAAGCCCATTCACACCCTGACCCCTGACCTGGCCTGTCGTAGGGTCGGGGGACACCGGGCAGTCAGACAGGATCAATAATCTCGATGGGGTCACTTCCCCTGTAGTGACATTCACTCTGTACCCCGAACCCTCACCCTGTAAAATACACATGACATATTTATTCATCCAAACACCGTGATACACCTGCCACTGCACATGAACTACCATCGATAATAAACTGTCAATCTGAGAAAAGAAGGGGAGAGCAATTAGCGATGGTAGTTCATGTGCAAGAGAGAGACGAGAAGGAGAGGATGGAGAGATGGAAGGATAGAGAAGAGAGGAGAGAAGGAGAAAACGGAGAGGAGAAAGGGAGAGGAGGGAAGGAGAGGAGGTAGAGAAGGAGAGAGGGAGAGGAAGGAGAGAGGAGAGAAAGAGAGAAAAGAGAGAAGAGGGAGAGAGAGGGAGAAAGGGAAGGAGAGAGAAGAGAGAAGGAGAGGGGGAAGGAGAGAGAAGAGAGAAGGAAAGAGAGAGGAAAATAACAGGATACTTTCACTGTTCAGCAGGGAAGTGTGAAGTTTAAACTGTTCTTTTGTTTCTCTTTCTCAAGTTTCAGGTAAATGGTTGTAAAAGAGGAGAAGAAAACATGGTGAGCTACACGTATCGGGTGTCACCTGTCTGTCAGTCAATCATTTCAAATGGACGTAAACCTTTTGGTCCTGAGCCACCTCAGGAAATTAGCATACAGGCCCCTCCCTCTTGTGTTATTAGCATACTGGTTCCTCCCTCGGATCCTGTCAATTAAAAACAGGAGGAGGATCTGACCAATCACATGGAAATCCATAAGAATAACTTATCAGTATTTATATGAATATTTATCTGATTTTAAACACTGGCAAAAGAAAAATCACAAAACCGGAAAAAAAATAGATTAATTATTTTCCAACTGAGAAAAATATAGAGTGGAACAATGTGATGACAGCAGATGGTATTATGCATTATGATATTGTAAGCATGATCAGTGATTGGTGCATCATTTAGACAAGCTGTTTGCAGACACAAACTCTTCTGTTATACACTCCATCCCCTTCAATTATATTCATATCACACTACAGAGCTATGCTTCAGAAAGAGTGCAATACAAATATATTATCTCTATTTTCCCTTTATTTTATTGTATTCCTATAGGACTGTAGGGTTGCATCCCTCTCCTCACCATCTCTCCCTTCCCCTCTCCTTCCCTCTATCCCTCCCTCTCTACCTCCCCCTCTCCCTCCCCCCCAGATGGCAGCAGCAGTAAGTTGTTTGTGCTGTCAGGGCCTGTTGTCTTGGTAAATGGGGAGTTAACCAGATATATCCAAGCGTAAAATCTAAAAGTGTCCCCAGTGAGGGCCTGAGGGTTGTTGTTTCAAATCAACTACATATCAATTGAGCAGCGGAGAGCGGATCCTATGATAAATTCCTAGAAATTACATTTTTCTGTTCCTCTGCCCCCCTCCTTCCAGTGCACTCGTTCCTTCTTTCTCTTTTCTATGTCTTCTTTAAACTCTACCTTAAATGTCGTCCCCTCAGAGTCCTTCGCTAAGAGCAGCCAGCATGTAGGAGAAACAACTTCAGATATATTTTCTTAGCTTTAGGGACGGCGTTCAAATTGTGTATATGTGGGCAACACACACTCTCCTAGCACCATCCTGGTCTTCCCTCTCTTACTCCTCTCCTCGCCAGCCAAGCGCAGCAAGCCTCCACACTATCATTCAGGAGTTGATTATCTCATTGTTTTCTGTAAGTACATGCTTAGATTGAATGACTAGGAGCTCCATCGTATATTTGGATTCCCTGTTCAATGCAGCCTGATAATGAATGGCCAATTTACAGGATCTCTGTGAAACCTTCTGTGTATCACCCACTCAATGACTCTCAGTGGTATTACTTTAATCTGTGGTATTACTTTACTCCCAGTGTTATTACCTTACTATCAGTGTTATTAATTTACTCTCAGTGTTATTACTTTGTTCACAGTGTTATTACTTTGTTCACAGTGTTATTACTTTGTTCACAGTGTTATTACTTTGTTCACAGTGTTATGACTTTACTCCCAGTGTTATTACTTTACTATCAGTGTTATTACTTTACTATCAGTGTTATTACTTTATTCACAGTGTTATTACTTTATTCACAGTGTTATTACTTTATTCACAGTGTTATTACTTTATTCACAGTGTTATTACTTTACCCTCAGTGTTATTACTTTAATCTGTGGTATTACTTTACTCTGTTCATAACTTTACTCGCAGTTCTATCACTTTACTCTCAGCGTTATTACTTTACTCTCAGTGTTATTAATTTACTCTCAGTGTTATTACTTTTCTTTCAGTGTTATTACTTTTCTTCAGTGTTATTACTTTACTCTGTGGTAATACTTTACTCTCAGTAATATTACTTTACTCTGTTATTACTTGACTCTCAGTGTTATTACTTAACTCTCAGTGTTATTAATTACTTTCAGTGTTATACATTTTCTTTCAGTGTTATTACTTTACTCTGTGGTATTACTTTACTCTCAGTGTTATTACTTTACTCTGTGTTATTAATTTACTCTCAGTGGTATTACTTTACCCTCATTGTTATTACTTTACTCTCAGTCTTATTACTTTACTCTCAGTCTTATTACTTTACTCTCCGTGTTATTACTTTACTCTCTGTGTTATTACTTTACTCTCTGTGTTATTACTTTACTCTCAGTAATATTACTTTACTCTGTGTTATTAATTTACTCTGTGTTATTAATTTACTCTGTGTTATTAATTTACTCTCAGTGGTATTACTTTACCCTCATTGTTATTACTTTACTCTTAGTCTTATTACTTTACTCTCCATGTTATTAGTTTATTCTCAGTGTTATTACTTTATTCTCAGTGTTATTACTTTACTCTCAGTGTTATTACTTTACTGTAACGATGGACATTGTGGGTGTGGAGTCAGGCGCAGGAAACGAGCATTTACTATAGTGCTATATTAGACGCACCACCAAAAAGAGTATTCACCCAAAAATACAACAGGGCGTAATCAAAAAACAGTCACATACAAAAAACACATTCCACTACACAACAAACAGTGTGAAAGAACGAAACAAGCATGCACACAGAACAGGTGGGGAAATGGGCTTAAATACCCAACTAATTACTAAATAGAACACAGGTGCACTAAATAAAGGCAAAACCAACCGAAAAGGAAAAAGGGATCGGTGGCAGCTAGTAGGCCGGTGACGACGACCACCGAGTGCCACCCGAACAGGGAGAAGAGTCACCCTCGGCAGGAGTCGTGACATTTACTCTCAGTGGTATTACTTTACACAACGGGCTTGGAGTTCAAGATCCCTTCTATGTCGATCAGGACAATCCTCAGCACCTCTTCGGAGATGGTCTGCACACCAAGGGTGATTTTCAGGTCAGTCTTGGTGGATCTGATCTCTCTCTCCCAGTATCCTTGAAAGTGTGGTGCACTTTGGGGGTTGAAGGCGAAGCGAATCTTCTGACTGGCTAACTGTTCCTGGAGCTGTGGGTGGAGAGTCACGAAGGCCTCTTGCAGCTCTCGCTCCCTTCCCTTGAAATGTGTTCCTCAATCGGACAAAATCTCAAAAGGGCTTTCCTCTTCGAGCGATAAAGCGTCTCAACGCCATTGGGAATGAATCGGAATCCATATTCGTCAGTAGATCCACGTGTACAGCCCGGGTAGTCAATCACTTAAAGATGCCCCATCTCTTTTCATTTCTTCGGCCAATCTTGATGATATGGTCCAAATCAATCCACACCTGTGGAATACAATTTGTCTTCTGGAGCCGCAGTCGGGCTGGAGGCAGGTCAGCCATCCTAGGCACAACTGGCTGGTACTTGGTCTGGTCTTCTCGGCCAGGATGACCGGGCCTGCCACAGGAATGGAGGACCTTGACTCCAAAGGTTATGTTCTGAAAGCTGAGACAGCGTCTTGCCATGTGTGATATTGTCAGATGGATTTCTCTCCATGTCCACGTAACGCCAGGCCTGGGGGTCCATTAGCTCCTGTATACTGTGACTCGTGTGCCTACAAATACTTTGTACCTGCAGAAGTCTGACTGGAACCAGATTAAGACTGTTGTAGAATCCGATCAGTACGTGACCTCATGGATTTCCAGGGTGAGTTATTTTCTGATGACCACGGCCAGCTGGGCACCGGTGAGTCCCGTGCAGAACTCGAGTTTTGGCATTAACTGTTGTCGTTTCGGGGCCACTCTTGATCTTGCTGCAAGGAATGCCACTTGGATCCGTCCATTGGTGTCTTCAGTACGGAGGTACGCAACGGCACCGTACGCCTGTTCTGAGGCATCACTGAAGACATGAACAGTTCTTGTGCTGGTTGGGAGATTCATGTCGGGGCTGATGCAATACCTTGGTGGTGTGACGCTCGGAGGAGATCTTCAGGTAGGTCTGGGTCATCTCACCCTCTTTTAGAATTCCAAAATCAAATCAAATGTATTTATATAGCCCTTCTTACATCAGCTGATGCTACAAAGTGCTGTACAGAAAACCCAGCCTAAAACCCCAAGCAGCAAGCAATGCAGGTGTAGAAGCACGGTGACAAGAAAAAACTCCCTAGAAAGGCCAAAACCTAGGAAGAAACCGAGGCTATGAGGGGTGGCCAGTCCTCTTCTGGCTGTGCCGGGTGGAGATTATAACAGATCATGGCCAAGATGTTCAAATGTTCATAAATTACCAACATGGTCAAATAATAATAATCACAGTAGTTGTCGAGGGTCCAACAGGTCAGCACCTCAGGAGTAAATGTCAGTTGGCTTTTCATAGCCGAACATTGAGAGTATCTCTACCACTCCTGCTGTCTCTAGAGAGTTGAAAACAGCAGGTCTGGGACAGGTAGCATGTCCGGAGAACAGGTTCAGAGTTCCATAACCGCAGGCAGAACAGTTGAAACTGGAGCAGCAGCACGGCCAGGTGGACAGGGGACAGCAAGGAGTCATCATGCCAGGTAGTCCTGAGGCATGGTCCTAGGGCTCAGGTCCTCCGAGAGAGAGAGGGAGAGAAAGAAAGAAACAAAGAGAGAAAGAGAGAATTAGAGAGAGCATACTTAAATTCACACAGGACCCCCCGGATAAGACAGGAGAAATACTCCAGATATAAAGGTTGAGACCGAGTCTGCGTCTCTCACATGGGTAGGCAGACCATTCCATAAGAATGGAGCTCTATAGGAGAAAGCCCTGCCTCCAGCTGTTTGCTTAGAATTTCTAGGGACAGTTAGGAGGCCTGCATCTTGTGACCGTAGCGTACGTGTAGGTATTTACGGCAGGACCAAATCAGAAAGATAGGTAGGAGCAAGCCCATGTAATGCTTTGTAGGTTAGCGGTAAAACCTTGAAATCAGCCCTTGCCTTAACAGGAAGCCAGTGTAGGGAGGCTAGCACTGGAGTAATATGATATTTTTTTTTGGTTCTAGTCAGAATTCTATCTGCCGTATTTATCACTAACTGAAGTTTATTTAGTGCTTTATCTGGGTAGCCGGAAAGTAGAGCATTGCAGTAGTCTAACCTAGAAGTGACAAAAGCATGGATACATTTTTCTGCATCTTTTTTGGACAGAAAATTTCAGATTTTTGCAATGTTACGTAAATGGAGAAAAGAGGCCTTCCCTGTTGCTCAGTTGGTAGAGCATGGTGTTTGCAACGCCAGGGTTGTGGGTTCGATTCCCACGGTGGGCCAGTACGAAAAAATGTAATGAAATGTATGCATTCACTACTGTAAGTCGCTCTGGATAAGAGCGTCTGCTAAAATGTAAATGTAATATCCTTGAAACAGTCTTGATATGTTCGTCAAAAGAGAGATCGGGGTCCAGAGTAACGCCGAGGTCCTTCACAGTTTTATTTGAGACGACTGTACAACCATCAAGATTAATTGTCAGATTCAACAGAAGATCTCTTTGTTTCTTGGGACCTAGAACAAGCATCTGTGTTTTGTCCGAGTTTAAAAGTAGTTAGTTTGCAGCCATCCACTTCCTTATGTCTGAAACACAGGCTTCCTGTGAGGGCAATTTTGGGGCTTCACCATGTTCCATCGAAATGTACAGCTGTGTGTCATCCACAAAGCAGTGAAAGTTAACATTATGTTTTCGAATGACATTCCCAAGAGGTAAAATATATAGTGAAAACAAAAGTGGTCCTAAAACGGAACCTTGTGGTACACCAAAATTTACAGTTGATTTGTCAGGGGACAAACCATTCACAGAGACAAACTGATATCTTTCTGACAGATAAGATCTAAACCAGGCCAGAACTAGTCCGTTTAGACCAATTTGGGTTTCCAATCTCTCCAAAAGAATGTGGTGATCGATAGTATCAAAAGCAGCACTAAGGTCTAGGAGCACGAGGACAGATGCAGAGTCTCAGTCTGACGCCATTAAAAGGTCATTTACCACCTTCACAAGTGCAGTCTCAGTGCTATGATGGGGTCTAAAACCAGACTGAAGCATTTTGTATACATTGTTTGTCTTCAGGAAGGCAGTAAATTGCTGCGCAACAGCTTTTTCAAAACATTTTGAGAGGAATGGGAGATTCGATATAGGCCGATAGTTTTTTATATTTTCTGGGTCAAGGTTTGGCTTTTTCAAGAGAGGCTTTATTACTGCCACTTTTAGTGAGTTTGGTACGCATCCGGTGGATAGAGAGCCGTTTATTATGTTCAACATGGAGGGCCAAGCACAGGAAGCAGCTCTTTCAGTAGTTTAGTTGGAATAGGGTCCAGTATGCAGCTTGAAGGTTTAGAGGCCATGATTATTTCCATCATTATGTCAAGAGATATAGTACTGAAACACTTCAGTGTCTCCCTTGATCCTAGGTCCTGGCAGAGTTGTGCAAACTCAGGACAACTGAGCTTTGGAGGAATACGCAGATTTAAAGAGGAGTCCGTAATTTGCTTTCTAATGATAAAAAAAAAATGTAAAAATGTAATGATCATGATCTTTTCCTCAAAGTAGTTCATGAATCTATTACTGCTGAAGTGAAAGCCATCCTCTCTTGGGGAATGATGCTTTTTAGTTAGCTTTGCGACAGTATCAAAATACATTTTGGATTGTTCTTATTTTCCTCAATTAAATTGGAGAAATAGGATGATTGAGCAGCAGTGAGGGCTCTTCGATACTGCACGGTACTGTCTTTCCAAGCTAGTCGGAAGACTTCCAATTTGGTGTGGCTCCATTTCCATTCCAATTTCCTGGAAGCTTGTATCAGAGCTCGGGTATTTTCTGTATACCAGGGAGCTAATTTCTTATGACAAATGTTTTTAGTGGTGCGACTGCATCTAGGATATTGTGCAATGTTAAATTGAGTTCCTCTGTTAGGTGGGAGTTCCTCTTCTTATGGATAAGTGGGCTAGCGTCACACCTCAACAACTTCCGGTGAAGTTGCTGAGCGCCAAATTCAAATTAAATTACTATAAGAAGATAACTTTAATGAAATCACAAGTGAAATACATCAAAATAAAGCTTACCTTGTTGTTAATCCAGCTGCCGTGTCAGAGATGTGAGGTATCATAATCTCTTTCAATAATGACAGGAATGGAGGAGGTCTTTATTCTAGTTAGATTGCTAAGGCGAACACCGCCATGTTAAGTTTTGCCCAACCTTGGTCGAGGCACAGACACGGTCTCAATGGGGATAGCTGAGCTGACTACACTGACTGTGCTAGTGGCAGACTCCAGTAAGCTGGCAGGCTGGCTAACAGCCTGCCTCCTGGCCTGCAACCTATTTCATTGTGGAGCTAGGGGAGTTAGAGCCTTGTCTATGTTCGTAGATAAGATGAGAGCACCCCTCCTGCTAGGATGGAGTCCGTCACTCCTCAACAGGCCAGACTTGGGCCTGTTTGTGGCGAGTCCCAGAAAGAGGACCAGTTATCTACAAATTCTATCTTTTGGGAGGGGCAGAAAACAGCTCAACCAGCTATTGAGTTGTGAGACTCTGCTGTAGAGCTCATCACGCTCCCTAACTGGGAGGGGGCCAGAGACAATTACTCGATGCCGACACATCTTTCTAGCTGATTTACACGCTGAAGTTATGTTGTGCTTGCTGACCTCTGACTGTTTCATCTTAGCATCGTTGGTGCCGACGTGGATAACAATATCCCTATACTCTCTACACTTGCCAGTTTTAGCTTTAGCCAGCACCATCTTCAGATTAGCCTTAACGTCAGTTGCCCTGCCCCCTGGTAAACAGTGTATGATCGTTGGATGATTCGTTTTAAGTCTAATACTGCGGATAATGGAGTCGCCAATGACTAGGGTTTTCAATTTGTCAGAGCTAATGGTGGGAGGCTTCGGCGTCTCAGACCCCGTAACGGGAGGAGTAGAGACCAGAGAAGGCTCGGCATCTGACTCCGACTCGCTTAGCCTGTTTGGGATAGGGGGCAGTATTTTCACAGCCTGATAAAAAACGTACCCGATTTAATCTGGTTACTACTCCTGCCCAGAAACTAGAATATGCATATAATTAGTGGATTTGGATAGAAAAAACTCAAAAGTTTCTAAAACTGTTTGAATGGTGTCTGTGAGTATAGCAGAACTCATATGGCAGGCAAAAACCTGAGAAGATTCTATACAGGAAGTGCACTGTCTGACAATTTGTTCTCCTTCTAGGGCATCTCTATCAAAAATACAGCATCTCTGCTGTAACGTGACATTTTCTAAGGCTTTCATTGGCTCTCAGAAGGCGCTAGAAAGTGGAATGAAAGCTCTCCAGTTTCTGGGCGAAAAACAGCAGGAGTTTTTGTTAGTGGTCCTTCTGAGAACAATGACACTGGGGCACGCGTGCACGAGAAGACTCCATTTTTTTCTTTCAGTGTTTGAACGAATACAACGTCGTCCGGTTGGAATATTATCGCTATTTGAAATCGGACAACGTGGTTAGATAAAGGAGACTTCTTGTCTTTAATCTAACCACACTGTCCGATTTCAAAAAGGCTTTACAGCGAAAGCAAAACATTAGATTGTCAGCAGAGTACCCAGCCAGAAATAATCAGACACCCATTTTTCAAGCTAGCATATAATGTCACAAAACACAAAACCACAGCTAAATGCAGCACTAACCTTTGATGATCTTCATCAGATGACAACCCTAGGACATTATGTTATACAATGCATGCATGTTTTGTTCAATCAAGTTCATATTTATATCAAAAAACAGCTTTTTTACATTAGCATGTGACGTTCAGAACTAGCATACCCACCGCAAACTTCCGGTGAATTTACTAAATTACTCACGATAAACGTTCACAAAAAAACATAATTATTTAAAGAATTATAGATACAGAACTCCTCTATGCACTCGATATGTCCGATTTTAAAATAGCTTTTCGGTGAAAGCACATTTTGCAATATTCTCAGTAGATAGCCCGGCATCACAGGGCTAGCTATTTAGACACCCAGCAAGTTTAGCCTTCACCAAACTCCGATTTACTATTAGAAAAGTTTGATTACCTTTGGTGTTCTTCGTCAGAATGCACTCCCAGGACTTCTACTTCAATAACAAATGTTGGTTTTGTCCAAAATAATCCATAGTTATATCCAAACAGCGGTGTTTTGTTCATGCGTTCAAGACACTATCCAAAGTGTAAATAAGGGTCACGAGCATGGCGCATTTCGTGACAAAAGATTTCTAAATATTCCATTACCGTACTTCGAAGCATGTCAACCGCTGTTTAAAATCAATTTTTATGCCACTTTTCTCGCAAAAAAAGCGATAATATTCCGACCGGAAAAGCGTGTATACGTACAAAGAGAGAAAAAATAAAAGCATGGGATCCCCTCGTGCACGAGCCTGAGTTTCATAGTACTGTGACTGGCCACTATCCAAACGCGCTACTTCTTTTCAGCCAGAGCCTGCAAAGCCACGATTCAGCTTTTTGCCGCCTTCTGAGATCCTATGGGAGCCGTAGGAAGTGTCATGTAACAGCAGAGATCCCCTGTAATGGATAGAGATAATCAAGAAGGGCAAGAAATGTCCAGACAGGGTACTTCCTGTACAGAATCTTCTCAGGTTTTGGCCTGCCAAATGAGTTCTGTTATACTCACAGACACCATTCAAACAGTTTTAGAAACTTTGGAGTGTTTTCTATCCAAAGCTAATAATTATATGCATATTCTAGTTTCTGGGCAGGAGTAATAATCAGATTAAATCGGGTACGTTTTTTATCCGGCCGTGAAAATACTGCCCCCTAGCCATAACAGGTTAAAATGGTGTAAAATAGTCATATGTTTGAAAAGTTGAAGTTTTTGCATTTTTTAGGTATTTGTAATTCGCGCCACGCTATTCCATTGGATATTGGTGAGGCGTTCCGCTAGCGGAACGTCTGTCCCTAACGGTTGAAAGTTTCTGTCAGCTGCATAAGCGACACCGGTTGAGCATTCCTACAGCGTTTCCCTCCAGAAGCCATGAGAAAGTTGTCTGGCTGCGGGGACCGTGCGAGGGGGTTTATACTAACGTTACTATCTGTACTTACTGGTGGCGCAGATGCTGTTCCATCATTTCCTACACTGAAATGACCCTTGCCTAACGATTGCGTCTGAAGCTGGGCTTTCAGCACAGTTATCCTCGCCGTAAGGCGATCGTTCTCCCATATATTATGAGTACAGCGACTGCAATTAGAAGGCATCATGTTAATGTTACTACTTAGCTTCAGCTGGTGGAGGTCCTGATGAACCACGTCCAGATAAAGTGTCTGGAGTGAAAAAGTTGAATGAAAAAAAGTTGAGTGAGGGAAAAACTAAAAAAATAACGGTAATTAAAAAGTAAAAAACGTAAAGTTGTCAGGTAGCAAAGTAAGGTTAGCAACAAAGCGCACAGCCGCACATAAACAAACAAAGTAATGATGAACTGTTGTTTCTCTTTGCTTATTTTAGCTGTTGAACCTCAACCTTGGCCCGTGTGGTGTATGGGACGACGAAGCCAAGTGGATCGTACTGGCAAGGATCTGATATATGTTGTGTATGGTGGGTTAAACTTTCTCCATGTGACCTTGCTTGTAGCCAAGAGTGTCAAACAGACGTTGCCATCGTAATCCAAGGGTGCGCTCTTGGGGTTCCACGCCATCCTGGGTGAACCACAGCTCACTGCTCTCCGACCTGGACTCTTGAGGTAGGTGTTCGATGACTGCTGGAAGGTTGCTGACCCATTGGTGTAGATCAAATCCTCCCTCAGCAAGAAGGTGCTTCCGCTTGTCCACCAGTTTCTTGGCTTCATCTGCAGAGGGGAGACTTTGCAGTTGTCTACATAGAAACAGCGTTCTATGAAAAGACGCACAGCAGGGGCTACATGTCGTCCCAAAGGGAAGAATCAGCCACTCATAGATATCAGCGTAATCATCACGGTTTAGGTCTCGCCACAGAAAAAGGAGAAGAGGCTGGGAAAGAGTTGTTAATTCAGTCAAATCAATCAATCAAATGTTTTTATAAAACCCTTTTTACATCAGCCATTGTCACAAAGTGCTATACAGAAACCCAGCCTAAAACCCCAAACAGGAAGCAATGCAGATGCAACGGTGGCTAGGTAAAACTCCCTAGCTTTTGCCCCTGTAGTTGAAGGAACAGTTGAAGACGACTGTTTTTCTCATTGTGATAGACCATATGATGGGGAACTTTGGTACTCTTCGACTGCTACTGGGGATACCTACTTAATGTGGCCAGACTCCACCAAATTGTGAACCTCTGCATTGTACACTCCTGCTTTCTCTGGATCCTTGGACAGACACTTCTCTGTCCCTCGCAGATGAGCCAGTACTGCATCCTTCGGAGATTCCAAGGGAGGAAGGTTCTTCTTCTACAAAGGGGAGTGGTGTACCTTTGAACTCTATCCAGGTCGACCCTGACTGTCTTTTCCTCTAGAAGATGCATGGCTTCTACATCTTGTCTGGACCGTGTGACGAGCTTCTCACTCCTGTACGGTTGTGTATCCAACTGCCAGAGCTTCTCTACATGGCTGAAGACCTCTGCAGATTGAGAGACTATGGATGTATGAAGGCACTGTTGTGGAGCAATAATTTAATGCAGGAACTTTGAAGGACCATGAAGGGTCCTTCCGAGCTGAGTCTTGATGGTGGCAGGTCCGCCAGGAGGACCTGACCAAAATGCACTGGCTCAGTCAGGGTGATTAGATGGGGCTGGTCTGATATGATGAGCAGTAACGGCTGCACCTGGGCTCTGTGGATGTCAAAGGACCTGTTTGGTTTAGTACCAGTGGCCACAGTATCACATTTCAGGTGTTAATGTAACAATGTTTATTACAGCAACAGGGGCAGGCAAACGACAGGTCAAGGCATGCATTGTTCAATAGTAGTGGGGAAAAGGTACAGGGCGGCAGGCAGGCTCAGGGTCAGGGCGGGAAGAAAAGGTTAAAACCGGGAAAAACAGAAACAATGAAGAGACAGGAACAGAGAGAAAAACGTTGGTACGCTTGACAAAACCAAACGAACTAGCAACAGACAAACAGAACACAGGTATGAATACACAGGGGATAATGGGGAAGATGGGTGACACCTGGAGGGGGGTGGAGACGAGCACAAAGACAAGTGAAACAGATCAGGGCATGACACGCAGAGAATGACACAGAAGCTCCATGGACGACTTGGATATCTTGATACACCGTATGACGTCCTCAGGACTTCCTTGGAGGCCTAGCTGCTCTGCTGCATCGTGTAGAAGTATAGTGCGCGCCGACCCATCATCCAACAGGGCGTACGTGTCAAGTGACTTGTTGCCGTTCCGCAAGATGACTCGACTCATCTTCAGCGGCACCTTGCTGCTGTCAGAAGGTCGATCAACATAGAGGGTCTCTGTACTGGAGCTCACCTAGCAAATGCTCTCTGTTGACGACTTTGTGCTGGCGGTCTTCATAGCATTCGTGCTAGCGTTCTTTGTAGAAATCGTGCTAGTGTTGACCTTGTGGAGAATGTCAAGATGCTTTTTCTCGCACTTCTTCCACTTAGCCTTGAGAGTACAATGAGCTGCTTGGTGTTCGGGTCCACACTTCCAACATCTATCTTTTGTCTTGATCCAGGATTCTTTCTGTTCTTTGGAAAGGAGCTAAAAGTTGATGCATTGATTCACGCTGCGTGGTGTTGCAGAATGGACAATACTTCTTTGGCTTCTCCCGTGACCTTTCTTCTGGGTACTGGCTCTGTGCAGAGATTTTGATGCTGGACGGGCGAGCAGGTGCGGGCAGTGATCGATTGAATAGCATGCATTTAGTTTTACCTGCGTTTAAGAGCAGTTGGAGGCCACGGAAGGAGAGTTGTATGGCGTTGAAGCTCGTCTGGAGGTTAGTTAACCTGTTAGGGTATAGGGGGCAGTATTGAGAATTTTTTGAAAAAAGCTGTGCCCATTTTTAACTGCCTCCTACACCTACCCAGTAACTACAATATGCATATACTTATTATATATGGATAGAAAACACCCTAAAGTTTCAAAAACTGTTTGAATGGTGTCTGTGAGTATAACAGAACTCATTTGGCAGGCAAAACCCTGAGACAGATTCTGACAGGAAGTGGATACCTGATGTGTTGAATTGACTTTGAGCCTATGCCATTGAAAAACAAAGGGGGTGAGGTATATTCTGGCACTTCCTATTGCTTCCACAAGATGTCCCCAGCCTTTACAAAGTGTTTTGAGTGTTCTACAGTGAGATCTGACCGAATAAGAGCCATGGAACGTGATGGTCCATTATTCACCCTGGCGCGCGATTTGATGGTGGGTACTCTCATTC
The DNA here is from genome assembly GCF_901001165.1 of Salmo trutta. Taxonomy (NCBI): domain Eukaryota; kingdom Metazoa; phylum Chordata; class Actinopteri; order Salmoniformes; family Salmonidae; genus Salmo; species Salmo trutta. The sequence goes on along the minus strand of NC_042979.1, from coordinate 51,109,279 downwards.
TGAAACGTTTTAAAAGAAAACCCAATGGTCCGCCTTGAATTTTATTCATGTTCTGGTTAAAAAAGGCCCTAATGATTTATGCGATACAACGTTTGACATGTTTGAACGAACGGAAATATATTTTTTCCGTTCTTGAAGTGAAGTGAAGTCCGGCTGGCTTAGATCATGCGCTACAACACGGAGGTTTTTCGACATAAATGATGAGCTTTTTTGAACAAAACTACATTCGTTATGGACCTGGGACTCTTTGGAAGTGACATCTGATGAAGAGAATCAAAGGTAATGGATTATTTATATAGTATTTTCGATTTTAGATTCCTCCAACATGGCGGTTAGTCTGTATCGCGATGCGTATTTTTCTGGCGCAGTGCTCAGATTATTGCAAAGTGTGATTTCCCAGTAAGGTTAATTTAAAATCTGACAAGTCCATTGCGTTCAAGAGATGTAAATCTATAATTCTTTGAATGACAATATAATATTTTAGCAATGTTTTCTAATATTAATTAATTATTTTGTTGTCATGACTTGACTGCCGGTATTGGAGGGAAACGATTTCCTGAACATCAACGCCATAGTAAAACACTGTTTTTAGATATAAATATGAACTTGATAGAACTAAAAATGCATGCATTGTCTAACATAATGTCCTAGGAGTGTCATCTGATGGAGATTGTAAAAGGTTAGTGCATAATTTTAGCTGATTGTATGGTTTTGGTGAAGCCTGTCTTTGAATCGACAATGCATTGCACACCGCTATTGTCAATGTACTCTCCTAACATAACCTAACTTTATGCTTTCCCCGTAAAACCTTTTTGAAATCGGTAAACGTGGTTAGATTAAGAAGATGTTTATCTTTCAAAGGCTGTAAGTTAGTTGTATGTTTGAGAAATTTGAATTTGTACATTTATTTGGTTTCAAATTTGCCGCTCTTGAAATGCACCTGCTGTTGATAGGGTGCGCCACAGGTGGCACGCTAACGTCCCAGGTAGCCTCAAGATTAACCTCTCTGGCGCATGTGGGACGAACTCGTCCCACCTACGTAACAGCCACTGAAATCCAGTGGCGCGATTTTTGAATCGTTAGAAATACTATTACTTCAATTTCTCAAACATATGACTATTTTACAGCTATTTAAAGACAAGAATCTCGTTAATCTAACCCCACTGTCCGATTTCAAAAAGGCTTTACAACGAAAGCAAAACATTAGATTGTCAGCAGAGTGCCCAGCCAGAAATAATCAGACACCCATTTTTCAAGCTAGCATATCATGTCACATAAACCCAAACCACAGCTAAATGCAGCACTAACCTTTTATGATCTTCATCAGATGACACATCTAGGACATTGTGTTATACAATACATGCATGTCTGTTCAATCAAGTTCATATTTATATCAAAAACCAGCTTTTTACATTAGCATGTGACGTTCAGAAAAAGCATAACCCCCGCAAACTTCCAGGGGGTATTTACTAACAGTTTGCTAAATTACTCACGATAAACGTTCACAAAAAGCATAAATTATTTTAAGAATTATAGATACATTACTCCTCTATGCACTCGATATGTCCGATTTTAAAATAGCTTTTCGGATGAAGCACATTTTTGCAATAATCTAAGTACATAGCCCGGCATCACAGGGCTAGCTATTTAGATACCCACCCAGGTCAGCCTCCACCAAAATCACATTTCCTATAAGAAAAATGTTCTTACCTTGCTTGTTCTTCGTCAGAATACACTGCCAGGACTTCTACTTCAATAACAAATGTTGGTTTGGTCCCAAATAATCCATCGTTATATCCAAACAGCGACGTTTTGTTCGTGAGTTCTAGACACTATCAGAATGCTTCATCACGGTGTCGCGCATGGCGCATTGGCGTGACAAAAAAGTCTAAATATTCCATTACCGTACTTCGAAGCATGTCAACCGCTGTTTAAAACCAATTTTTATGCCATTTATCTCGTAGAAAAGTGATAATATTCCGACCGGGAATATGCATTGAGCCTAAACAGCCAAATTAAATTTCTCCTCAGGAGCGAATCGTGCACGCGCCTCATTCAAAGGTCCTCTGAGCCGCCACTTACCAAAGCCGATAATGTGTTTCAGCCTGAGGCTGCCTCGTCAACCTTCAGTTATTTCCCGGGTTCTGAGAGCCTATCGGAGCCCTGGGAATTGTCACGTTACAGCTAAGATCCTTACTTTTCAATAAACAGATGCAAGACGCACGACTCCTTGTCAGACAGGGTACTTCCTGCTTGAAACCTTGTCAGGTTTTTGCCTGCCATAGGAGTTCTGTTATACTCACAGACACCATTCAAACAGTTTTAGAAAATTCAGTGTTTTCTATCCAAACCTGAACAATAATATGCATATTCTAGCTTCTGAGTTGGTGTAGGAGGCAGTTAAAAATGGGCACATATTTTTTCCAAAATTCTCAATACTGCCCCCTATCCCAAACAGGTTAACTTCTTTGGGCTATTTGGGACGCTAGCGTGCCACCCGTGGCGCACCCTATCAACAGCAGGTGCATTTCAAGAGCGGCAAATTTGAAACCAAATAAATGTCAAAATTCAAATTTCTCAAACATACAACTCTTACACCCTTTGAAAGATAAACATCTCCTTAATCTAACCACGTTGTCGGATTTCAAAAAGGTTTTACGGCGAAAGCATGAAGTTAGGTTATGTTAGGAGAGTACATTGACAATAGCTGTGTGTAATGTATTGTCAATTCAAAGACAGGCTTCACCAAAACCATAAAATCAGCTAAAATTATGCACTAACCTTATACAATCTCCATCAGATGACACTCCTAGGACATTATGTTAGACAATGCATGCATTTTTAGTTCTATCAAGTTCATATTCATATCCAAAAACAACGTTTTACTATGGCGTTGATGTTCAGGAAATCGTTTCCCTCCAATAACCGGCAGTCAAGTCATCACAACAAAATAATTAATTAATATTAGAAAACATTGGTAAAATATTATATTGTCATTCAAAGAATTATAGATTTACATCTCTTGAACGCAATCGACTTGCCAGATTTAAAAATAACCTTACTGGGAAATCACACTTTGCAATAATCTGAGCACTGCGCCCAGAAAAATACGCTTTACGATACAGACTAACCGCCATGTTGGAGAGATCTAAAATCGAAAATACTATGTAAATAATCCATTACCTTTTGATTCTCTTCATCAGATGTCACTTCCAGGAATCCCAGGTCCATAACGAATGTAGTTTTGTTCAAAAAAGCTCATCATTTATGTCCAAAAAGCTCCGTGTTGTTAGCACATGATCTAAGCCAGCCGGACTTCACGAACGGAAAAAATATATTTACGTTCGTTCAAACATGTCAAACGTTGTACCGCATAAATCATTAGTGCCTTTTTTAACCAGAACATGAATAAAATTCAAGGCGGACGATTGGGTTCTCTTTTAAAACGTATTGGAACGAGAGTACCCAACATGAACTCGCACGCCAGGTGTCTAAATCGGCCATCACCGTTCCAAGGCTCTTGTTCGGTCAGATCTCAGAGTAGAAGACTCAAAAGACTTTGTTAAGGCTGGTGACATCTTGTGGAAGCAATAGGAAGTGCCAAAATATTCATCAGCCCCTTTGTTTTTCAATGGCATAGGCTTAAAGTCAATTCAACATATCAGGTATCCACTTCCTGTCAGAATCTGTCTCAGGGTTTTGCCTGCCAAATGAGTTCTGTTATACTCACAGACACCATTCCAACAGTTTTAGAAACTTTGGGGTGTTTTCTATCCAAACCTGAACAATAATATGCATATTCTAGCTTCTGAGTTGGTGTAGGAGGCAGTTAAAAATGGGCACATATTTTTTCCAAAATTCTCAATGCTGCCCCCTAGCCCGTAGAGGTTAACCTGTTTGGTATAGGGGGCAGTATTGAGAATTTTGGAAAAAATATGTTCCCATTTTTAACTGCCTCCTACACCAACTCAGAAGCTAGAATATGCATATTATTGTTCAGGTTTGGATAGAAAACACTCTGAATTTTCTAAAACTGTTTGAATGGTGTCTGTGAGTATAACAGAACTCCTATGGCAGGCAAAAACCTGACAAGGCTTCAAGCAGGAAGTACCCTGTCTGACAAGGAGTCGTGCGTCTTACCTCTTTTTATTGAAAAGTAAGGATCTTAGCTGTAACGTGACAATTCCCAGGGCTCCAATAGGCTCTCAGAGCCCGCGAAATAACTGAAGGTTTACGAGGGAACCTCAGGTTGAAATATATTATCGCCTTTTGTAAGTGGATGCTCGGAGGACCTTTCAATGATGCGCGTGCATGAGTCGCTTCTGAGGAGAAATTTTATTCGGCTGTTTAGGCTCAATGCATACTCCCGGTCGGAATATTAACACTTCTCTATGACATAAATGGCATAAAAATTGGTTTTAAACAGCGGTTGACATGCTTCGAAGTACGGTAATGGAATATTTAGACATTTTTGACACGCCAATGCGCCATGCGCGACACCGCGAAGAAGCATTCTAGAACTCACGAACAAAACGTCGCTGTTTGGATATAACGATGGATTATTTGGGACCAAACCAACATTTGTTATTGAAGTAGAAGTCCTGGCAGTGTATTCTGATGAAGAACAAGCAAGGTAAGAACATCTTTCTTATAGGAAATGTGATTTTGGTGGATGCTGACCTGGGTGGGTATCTAAATAGCTAGCCCTGTAATGCCGGGCTATGTACTTAGATTATTGCAAAATGTGCTTCATCCGAAAAGCTATTTTAAAATCGGACATATCGAGTGCATAGAGGGGTAATGTATCTATAATTCTTAAAATAATTGTTATGCTTTTTGTGAACGTTTATCGTGAGTAATTTAGCAAACTGTTAGTAAATTCACCGGAAGTTTGCGGTGGTTATGCTTTTTCTGAACGTCACATGCTAATGTAAAAAGCTGGTTTTTGATATAAATATGAACTTGATTGAACAGACATGCATGTATTGTATAACACAATGTCCTAGGTGTGTCATCTGATGAAGATTATAAAAGGTTAGTGCTGCATTTAGCTGTGGTTTGGGTTTATGTGACATGATATGCTAGCTTGAAAAATGGGTGTCAGATTTTTTCTGGCTGGGCACTCTGCTGACATAATCTAATGTTTTGCTTTTGTTGTAAAGCCTTTTTGAAATCGGACAGTGGGGTTAGATTAACGAGATTCTTGTCTTTAAATAGCTGTGAAATAGTCATATGTTTGAGAAATTGAAGTTATAGCATTTCTAACGATTCAAAAATCGCGCCACTGGATTTCAGTGGCTGTTACGTAGGTGGGACGAGTTCGTCCCACATGTACTAGAGAGGTTAATATAGTGTCCATTGAAGGGCCAGAAGTATACAGAATGGTATAGTCTGCGTAGAGGTGGATCAGAGAATCACCAGCAGCAAGAGCAACATCATTGATGTATACAGAGAAGAGAGTCGGCCCGAGAATTGAACCCTGTGGCGCACCCATAGAGACTGCCAGAGGTCCCGACAACAGGCCCTCCAATTTGACACACTGAACTCTATCTTAGAAGTAGTTGGTAAACCAGGCGAGGCAATCATTTGAGAAACCAAGGCTGTCGAGTCTGCCAATAAGAATGTGATGATTGACAGAGTCGAAAGCCTTGGCCAGGTCGATGAATACGGCTGCACAGTATTGTTTCTTATCGATGGTTGTTATGATGTCATTTAGGACCTTGAGCGTGGCTGAGGTGCACCCATGACCAGCTCTGAAACCAGATTGCATAGCGGAGAAGGTACGGTGTGATTCGAAATGGTCAGTAATCTGTAACCTCTTACATCTACACGTTCCGCTAGCGGAACGATTGCTCCAATATCCAATGATGGGCGGGGCGCGAAATTCAAACTCCTCTAAATTCAAAAACTTCCATTTTTCAAACATATGACTATTTTACAGCTATTTAAAGACAAGACTCTCCTTTATCTACCCAAACTGTCCGATTTCAAAAAGGCTTTACAGGGAATTCAAAACATTAGAATATGTCAGCAGAGTACCCAGCCAGAAATATTCAGACACCCATTTTTCAAGCTAGCATATCATGTCACATAAACCCAAACCATAGCTAAATGCAGCACTAACCTTTGATGATCTTCATCAGATGACACACCTAGGACATTATGTTATACAATACATGCATGTCTGTTCAATCAAGTTCATATTTATATCAAAAACCAGCTTTTTACATTAGCATGTGACGTTCAGAACTAGCATTCCCACCGAACACTTCCGGTGATTTTACTAAATTACTCACGATAAACGTTCACAAAAAGCATAACAATTATTTTAAGAATTATAGATACAGAACTCCTCTATGCACTCGATATGTCCGATTTTAAAATAGCTTTTCGGATGAAGCACATTTTGCAATAATCTAAGTACATAGCCCGGCATTACAGGGCTAGCTATTTAGACACCCTGCAAGTTTAGCCTTCACCAAAATCACATTTCCTATAAGAAAAATGTTCTTACCTTGCTTGTTCTTCATCAGAATACACTGCCAGGACTTCTACTTCAATAACAAATGTAGGTTTGGTCCCAAATAATCCATCGTTATGTTCCATCAAGACGTTTTGTTCGTGCGTTCTAGACACTATCCCAACGCTAAATCTCGGCCACGAGCATGACGCAAAATATGACAAAAAATGTCTAAATATTCCATTACCGTACTTCGAAGCATGTCAACCGCTGTTTAAAACCAATTTTTATGCAATTTATCTCGTAGAGAAGCGATAATATTCCGACCGGGAATCTGCCTGTCTGTAAACTGAGGAAAAAACCGAAAGCCGGGGGCGGGGCGTGTCACGCGCCTAAGGCTTAGTCCATTGAGTGACCACTCAGCTCTTGCCTTCCTGTGCTTCAGCCAGGGCTTTGAATTACGTCATTCCTGTTTTTCCCGGGCTGTGAGACTCCATTGTTGACGTGCGAAGTGTCACGTAAGAGCAGAGATCCTTTGTAAACGATAGAGATAATCAAGAAGGGCAAGAAATGTTCAGACAGGGTACTTCCTGAACAGAAGCATCTCAGGTTTTTGCCTGCCATAGGAGTTCTGTTATACTCACAGACACCATTCAAACAGTTTCAGAAACTTTGGAGTGTTTTCTCTCCAAAGCTAATAATTATATGCATATTCCAGTTTCTGGGCAGGACTAATAATCAGATTAAATCGAGTACGTTTTTTATCCAGCCGTGAAAATACTGCCCCCTAGATGTAAGAGGTTAACTTGGCTTTCGAAGACCTTAGAAAGACAGGGTAGGATAGATATAGGTCTGTAGCAGTTTGGGTCTAGAGTGTCACCCCCCTTGAAGAGGGGGATGACCGCGGCAGCTTTCCAATCTTAGTCAGTCAGTAGATGATGCCTGGCTATTCTTTAAAAGTGCTTTCCTCACCATCCTAAATAAGCATGCCCCACTCCAAAAATGTAGAACTAGGAATAGATATAGTCCTTGGTTCACTCCAGACCTATCTGCCCTTGACCAGCACAAAACACATCCTGTGGCGTTCTGCATTAGCATCGAATAGCCCCCGAGATAAGCAACTTTTCAGGGAAGTTAGGAACAAATATACACAGGCAGTTAGAAAAGCTAAGGCTATCTGCATTAGCATCGAATAAAAAAATGCATGAAATGAAATGGCATGTATGAAATGGATGCATTCACTACTGTAAGTCTCTCTGGATAAGAGCGTCTGCTAAATGACTAAAATGTAACTGTATATATAAATGAATAGCCCCCGTGATATGCAACTTTTCAGGGAAGTTAGGAACAAATATACACAGGCAGATAGAAAAGCTAAGGCTAGCTTTTTTAACCTCTCTAGGGTAGGGGGCAGTATTTGCACGGCCGGATAAAAAACGTACCCGATTTAATCTGGTTATTACTACTGCCCAGAAACTAGAATATGCATATAAATGTTTGGTTTGCATAGAAAACACCCTAAAGTTTCTAAAACTGTTGGAATGGTGTCTGTGAGTATAACAGAACTCATATGGCAGGCAAAAACCTGAGAAGATTCGAAACAGGAAGTGCCCTACACTCTCTTTGTTGAAAACTGAGGATCTCTGCTGTAACGTGACACTTCCTACGGCTCCCATAGGCTCTCAGAGGGCGCCAGAACGTTGAATGATGACTTTGCAGGCCATGGCTGAAAAACATTAGCGCATTTGGTAAGTGGTCGATCTGAGAACAATGAGACGGGGGAGCGCGTGCACATGAAGAGTCCATTTTAGATTTTTAGTCTTTGAATGAAAACAGGGTTTCCCGGTCGGAATATTATCGCTTTTTTACGAGAAAAATCGCATAAAAATTGATTTTAAACAGCGGTTGACATGCTTCAAAGTACGGTAATGGAATATTTAGAATTTTTTGTCACGATACGCGCCGGGCGCGTCACCCTTCGTTACCCTTCGGATAGTGTCTTGAACGCACGAACAAAACAGAGGATATTTGAACATAACTATGGATTATTTTGAACCAAACCAACATTTGTTATTGAAGTAGAAGTCCTGGGAGTGCATTCTGACGAAGAACAGCAAAGGTAATCCAATTTTTCTTATAGTAAATCTGAGTTTGGTGAGTGTCAAACTTGGTGGGTGTCAAAATAGCTAGCCCGTGATGGCGAGCTATCTACTCAGAATATTGCAAAATGCGCTTTTGCCAAAAAGCTATTTTAAAATCAGACATAGCGATTGCATAAAGGAGTTCTGTATCTATAATTCTTAAAATAATTATGTTTTTTGTGAACATTTATCGTGAGTAATTTACCCACCGCAAAATTCACCGGAAGTTTGCGGTGGGTATGCTAGTTCTGAACGTCACATGCTAATGTAAAAAGCTGCTTTTTGATATAAATATGAACTTGATTGAACAAAACATGCATGTATTGTATAACATAATGTCCTAGGAGTCTTCTCTGATGAAGATCATAAAAGGTTAGTGCTGCATTTAGCTGTGCTTTGGGTTTATGTGACATTATATGCTAGCTTGAAAAATGGGTGTCTGATTATTTCTGGCTGGGTACTACCGCCAGTCCATCAGCACAACAAATTAAATAATTACTATTCGAAACCATTGGTAAAATATTATATTGTCATTCAAAGAATTATAGATTAACATCTCGTGAACGCAACCGCATTGCCAGAATTAAAAATAACTTTACTGGGAAATCACACTTTGCAATAAATGAGGTCCTGTGCTCGGAAAAATAGGCTTGGCGATACAGACTAGGCGCCATGTTGGAGAGATCTAAAATCAAAAATACTATGTAAACATTCCCTTACCTTTGATTATCTTCATCAGAAGGCACTTCCAGGAATCCCAGGTCCACAACAAATGTATTTTAGTTCGAAAAACTTAATCATTTATGTCCCAATAGTTTCTTGTTGTTAACGCGTTCTGAAGGCTACTCCAAATGTACCGTCGTCCGCGGGACTTCTCTGTCACCAAAATGCAAAAAATATATATTTAAGTTCGTTCAAACATGTCAAACGTTGTATAACATAAATCTTTAGGGCCTTTTTCAACCAGAACTCCAATAATATTCAAGGGGGACGGTTGCATTGTCTTTCAAAACGTTTCGAAAGGGGAGGGTAGCCAGGGGCTCCCGCTTCATAATGGTAACGGCCCTCCCCATGTGACCAAGATCAACAGCCTGTCATTCAGTCACTTTTCACAGTAAAAGACTCAAACCACTTAGTAAAGACTGGGGACATATAGTGGAAGCCATTGGAAGTGCTCAATGAACCATAGCTCACGGTGTGATTTATAGGCAAAGTGATGAAGTTGAGTCCGCAATTCAGAATTCCACATCCTCGATCTGTCTCGGGGTTTTGACTGCCATATGAGTTCTGTTATACTCACAGACACCATTCAAACAGTTTTAGAAACTTTAGGGTGTTTTCTATCCACAACTATTAATTATATGCATATCCTAGCTTCTGAGTTTGAATAGGAGGCCGTTTAAAATGGGCACACATTTTTTTCAAAAATCGCTGTAGCGCCCCCTATCCTAGGCGACCGTCGAGGTTAATAATATGCATATCCTAGCTTCTGAGTTGGTGTAGGAGGCAGTTAAAAATGGGCACATATTTTTTTCAAAATTCTCAATACTGCCCCTAGCCCCAACAGGTTAATTTTTTTCACCTTTATTTAACCAGGTAGGCAAGTTGAGAACAAGTTCTCATTTACAACTGCGACCTGGCCAAGATAAAGCAAAGCAGTGCGACACAAACAACAACACAGAGTTACACATGGATTAAACAAATGTAATGTCAATAACACAATAGAAAAAGTCAATATACAGTGTGTGCAATAGCGTAAGGAGGTAAGGCAATAAATAGGCCAAGAAATTACAATTTAGTGAGTGATAGATGTGCAGATGATGATGTGCAAGTAGAAATAATGGTGTGCAAAAGAGCAAAAAAGTAAATAAAAACAATATGGGGATGAGGTAGGTAGTTGGATGGGCTATTTACAGATGGGCTGTGTACAGCTGCAGCGATCGGTAAGATGCTCAGATAGCTGTTGCTTAAAGTTAGTGAGGGAGATATGTCTCCAACTACAGTGATTTTTGCAATTCGTTCCAGTCATTGGCAGCAGAAAACTGGAAGGAAAGGCGGCCGGCCAAAGGAGGTGTTGACTTTGGGAATGACCGCTGAGATATACCTGCAGGAGGGCATGCTAGGGTGGGTGTTGTTATCCTATCTAGGGAAGGTGGGACGAAATCGTCCCACCTACGTAACAGCCAGTGGAAACCTGTGGCGCGTTATTCAAATACCTTAGAAATGCTATTACTTCAATTTCTCAAGCATATGACTATTTCACACCATTTTAAAGACAATACTCTCGTTAATCTAACCACACTGTCCAATTTCAAAAAGGCTTTACAACGAAAGCAAAACATTAGATTATGTTAGCAGAGTACCCAGCCAGAAATAATCAGACACCCATTTTTCAAGCTAGCATATAATGTCACATAAACCCAAAACACAGCTAAATTCAGCACTAACCTTTGATGATCTTCATCAGATGACAACCTTGGACATTATGTTATACAATACATGCATGTTTTGTTCAATCAAGTTCATATTTATATCAAAAAGCAGCTTTTTACATTAGCATGTGACGTTCAGAACTAGCATACCCCCGCAAACTTCCAGTGAATTTACTAATTACTCACGATAAACGTTCACAAAAAACACAACAATTATTTTAAGAATTATAGATACAGAACTCCTCTATGCACTCGCTATGTCCGATTTTAAAATAGCTTTTCGGTGAAAGCACATTTTGCAATATTCTAAGTAGAAAGCCCGGCATCACAGGGCTAGCTATTTAGACACCCACCAAGTTTGACACTCACCAAAGTCAGATTTACTATAAGAAAAATGTTATTACCTTTGCTGTTCTTCATCAGAATGCACTCCCAGGACTTCTACTTCAATAACAAATGTTGGTTTGGTTCAAAATAATCCATAGTTATGTTCAAATATCCTCTGTTTTGTTCGTGTGTTCAAAACACTATCCGAATGGTAAAGAAGGGTGATGCGCACGACGCATTTCGTGACAAAAAAATTCTAAATATTCCATTACCGTACTTCGAAGCATGTCAACCGCTGTTTAAAATCAATTTTTATGCCATTTTTCTCGTAAAAAAGCGATAATATTCCGACCGTGAAAGCGTGTTTAGGTTCAAAGTGAGAGAAAATAAAAACATGGGGTCGACTCGTGCACGCGCCTCCGTCCCATTGTCCTCTGATAGAGCACTTACCAAAAGCGCTAATGTTTTTCAGCCAGTGGCTGGAATTACATCATTCAACGTTTTCCCGCCTTCTGAGAGCCTATGGGAGCCGTAGGAAGTGTCACATTACAGCAAAGATCCTCAGTTTTCAATAAAGAGAGCCAAGAAGAACAAGAACTTGTCAGACAGGTCACTTCCTGTAAGGAATCTTCTCAGGTTTTTGCCTGCCATATGTGTTATGTTATACTCACAGACACCATTCAAACAGTTTTAGAAACTTTGGGGGTGTTTTCTATCCAAAGCCAATAATTATATGCATATTCTAGTTTCTGGGCAGTAGTAATAACCAGATTAAATCGGGTACGTTTTTTATCCGGCCGTGCAAATACTGCCCCCTACCCCCAACAGGTTATGGTGACCAGTGAGCTGAGATAAGGTGGAGCTTTACCTTGCAAAGACTTATAGATAACCTGGAGCCAGTGGGTTTGACGACGAATATGTAGCGAGGGCCAGCCGTCGAGAGCATAGAGGTCGCAGTGGTGGGTAGTATATGGGGCTTTGGTGACAAAACAGATGGCACTGTGATAGACTGCATCCAGTTTGCTGAGTAGAGTGTTGGAGGCTATTTTGTAAATGACATCGCCGAAGTAAAGGATTGGTAGTATGGTCAGTTTTATGAGGGTATGTTTGGCACCGTGAGTGAAGAAGGCTTTATTGCGAAATAGGAAGCCAATTCTAAATTTCATTTTGGATTGGAGATGTTTAATATGAGTATGGAAGGAGAGTTTACAGTCTAGCCAGACACATTGGTATTTGTAGTTGTCCACATATTCTAAGTCAGAACTGTCCAGAGTAGTGATGCTAGTCGGGCGGGTGGGTGCGGGCAGCGATCGGTTGAAAAGCATGCATTTAGTTTTACTAGCGTTTAACCTCTTATGGCTAGGGGGCAGTATTTTCACGGCTGGATAAAAAACGTACCCGATTTAATCTGATTATTAGTCCTGCCCAGAAACTAGAATATGCATATAATTATTAGCTTTGGAGAGAAAACACTCCACAGTTTCTGAAACTGTTTGAATGGTGTCTGTGAGTATAACAGAACTCCTATGGCAGGCAAAAACCTGAGATGCTTCTGTTCAGGAAGTACCCTGTTTGAACATTTCTTGCCCTTGTTGATTCTCTCTATCTATTACAAGGGATCTCTGCTGTTACGTGACACTTCCCACGTCTCCAATGAAGTCTCAGAGCCCGGGAAAAACAGGAATGACGTAATTCAAAGCCCTGGCTGAAACAAGGGAGAGCAAAAGCTAAGTGGTCACTCAGTGGACTAAGCCTTACGCTCGCGACCCGCCCCGCCCCCGGCTTTCGGTTTTTCCCTCAGTATACAGACAGGCAGATTCCCGGTCGGAATATTATCGCTTTTCTACGAGATAAATTGCATAAAAATTGGTTTTAAGAGAAATTGTACAATGTACAATTGGTGATGTTCCAAAAAATTATTATTTTTTCCTCAAAAAAGTTACAGATCCAGTTGTTCAGATGAATCCGTTAAGGCGGGTTTCGGAGCTCTGCAAGATTTCTGTGATTTTCTGAAATAACACACACTCATTCAACCCTCTGTAAATAAGTCAGTTCTTAACGTAAAGACTTAAAACTCAATATTCTATAAGAGCCTAACCCAAGGAGGATATGTTTTCACTTTAAGCTTCCTGTATCAACCAGAAGTGCCTTAAAATAGTGTCATAGGGGCTGTTTCGAAGGGTTAAAAAGGTCAGATCTTTCCACAACTTCATATGTGTGATTAGGCAACCCTCATGAACTGTACATCAGTAATTTCTCCCAACAGATGTCAAAGAAAAAACTCTCTCACACACACACACACACACACACACACACATAAAGGATGGCGTGACACAGTGCGGGGCTTAAAGACACACAGAGCCTGCAATGGCATTACCATAGTCTCTAGGCTGTGCCGAGTTCAACGAGATGCCCCGCTTGACCGTAGCTTGCTCGGTCTGAGCGCAGCGACCATGGAAAAAGTAGGCCTATAATGAAGCCTGGCCCTAAATTGCAGGTGCTTTTGGGTGACCGCGGGAGAACCGTTAGGGTTAGAAGCACAATTTGACCTCAGGAACATTCCTGAGGTCCTCCCGATCGGTGCAAGCATCACCTTGACCATGTGGCATTAACCCTTAACAGTGAAAGAAGGTGTTTACATCAAACAGCTTGCAATTACTTTTCTCCCCATAGGAATACATTGCCTGCTCCCCTAAATTCAACCTGCAGCCTATGTGGGTTATGAATGTCTTATGAACCTGTCTTCGATGACTATCCATCAAGCCACTATGAGGTCTACCTGTGTTGATTCTAAGCTTCCAGGAGCAAACGGAAGTGGTTAAATTCACCCTAAAGGTGTTTTGATATACCAAACCTGCAGTTTGTGAGAAATAGTGCATTCAACCCTGTGTAAATCAGTCAGTTCTTTACGTAAAGACTTAAAACTCAGGATTCTGTGAAAGCCTACCCCAATGAGGATATGTGTTTACTTTAAGCTTCCTGTGTCAACCGGAAGTGCCTTAAATATGGGTCACAGGGGCTGTTTCGAAAGGTTAAAAGGTCAGATCTTTTCAAAACTTCATATGTGTGATTAGGCAGCCCTCATGAACTGTAAATCAGTCATTTCTTCAAACAGATGTCAAAGAAAAGCTCTCTCACACACACACACACACACACACACACACACACACACACACACACACACACACACACACAGCAAGGATGGAGTGACACAGTTCGGTACTTAAAGACACACAGAGCCTGCAATGGCATTACCATTATCTTTAGGCTGTGCCAAGTTCAACGAGATGCCCCGCTTGACTGTAGCTCGCTCGGTCTGAGCGCAGCAACCTTGAAAAAAAGTAGGCCCAAAATGAAGCCTGGACCTAAATTTCAGGTGCTTTTGGGTGACAGCGAGAAAACCGTTAGGGTTAAAAATACAATTCAACCACAGGAATGTTCCTGAGGTCCTCCCGATCTGTGCAATTCTAACCTTGACCGTATGGCATTAACCCTTAACCTCTCTGGGCAAGGAGTCAACAGCCAGTGGAATCGTGTCGCGCGAAATACAAAACCTCATAAATGCTATAACTTCAATTTCTCAAACATATGACTATTTTACACCGTTTTATAGATACACCTCTCCTGAATCGAGCCACATTGTCCAATTTCAAAAAGGCTTTACAGCAAAAGCAAAACATTAGATTATGTTAGGAGAGTACCCAGCCAGAAATAATCACACTGCCATTTTCAAAGCAACTAGCATGCATCACAAATACCCAAACCACAGCTAAATGCAGCACTAACCTTTGACAATCTTCATCAGATGACACTCCTAGGACATCATGTTACACAATACATGCATTTTTTGTTCGATAAAGTTCCTATTTATATATAAAAACAGCATTTTACATCGGCGCGTGACGTTCAGAAAACATTTTCCCTCAAATGCTTCCGGTGAATCAGCGCTACAATTTACAAAATTACTATTCGAAAACATTGTTAAAATGTAATATTGTCATTCAAAGAACTATAGATTAACATCTCGTGAATGCAACCGCATTGCCAGATTTAAAAATAACTTTACTGGGAAATCACACTTTGCAATAAACGACGTGGTATGCTCAGAAAAATAGGCTAGGCGATACATGTTAGCGCCATCTTGGAACCATCAACCATACTATTGTAAATATTCCCTTACCTTTGATTATCTTCATCAGAAGGCACTTAGTTACCCTAGTTATTTTATAAATAATGTTTTATATATATTTTTTTTTTGATTTGTTTAACACTTTTTTGGTTACTACAATATTCCATGTGTGTTATTATTTCATAGTTTTGATGTCTTCAATATTTTTCTACAATGTAGAGAATAATAAAAATAAAGAAAAACCCTCAAATGAGTAGGTGTGTCCAAACTTTTGACTGGTACTGTATATATCATTTAAAACGTGTAGTTTGAGCATGTGTCCATCAGCATGAATTAGATTCAGCAATAAAATCCCCACATTTATTCCATAGGCTTGGATCCGCGCAGCTGTTGCAGTGATTGATAGGCAGCTTAATTAAACTACTTGGGTTTAAATTGGGTTCAAATACACATTTAGATTTGTCAACAGGCATCTACAACAACCAAAATCCCTAAGGTGCAAATTCCTAAATCAAATCAAAGTTTATTTGTCACGTGCGCTGAATACAACAGGTATAGACCTTACAGTGAAATGCTTACTTACAGGCTCTAACCAATAGTGCAAAAAAGGTATTAGGTAAAAAATAGGTAGGTAAAGAAATAAAACAACAGTAAAGAGACAGGCTATATACAGTAGCGAGGCTATAAAAGTAGCAAGGCTACACACAGACACCGGTTAGTCAGGCTGATTGAGGTAGTATGTACATGTAGATATGGTTAAAGTGACTATGCATATATGATGCAGCAGAGTGATTCACATCAATGCGGTACGTAGATATCAGTAATAAGTGATATCCATATCGATGTAAAATACTGTCATCCTTACCTCCAAGCGTTTCTTCAAGTTGGATAATCTTTGGATGCTGACAGCAGTCACACCGTTGGAAGACATAGCTTGGATTGTAGCCTACAAAAACCTATTCCTGCTCTTTTCCTGCGATCCATCAAACACATTTGGTGTGTCATCATAGTGGTCTCTGATTGGTGATCATCATTTGGTGTGTCATCATAGTGGTCATCATAGTGGTTTTGTTCGATCAAGTTCATATTTATATCAAAAAACAGCTTTTTACATTAGCATGTGACGTTCAGAACTAGCATTCCCACCGAACACTTCCGGTGAATTTACTAAATTACTCACGATAAACGTTCACAAAAAACATAATTATTTTTAAAATTATAGATACAGAACTCCTTTATGCAATCGAGGTGTCCGATTTTAAAATAGCTTTTCGGTGAAAGCACCTTTTGCAATATTCTGAGTAGATAGCTCGCCATCACAGGCTAGCTATTTTGACACCCACCAAGTTTGACCCTCACCAAACTCAGATTTACCATAAGAAACATTGGATTACCTTTGCTGTTCTTCATCAGAATGCACTCCCGGGACTTCTACTTCAATAACAAATGTTGGTTTGGTTCCTAATAATCCATAGTTATATCCAAATAGCGGCGTTTTGTTCGTGCGTTCAAGACACTATCCGAAGGGTGACGAAGGGTTACGCGCCAGACGCGTTTCGTGACAAAACATTTCTAAATATTCCATTACCGTACTTCGAAGCATGTCAACTGCTGTTTAAAATCAATTTTTATGCGATTTTTCTCGTAAAAAAGCAATAATATTCCGACCGGGAGTCGTTGTTTTCGTTCAAAGACGAAAGAATAAAAACATGGTGTCGCCTCGTGCGATAATATTCCGACCGGGAGTCGTTGTTTTCGTTCAAAGACGAAAGAATAAAAACATGGTGTCGCCTCGTGCACGCGCCTCCAGTCTCGGTTCTCTGATCGACCACTATCCAAATGCGCTACTGTTTTTCAGCCAGGGCCTGCAAAGACATCATTCAGCGTTTTGCCGCCTTATGGGAGCCGTAGGAAGTGTCACATTACAGCAGAGATCCTCAGTTTTCAATAAAGAGAGTGTAGAAGGCCAAGAAATGGTCAGAGAGGGCACTTCCTGTAAGGAATCTTCTCAGGTTTTGGCCTGCCAAATGAGTTCTGTTATACTCACAGACACCATTCAAACAGTTTTAGAAACTTTGGAGTGTTTTCTATTATATGCATATTCTAGTTTCTGGGCAGGAGTAATAATCAGATTAAATCGGGTACGTTTTTTATCCGGCCGTGAAAATACTGCCCCCTAT
This sequence comes from Salmo trutta, assembly GCF_901001165.1. Taxonomy (NCBI): domain Eukaryota; kingdom Metazoa; phylum Chordata; class Actinopteri; order Salmoniformes; family Salmonidae; genus Salmo; species Salmo trutta. The sequence continues at coordinate 51,091,610 of NC_042979.1, read as the reverse complement.
CCATAACAGGTTAATTAACCAACCGTGCTATTTTGTTTGTTTTTTCGCATTGTTTGTGACATATTTTGTACATAATTTTGCTGCTACCGTCTCTTAAGACCGAAAAGAGCTTCTGGACATCAGAACAGAGATTACTCTACTTGAACTGGAAAAATAATTTTTCTTTAATGAGTTGGACGAGAGGGATTTACTCCAGACACCCGAACAGGCCCTCATCCCCATCATTCGCAGGAAAAAGAGACAGAGGTTTCGCGGAAGGATATCGGGGTGCCTTGTGAAGATGCAGCAACAAGTGGCTAGTCTGCCTTTGCCATCGGTACTATTGGCCAACGTACAATCGCTAGATATTAAAGGGGACAAACTACAACCGCGTATATCCAACCAACGGGACATTAAAAACTGTTATATCTTATGTTTCACCAAGTCGTGCTGAACGACGACATAACATACGGGTTATACACTGTATCGGCAGGATAGAACAGCAGCTTCTGGTAAGACAAAGGGTGAGGGGTCTATGTATATTTGTAAACAAATCAAATCAAATCAAATTTATTTATATAGCCCTTCGTACATCAGCTGAAATCTCAAAGTGCTGTACAGAAACCCAGCCTAAAACCCCAAACAGCAAGCAATGCATGTGAAAGAAGCACGGTGGCTGGGAAAAACTCCCTAGGAAAAACTCCTGAGAAAGGCCAAAAACCTAGGAAGAAACCTAGAGAGGAACCAGGCTATGAGGGGTGGCCAGTCCTCTTCTGGCTGTGCCGGGTGGATATTATAACAGAACATGGTCAAGATGTTCAAATGTTCGTAAATGACCAGCATGGTCAAATAATAATAATCATAGTAATTGTCGAGGTTGCAACAAGCACGTCCGGTGAACAGGTCAGGGTTCCGTAGCCGCAGGCAGAACAGTTGAAACTGGAGCAGCAGCATGGCCAGGTGGACTGGGGACAGCAAGGAGTCATCATGCCAGGTAGTCCTAGGGCTCAGGTCCTCCGAGAGAAAGAAAGAGAGAATTAGAGAGAGCATATTTACATTCACACAGGACACCGGATAAGACAAGAGAATACTCCAGATGTAACAGACTGACCCTAGCCCCCCGACACATAAACTACTGCAGCATAAATACTGGAGGCTGAGACAGGAGGGATCAGAAGACACTGTGGCCCCATCCGATGATACCCCCGGACAGGGCCAAACTGGCAGGATATAACCCCACCCACTTTGCCAAAGCACAGCCCCCACACCACTAGAGGGATATCTACAACCACCAACCTACCGTCCGAAGACAAGGCCGAGTATAGCCCACAAAGATGTCCGCCACGGCACAACCCAAGGGGGGGGCGCCAACCCAGACAGGAAGACCACGTCAGTGGCTCAACCTACTCAAGTGACGCACCCCTCCCATGGACGGCATGGAAGAACACCAGTAAGTCAGTGACTCAGCCCCTGTAAAAGGGTTAGATGCAGAGAATCCCAGTGGGAAGAGGGGAACCGACAAGGCAGAGACAGCAAGGGCGGTTCGTTGCTCCAGCCTTTCCGTTCACCTTCACACTCCTGGGCCAGACTATACTTAATCATAGGACCTACTGAAGAGATAAGTCTTCAGTAAAGACTTAAAGGTTGAGACTGAGTCTGCGTCTCTCACATGGGTAGGCAGACCATTCCATAAAAATGGAGCTCTATAGGAGAAAGCCCTACCTCCAGCCGTTTGCTTAGAAATTCTAGGGACAATTAGGAGGCCTGCGTCTTGTGACCGTAGCGTACGTGTAGGTATGTACGGCAGGACCAAATCGGAAAGATAGGTAGGAGCAAGCCCATGTAATGCTTTGTAGGTTAGCAGTAAAACCTTGAAATCAGCCCTTGCCTTAACAGGAAGCCAGTGTAGGGAAGCTAGCACTGGAGTAATATGATCAAATTTTTTGGTTCTAGTCAGGATTCTAGCAGCCGTATTTAGCACTAACTGAAGTTTGTTTAGTGCTTTATCCGGGTAGCCGGAAAGTAGAGCATTGCATTAGTCGAGCCTAGAAGTAACAAAAGCATGGATTAATTTTTCTGCGTCATTTTTGGACAGAAAGTTTCTGATTTTTGCAATGTTACGTAGATGGAAAAAAGCTGTCCTTGAAGCAGTCTTGATATGTTCTTCAAAAGAGAGATCAGGGTCCAGAGTAACGCCGAGGTGCTTCACAGTTTTATTTGAGACGACTGTACAACCATCCAGATTAATTGTCAGATTCAACAGAAGATCTCTTTGTTTCTTGGGACCTAGGACAAGCATCTCTGTTTTGTCCGAGTTTAAAAGTAGAAAATTTGCAGCCATCCACTTCCTTATGTCTGAAACACAGGCTTCTAGCGAGGGCAATTTTGGGGCTTCACCATGTTTCATTGAAATGTACAGCTGTGTGTCGTCCGCATAGCAGTGAAATTTAACATTATGTTTTCGAATGACATCCCCAAGAGGTAAAATATATAGTGAAAACAATAGTGGTCCTAGAACGGAACCTTGAGGAACACCGAAATTTACAATTGATTTGTCAGAGGACGAACCATTCACAGAGACAAACTGATATCTTTCCGACAGATAAGATCTAAACCAGGCCAGAACTTGTCCATGTAGACCAATTTGGGTTTCCAATCTCTCCAAAAGAATGTGGTGATCGATGGTATCAAAAGCGGCACTAAGATCTAGGAGCACGAGGACAGATGCAGAGCCTCGGTCTGACGTCATTAAAAGGTCATTTACCACCTTCACAAGTGCAGTCTCAGTGCTATGATGGGGTCTAAAACCAGACTGAAGCGTTTCGTATACATTGTTTGTCTTCAGGAAGGCAGTGAGTTGCTGCGCAACAACTTTTTCTAAAATTTTTGAGAGGAATGGAAGATTCGATATAGGCCGATAGTTTTTTATAATTTCTGGGTCAAGATTCGGCTTTTTCAAGAGAGGCTTTATTACTGCCACTTTTAGTGAGCTTGGTACACATCCGGTGGATAGAGAGCCGTTTATTATGTTCAACATAGGAGGGCCAAGCACAGGAAGCAGCTCTTTCAGTAGTTTAGTTGGAATAGGGTCCAGTATGCAGCTTGAGGGTTTGGAGGCCATGATTATTTTCATCATTGTGTCAAGAGATATAGTACTAAAACACTTTAGTATCTCCCTTGAGCCAAGGTCCTGGCAGAGTTGTGCAGACTCTGGACAATGAAGCCCTGGAGGAATACCCAGATTTAAAGAGGAGTCCGTAAATTGCTTTCTAATGATCATGATCTTTTCCTCAAAAAAGTTCATAAATGTATTACTGCTGAAGTGAAAGCCATCCTCCATTTGCGAATGCTGCTTTTTAGTTAGCTTTGCGACAGTGTCAAAAAGAAATTTCGGATTGTTCTTATTTTCCTCAATTAAGTTGGAAAAATAGGATGATCGTGCAGCAGTGAGGGCTCTTCGATACTGCACGGTACTGTCTTTCCAAGCTAGTCGGAAGACTTCCAGTTTAGTGTGGCGCCATTTCCGTTCCAATTTTCTGGAAGCTTGCTTCAGAGCTCGTGTATTTTCTGTATACCAGGGAGCTAGTTTCTTATGACAGATGTTTTTAATTTTTAGGGGTGCAACTGCATCTAGGGTATTGCGCAAGGTTGAATTGAGTTCCTCGGTTAGGTGGTTAGCTGATTCTTGTCCTCTGACGTCCTTGGGTAGGCAGAGGGAGTCTGGAAGGGCATCAAGGAATCTTTGGGTTGTCTGAGAATTTATAGCACGACTTTTAATCTTCCTTGGTTGGGGTCTGAGCAGATTATTTGTTGCAATTGTAAACGCAATAAAATGGTGGTCCGATAATCCAGGATTATGAGGAAAAACATTAAGATCCACAACATTTATTCCATGGGACAAAACTAGGTCCAGAGTATGACTGTGGCAGTGAGTAGGTCCAGAGACATGTTGGACAAAACCCACTGAGTCGATGATGGCTCCGAAAGCCTTTTGGAGTGGGTCTGTGGACTTTTCCATGTGAATGTTAAAGTCACCAAAAATTAGAATATTATCTGCTATGACTACAAGATCCGATTAGGAATTCAGGGAACTCAGTAAGGAACACTGCATATGGCCCAGGAGGCCTGTAAACAGTAGCTATAAAAAGTGATTGAGTAGGCTGCATAGATTTCATGACTAGAAGCTCAAAAGACGAAAACGTCATTGTTTTTTTTTTGTAAATTGAAATTTGCTATCGTAAATGTTAGCAACACCTCCGCCTTTGCCGGATGCACGGGGGGTTTGGTCACTAGTGTAACCAGGGGGTGAGGCCTCATTTAACACAGTAAATTCATCAGGCTTAAGCCATGTTTCAGTCAGGCCAATCACATCAAGATTATGATCAGTGATTAGTTCATTGACTATAACTGCCTTGGAAGTGAGGGATCTAACATTAAGTAACCCAATTTTGAGATGTGAAGTATCACAATCTCTTTCAATAATGGCAGGAATGGAGGAGGTCTTTATACTAGTAAGATTACTGAAGCGAACACCGCCATTTTTAATTTTGCCCAACCAAGATCGAGGCACAGACACGGTCTCAATGGGGAAAGCTGAGCTGACTACGCTAACTGTGCTAGTAAACAACAGCTGGTGCACAATATCTAAGGAAGTCTAGGTTTTGCTCGCCTGAGGTAGAGTATCTCATGATAAGCTGTAGACCACACTATCTACAGTGAGGGAAAAAAGTATTTGATCCCCTGCTGATTTTGTACGTTTGCCCACTGACAAAGAAATGATCAGTCTATAATTTTAATGGTATGTTTATTTGAACAGTGAGAGACAGAATAACAACAAAAAAATCCAGAAAAAAACACATGTCAAAAATGTTATAAAATGATTTGCATTTTAATGAGGGAAAAGAGTATTTGACCCATCTGCAAAACATGACTTAGTACTTGGTGGCAAAATCCTTGTTTTAAAAATATAGACTGATTATTTCTTTGTCAGTCGGCAAACGTACAAAATCAGCAGGGGATCAAATACTTTCTTCCCTCACTGTACGTACCTAGAGAGTTTTCATCTATATTCTTCGTAGCGGTCTATTTTCCAACACAGACCGATACTGGCACTAAGATCACACTCAATGAGCTGTATAAGGCCAAAAGCAAACATGAAAACGCTCACCCAGAGGCGGTGCTCCTAGAGGCCGGAGACTTTAATGCAGGGAAACTTAAATCAGTTTTACCAAATTTACATCAGCATGTTAAATGTGCAACCAGAGGGAAAACTCGAGACCACCTTTACTCCACACACAGAGACGCGTACAAAGCTCTACCTCACCCTCCATTTGGCAAATCTGACCATAATTCTATCCTCCTGATTCCTGTTTACAAGCAAAAATTAAAACAGGAAGCACCATTGACTTGGTCAATAAAAAAGTGGTCAGATGAAGCAGATAAACTACAGGACTGATTTTCTAGCACAGGCTGGTATATGTTCAGGGATTCTTCCGATGGCATTGAGATGGATGGCATCAGTCACTGGCTTCATCAATAAGTGCATCGATGACGTCATCCCCACAGTGACCGTACGTACATACCCCAACCAGAAGCCATGGATTACAGGCAACATCCACACTGGGCTAAAGGGTAGAGCTTTCACTTTCAAGGAGCGGGACTCTAACCCGGACGCTTATAAGAAATCCCACTATGCCCTCTGACGAACAATCAAACAGGCAAAGCGTCAATACAGGATTAACTTCTATGGGCTACACCCTATCAATAGCAGATGAAATATCAAGGGCGCCAAATTTGAAAACAATTACATGTCATAATTCAAATTTCTCAAACATACAACTATCTTACACCCTTTGAAAGATAAACATCTCCTTAATCTAACCACGTTGTCTGATTTCAAAAAGGCTTTACGGCGAAAGCATAAAGTTAGATTATGTTAGGACAGTACATTGAAAATAGCTGTGTGTAATGTTTTGTCAATGCAAAGACAGGCGTCACCAAAAGCAGAAAACCAGCTAAAATTATGCACTAACCTTTGACAATCTTCATCAGATGACACTCCTAGGAAATTATGTTAGACAATACATGCATTTCTTGTTCTATCAAGTTCATATTTATATCCAAAAACAGCATTTTACAATGGCGTTGATGTTGAGAAAATATTTTCCCTCCAATACCGCCAGTCAATTAGCACAACAAATTAAATAATTACTATTCGAAACCATTGGTAAAATATTATATTGTCATTCAAAGAATTATAGATTAACATATCGTGAACGCAACCGCATTGCCAGATTTAAAAATAACTTTACTGGGAAATCACACTTTGCAATAATCTGAGTACTGCGCTCAGAAAAATAGGCTTGGCGATACAGACTAGGCGCCATGTTGGAGAGATCTAAAATCAAAAATACTATGTAAATATTCCCTTACCTTTGATTATCTTCATCAGAAGACACTTCCAGGAATCCCAGGTCCATAACAAATGTAGTTTTGTTCGAAAAAGCTCATAATTTATGTCCAAAAAGCTCCGTGTTCTTAGCGCATCCTGTAGGCTACTCAAAAACATGAACGTCGCCCGCTGGACTTGTCTTCACCAAAGAGGGAAAAAAATATATTTACGTTCGTTCAAACATGTCAAACGTTGTATAGCATAAATCATTAGGGCCTTTTTCAATCAGAACTTCAATAATATTCAAGGCAGACGATTGTATTCTCTTTTAAAACGTATTGGAACGAGAGTACCCAAACATGCACTCGCGCGCCAGAGTAGTATTGGCCATCCGCTTATGACCAACATTCCAAGCCTCTCTTTGGGTCAGTTTTCACCGGAGAAGACTCAAACCACTTTGTAAAGATTGTTGACATCTAGTGGATGGCGTAGGAAGTGCTCAATGATTAATAAGTCCCTGTGTGTTTCAATGGCATAGGCTTAAAAGTACTTCAACACATCAGATATCCACTTCCTGTTAGAAGTTGTCTCAGGTTTTGACTGCAATATGAGTTCTGTTATACTTACAGACACCATTCAAACAGTTTTAGAAAATGCAGAATGTTTTCTATCCAAATATGTTAATAATATGCATATCCTACCTTCTGAGTTGTAGGAGGCAGTTAAAAATGGACACATATTTTTTTCAAATTCTCAATACTGCCCCCTAGCCCCAAGAGGTGTTAAACAATTCAACATTCACAAGGCTGTGGGGCCAGACGGATTACCAGGACGTGTACTCCGGGCATGTGCTGACCAACTGGCAGGTGCCTTCACTGACATTTTCAACATGTCCCTGATTGAGTTTGTAATACAAACACGTTTCTAGCAGACCACAACCTGCCTAAATGACTACAGACCTGTAGCAGTCACATCCGTAAACATGAATTCAATCAATCAATCAAATGTATTTATAAATCTCTTCTTACATCAGCTGATGTCACAAAGTGAAGTACAGAAACCCAGCCTAAAACACCAAACAGCAAGCAATGCAGGTGTAGAAGCACGGTGGCTAGGAAAAACTCCCTGAAGTGCTTTAAATGGCTGGTAATGGCTCACATTAACACCATTATCCCAGAAACCCTAGACCCACTCCAATTTGCATACCGCCCAAACAGATCCACAGATGCAATCTCTATTGCACTCCACACTGCCATTTCCCCCCTGGACAAAAGAAACACCTACGTGAGAATGCTATTCATTGACTACGGCTCAGCGTTCAACACCATAGCACCCTCAAAGCTCATTACTAAGCTAAGGATCCTGGGACTAAACACCTCCCTCTGCAACTGGATCCTGGACTTCCTGATGGGCCGCCCCCAGATGGTGAGGGTAGGTAACAACACATCCGCCACGCTGATCCTCAACACTGGAGCCCCTCAGATGTGCATGCTCAGTCCTGTCCTTCACCCCCTGTTCACTCACGACTGTGTGGCCAGGCACAACTCCAACACCATCATTAAGTTTGCAGACGACACAAAAGTGGTAGGCCTGATCACAGACAACGACAAGACAGCCTATAGGGAGGAAGTCAGAGACCTGGCCGGGTGGTGCCAGAACAACAACCTATCCCTCAACATAATCAAGACAAAGGAGATGATTGTGGACTATAGGAAAAGGAGGACCGAGCATGCCCCAATTCTCATCAACAGGGCTGTAGTGGAGCAGGTTGAGAGCTTCAAGTTCCTTGGCGTCCACATCACCAACAAACTAGAATGGTCCAAACACACCAAGACAGTCGTGAAGAGGGCACGACAAAGCCTATTCCCCAAAGGAAACCAAAAAGATTTGGCATGGGTCCTCAGATCCTCAGAAGGTTCTACAGCTGCGATGTCGAGAGCATCCTGACTGGCTGAATCACTGCCTGGTACGGCAACTGCTCGGCCCCCGAATGCAAGGCACTACAGAGGGTTGTGCGTACGGCCCATTACATCACTGGGGCTAAGCTGTATGCCATCTAGGAACTCTACGCCAGGCAGGGTCAGAGGAAGGCCCTAAAAATTGTCAAAGAACCCAGCCACCCCAGTCATAGACTGTTCTCTCTACTACCACAAGGCAAGTCGTACCGGAGCACCAAGTCTAGGACCAAAAGGCTTCTCAACAGTTTTTACCCCCAAGCCATAAGACTGCTGAAATGGTAATCAAATGGCTACCCGGACTATTTGCATTGTGTGCCCTCCCCAACTCCTCTTTTTATGCTGCTGCTTCTCTCTGTTTATCATATATGCATAGTCACTCTAAAACCACTACTCTATCACAATATATCTGCAATATACACATTATTACCCCCCTACATATCTACAATACAACACATTATTACACCACTACTATACCACTACATATCTACAATACAACACATTATTACACCACTACACTACCACTAAATATCTACAATACAACACATTATTACACCACTACACTACCACTACATATCTGCAATACAACACATTACTACACAACTACACTACCACTACATATCTACAATACAACACATTATTAAACCACATTTACATTTACATTTAAGTCATTTAGCAGACACTCTTATCCAAACCACTACACTACCACTACATATCTACAATACAACACATTACTACACCACTACACTACCACTATATATCTACAATACAACACATTATTACACCACTACACTACCACTACATATCTACAATACAACACATTACTACACCACTACATATCTACAATACAACACATCGTGCTCCTAGATCTTAGTGCCGCTTTTGATACCATCGATCACCACATTCTTTTGAAGAGATTGGAAACCCAAATTGGTCTACATGGACAAGTTCTGGCCTGATTTAGATCTTATCTGTCGGAAAGATATCAGTTTGTCTCTGTGAATGGTTTGTCCTCTGACAAATCAATTGTAAATTTCGGTGTTCCTCAAGGTTCCGTTTTAGGACCACTATTGTTTTCACTATATATTTTACCTCTTGGGGATGTCATTCGAAAACATAATGTTAAATTTCACTGCTATGCGGACGACACACAGCTGTACATTTCAATGAAACATGGTGAAGCTCCAAAATTGCCCTCGCTAGAAGCCTGTGTTTCAGACATAAGGAAGTGGATGGCTGCAAACTTTCTACTTTTAACCTGTTAGGGTATAGGGGGCAGTATTTTCACGGCTGGAAAAAAAAATGTACCCGATTTAATCTGGTTACTAATCCTACCCAGTAACTACAATATGCATATACTTATTATATATGGATAGAAAACACCCTAAAGTTTCAAAAACTGTTTGAATGGTGTCTGTGAGTATAACAGAACTCATTTGGCAGGCAAAACCCTGAGACAGATTCTGACAGGAAGTGGATACCTGATGTGTTGAATTGACTTTAAGCCTATACCATTGAAAAACAAAGGGAAGGAGGAATATTTTGGCACTTCCTATTGCTTCCACAAGATGTCCCCAGCCTTTACAAAGTGTTTTGAGTCTTCTACAGTGAGATCTGACTGAAGAAGAGCGTTGGAACGGCGATGGTCCATTAGACACCTGGCGCGCGAGTTGATGGTGGGTACTCTCATTCCGAAACGTTTTAAAAGAGAACCCAATGGTCCGCCTTGAATTTTATTCATGTTCTGGTTAAAAAAGGCCCTAATGATTTATGCGATACAACGTTTGACATGTTTGAACGAACGAAAATATATTTTTTCCGTTCTTGAAGTGAAGTGAAGTCCGGCTGGCTTAGATCATGTGCTACAACACGGAGGTTTTTGGACATAAATGATGAGCTTTTTTGAACAAAACTACATTCGTTATGGACCTGGGATTCTTTGGAAGTGACATCTGATGAAGAGAATCAAAGGTAATGGATTATTTACATAGTATTTTCGATTTTAGATCTCTCCAACATGGCGGTTAGTCTGTATCGCAATGCGTATTTTTCTGGCGCAGTGCTCAGATTATTGCAAAGTGTGATTTCCCAGTAAGGTTAATTTTAAATCTGGCAAGTCCATTGCGTTCAAGAGATGTAAATCTATAATTCTTTGAATGACAATATAATATTTTACCAATGTTTTCTAATATTAATTAATTATTTTGTTGTCATGACTTGACTGCCGGTATTGGAGGGAAACGATTTCCTGAACATCAACGCCATAGTAAAACGCTGTTTTTAGATATAAATATGAACTTGATAGAACTAAAAATGCATGCATTGTCTAACATAATGTCCTAGGAGTGTCATCTGATGGAGATTGTAAAAGGTTAGTGCATAATTTTAGCTGATTTTATGGTTTTGGTGACGCCTGTCTTTGAATCGACAATACACTACACACAGCTATTGTCAATGTACTCTCCTAACATAACCTAACTTTATGCTTTCCCCGTAAAACCTTTTTGAAATCGGTAAACGTGGTTAGATTAAGAAGATGTTTATCTTTCAAAGGCTGTAAATTAGTTGTATGTTTGAGAAATTTGAATTTTGACATTTATTTGGTTTCAAATTTGCCGCTCTTGAAATGCACCTGCTGTTGATAGGGTGCGCCACGGGTGGCACGCTAACGTCCCACATAGCCCCAAGAAGTTAAACTCGGACAAAACAGAGATGCTTGTTCTAGGTCCCAAGAAACAAAGAGATCTTCTGTTCAATCTGACAATTAATCTGGATGATTGTACAGTCGTCTCAAATAAAACTGTGAAGGACCTCGGTGTTACTCTGGACCCTGATCTCTCTTTTGAAGAACATATCAAGACTGTTTCAAGGACAGCTTTTTTCCATCTACGTAACATTGCAAAAATCAGAAACTTTCTGTCCAAAAATGACGCAGAAAAATGTATCCATGCTTTTGTTACTTCTAGGCTGGACTACTGCAATGCTCTACTTTCCGGCTACCCAGATAAAGCACTAAACAAACTTCAGTTAGTGCTAAATACGGCTGCTAGAATCCTGACTAGAACCAAAAAATGTGATCATATTACTCCAGTGCTAGCCTCCCTACACTGGCTTCCTGGCAAGGGCTGATTTCAAGGTTTTACTGCTAACCTACAAATCATTACATAGGCTTGCTCCTACCTATCTTTCCGATTTGGTCCCGCCGTACATACCTACACGTACGCTACGGTCACAAGACGCAGGCCTCCTAATTGTCCCTAGAATTTCTAAGCAAACGGCTGGAGGTAGGGCTTTCCCCTATAGAGCTCCATTTTTATGGAATGGTCTGCCTACCCATGTGAGAGACGCAGACTCAGTCTCAACCTTTAAGTCTTTACTGAAGACTTATCTCTTCAGTAGGTCCTATGATTAAGTGTAGTCTGGCCCAGGAGTGTGAAGGTGAACGGAAAGGCTGGAGCAACGAACCGCCCTTGCTGTCTCTGCCTTGCCGGTTCCCCTCTTTCCACTGGGATTCTCTGCCTCTAACCCTATTACAGGGGCTGAGTCACTGACTTACTGGTGTTCTTCCATGCCGTCCAAGGGAGGGGTGCGTCACTTAAGTGGGTTGAGTCACTGACGTGGTCTTCCTGTCTGGGTTGGCGCCCCCCCCCCCCCCTTGGGTTGTGCCATGGCGGAGATTTTTGTGGGCTATACTCGGCCTTGTCTTCGGACGGTAAGTTGGTGTTTGTAGACATCCCTCTAGTGGTGTGGGGGCTGTGCTTTGGCAAAGTGGGTGGGGTTATATCCTGCCTGTTTGGCCCTGTCCGGGGGTATCATCGGATGGGGCCACAGTGTCTTCTGATCCCTCCTGTCTCAGCCTCCAGTATTTATGCTGCAGTAGTTTATGTGTCGGGAGGCTAGGGTCAGTCCGTTTCATCTGGAGTATTCTCTTGTCTTATCCGGTGTCCTGTGTGAATTTAAATATGCTCTCTCTAATTCTCTCTTTCTTTCTTTCTTTCTCTCGGAGGACCTGAGCCCTAGGACCATGCCTCGGGACTACCTGGCATGATGACTCCTTGCTGTCCCCAGTCCACCTGGCCATGCTGCTGCTCCAGTTTCAACTGTTCTGCCTGCGGCTACGGAACCCTGACCTGTTCACCGGACGTGCTTGTTGCACCCTCGACAACTACAATGATTATTATTATTTGACCATGCTGGTCATTTATGAACATTTGAACATCTTGACCATGTTCTGTTATAATATCCACCCGGCACAGCCAGAAGAGGACTGGCCACCCCTCATAGCCTGGTTCCTCTCTAGGTTTCTTCCTAGGTTTTTGGCCTTTCTAGGGAGTTTTTCCTAGGGAGTTTTTCCTAGCCACCGTGCCTCTTTCACATGCATTGCTTGCTGTTTGGGGTTTTAGGCTGGGTTTCTGTACAGCACTTTGAGATTTCAGCTGATATATGAAGGGCTATATAAATTAATTTGATTTGATTTGATGATTACACCACCACACTACCACTACATATCTACAATACAACACATTATTACACTACTACACTACCACTACATATCTACAATACATCACATTATTACACCACTACACTACCACTACATATCTACAATACAACACATTATTAAACCACTACTCTACCACTACATAGCTACAATACAACACATTATTACACCACTACATATCTACAATACAACACATTACTACACCACTACATATCTACAATACAACACATTATTACACCACTACATATCTACAATACAACACATTATTACACCACTACACTACCACTACATATCTACAATACAACACATTATTACACCACTACACTAACACTACATATCTACAATACAACACATTATTACACCACTACATATCTACAATACAACACATTATAACACCACTACTATACCACTACAATACAACACATTAATACACAATTACACTACCACTAGATATCTACAATACAACACATTATTACACCACATTATTACACCACTACACTACCACTACATATCTACAATACAGCACGTTATTACACCACTACTCTACCACTACTTATCTACAATACAACACATTACTACACCACTACACTACCACTACATATCTACAATACAACACATTACTAAACCACTACATATCTACAATACAACACATTACTACACCACTACATATCTACAATACAACACAGTATAACCTCACTACTCTACCACTACATATCTACAATACAACACATTATTACACCACTACATATCTACAATACATCACATTACTACACCACTACTCTACCACTACATATCTACCATACAATACATTATTACACCACTACTCTACCACTACATATCTACAATACAACACATTACACCACTACACTACCACTACATATCTACAATACAACACATTATTACACCACTACACATCTACAATACAACATGTATAATACCACATACAACAATATTACAACATTACAGTGTACCTGTGTGTAGAGTTTTTGTGTTAGTATATGTCTGTGCCTGTGTGTTCTCTCTTCACAGTCCACTCTGTTCAATAACATTTATTTGTTAACTTTAAAAAAAAATCTGATTCTACTGCTTACATCAATTACCTGATATGGAATTGATTTCCATGTAGTCATGGCTGTGTGTAGTACTGTGCGCCTCCCATAGTCTGTTCTAGTCTTTGGGAGTGTGAAGAGACCTCTAGTGGGTGTCCGAGCTGTGTGCTAGTAGTTTAAACAGACAGTTCTGTGCATTCAGCTTTTCTAAACTTATTGAAAAACCAGTAGTGATGAAGTCAGTCTCTCCTCCACTTTGAGCCAGGAGAGATTGACATGATATTAATTGTTAGCGCTCCGTCTACATTTAAGGGCCAGCCGTGCTTCCCTGTGTACCTTTCTGTTTACCTGAAATAAGCAGGTTTCTTATTTTAAATGCAGCTTTTCCAGTCTGACTGCAGAGAGGTTTCAGAGTCTTGCTTGATAAATACAAGGTCCAATGATGAATATAAGTGTATCCTGGTGCTCCATGAAACACAGCAGGTAAAAAAGGCAATACAGGAACAAAAGAAACTTCATCTTCTGTTGATGTTAGAAGCTTTTTATGGATCCCGTATCAGGAGTTACTCGATTAAAGTCTGTTTCACATCGTATAGATTCCTACTTAAACGTCTCAGGACCCGTAATTATTTATTGATGTCTGTTTTAATCTACATCTGCTATGAGGAGGTCCACTCTGCCTGTTCCCCATGTGTACCCATTCACATTGCTTGGTCAATAGACTCAGTGGGGTTGATTTGAACAGGAGAGGTTAGAGGCTGTATACAGGAAGGCCAGAACAGGAGAGGTCAGAGATGTAAATGGAAAGATGTGAACAGGAGAGGTCAGAGATGTAAATGGAAAGATGTGAACAGGAGAGGTCAGAGGCTGTGTATGGAAAGAGGTCAAAGGAATAGACTATATACGCTAAACAGAAGAGGAAAAGACTATATACAGTTGAAGTCGGAAGTTTACATACACTTAGGTTGGAGTCTTTAAAACTCGTTTTTCAACCACTCCACAAATGTCTTGTTAACAAACTATAGATTTGGCAAGTCGGTTAGGACTTTGTACATGACACAAGACATTTTTTCCAACAATTGTTTACAGACAGATTATTTCACTTATAATTCATTGTATCACAATTCCAGTGGGTCAGAAGTTTACGTACACTAAGTTGCCTTTAAACACTTCTTAGGGATAGTCCCCTTTTTAAAAAATGTTGCCTAAAATGACATACCCAAATCTAACTGCCTGTAGCAAGGATATGCAAATTATTGGTACCATTTGAAAGGAAACACTTTGAAGTTTGTGGAAATGTGAATTGAATGTAGGAGAATATAACAACAGATCCAACGTTGTTTTTTTGTATTTTCTTTCTACCACCATCTTTGAAAAGCAACAGAAAGGTCCCAAGTTTCAGACTGATAACTTGACGTATGAGCAAGCTACAGGACATTTAGTGAGAAGTCTCCCAGGCACATTTGGGCAAATCGTGAAGGACACATTTACATTAACATTGCATTTTTCTGCAAGAATATCGTCAAATCTGTATACTTTGACTTTGATTTAGCTTTTCCAGTATTAGTAGCCATATTGTAAGTTCAACATTTGCAAAACACCCAGTTTTCATAACTTCATGACTCTCCATATTCTTATATTTTTTGTCCAACAGGAAAAGGCTTGCTGTCACACAAGGTTAGCAGCTACATTTTGTGACAGATACGGGGTTTCTGCAAAAAGCCCCGCTTATTGGCTATCTAGCTAGCTTTGTTTGACCCCGATTGGTGCTGGTTTGACAAAGTTACAGTCAATCAAGTGAAGACTGCCCATGTCATCGGTGTACCATGAAGGCGTCACTCTCGGATCAAATTTGGTGTCCTATAGGATATACTACACCCCTAATGATATAGTGAAGTCTGGATACGTTCTAGGATCTCTGAGGAATAAATACGAATGTGATTTGACTGGTTGAAACAATGTTTAGGGTTAGATTTTCACAGATTCCTTTCTTTGCAAATTGAACAAGTGGAAATTTGAAATTGATCGTGCATTCTATATGGACCTTTTAGGATAAGAAAAATAATTGTATCTAACAAAACAACACTTCATGTTATCTCTGGGACCCATTGGATGATAAATCTGAGCAAGAATTCAGAATGTAAGTACACATTTCACCTTCAGAGGTGAATTTATCAAACCTATAGCGGTGAAAAAAGTGTTCTGTTAGGAGCTCTCCTCAAACAATAGCATGGCATTTTTTTTTCACACTAATAGCTACTGTAAATTGGACCTCCACAAGTCTGTTTCATCCTTGGGAGCAATTTCCAAATGCCTGAAGGTACCACGTTCATCTCTACAAACAACAGTATGCAAGTATAAACACCAAGTTACCAGGCAGCTGTCATACCGCTCAGGAAGGACATGCATTCTATCTCCTAGAGATGAACGTACTTTGGTGCGAAAAGAGCAATTCAATCCCAGAACAACAGCAAAGGACTGTGGAAACAGGTACAAAAGTATCTATATCCACAATAAAACGAGTCCTATATCGACATAACCTGAATGGCCGCTCAGCAAGGTAGAAGCTACTGCTCCAAAACCGCCATAAAAAAGCCAGGCTATGGTTTGCAATTGCACATGGGGACAAAGATCGTGCTTTTTGCAGAACTGTCCTCTGGTCTGATGCAACAAAAATGGAACTGTTTGGCCATAATCACCATCGTTATGTTTGGAGGAAAAAGGGGGAGGCTTGCAAGCCAAATAACACCATCCCAATCATGAAGCACGGGGGTGGCAGCATCATGTTGTGGGGGTGCTTTGCTGCAGGAAGGACTGGTGCACTTCACAAAATAGATGACATCATGAGGGAGGAAAATGATGTGGATATATTGAAGCAACATCTCAAGATATCAGTCAGGAAGTTAATGCTTGGTCACAAATGGGTCTTCCAAATGGACAATGACCCAAGCATACTTCCAAAATTGTTGCAAAATGGCCATCACAAAGACCTGACCTCAATCCTATGGAACATTTGTGGGCAGAAATGAAAAAGAGTGTGCGAGCAAGGAGGCCTACAAACCTGAGCTCTGTCAGGAGGAATGGGCCAAAATTCACCCAACTTAATGTGGGAAGCTAGTGGAAGGCTACCCGAAATGTTTGACACAATTTAAACAATTTAAAGGCAACGCTAACAAATACTAATTGGGTGTATGTAAACTTTTGACCGACAAAATGTGATGAAAGAAATAAAAGCTGAAATAAATCATTCTCTCTACTATTATTCTGACATTTCACATTCTTAAAATAAAGTGGTGATCCTAACTAACCTAAGACTGGGAATTTTTACTAGGATGAAATGTGAAGAATTGTGAAAAACTGAGATTAAATGTATTTGGCTAAGGTGTATGTAAACTTCCAACATCAACTGTACTAAAGTTCAGAGGAATAGTCTATATACTAAACAGAATAGGAATGGACTATATACTAAACAGAAGATAGGAATAGTCTATATACTAAACAGAATAGGAATAGACTACATACTGAACAGGAGAGAGGAATAGTCTATATACTAAACAGAAGAGATGAATAGTCTATATACTAAACAGAATAGGAATAGACTATGTACTAAACAGAAGAGATGAATAGACTATATACTAAACAGAATAGGAACAGACTATATACTAAACAGAATAGGAATAGACTATGTACTAAACAGAAGAGATGAATAGACTATATACTAAACAGAATAGGAACAGACTATATACTAAACAGAATAGGAATAGTCTATATACTAAACAGAATAGGAATGGACTATATACTAAACAGAATAGGAATAGTCTCTATACTAAACAGAAGAGATGAATAGTCTGTATACTAAACAGAATAGGAATAGACTATGTACTAAACAGGAGAGAGGAATAGACTATATACTAAACAGAATAGGAATGGACTATATACTAAACAGAATAGGAATAGTCTCTATACTAAACAGAAGAGATGAATAGTCTCTATACTAAACAAATGAGAGGAATGGACTACATACTAAACAGAAAAGGAATAGTCTATATACTAAACAGAAGAGAGGAATAGTGTATATACTAAACAGAATAGGAATGGACTATATACTAAACAGAATAGGAATAGTCTATATACTAAACAGAATAGGAATAGTCTATATACTAAACAGAATAGGAATAGTCTATATACTAAACAGAATATGAATAGACTATATACTAAACAGAAGAGAGGAATAGACTATATACTAAATAGAAGAGGAATAGACTATATACTAAACAGAATAGGAATGGACTATATACTAAACAGAAGAGAGGAATGACTATATACTAAACAGAAAAGAGGAATGACTATATACTAAACAGAATAGGAATAGTCTATATACTAAACAGAATAGGAATGGACTATATACTAAACAGAATAGGAATAGTCTATATACTAAACAGAATATGAATAGTCTATATACTAAACAGAAGTTATGAATAGACTATATACTAATCAGAATAGTCTATATACTAAACAGAAGTTTTGAATAGACTATATACTTAACAGAATAATCTATATACTAAATAGAATAGGAATAGTCTATATACTAAACAGAATAGAGGAATAGTCTATATACTAAACAGGAGAGAGGAATAGACTATATACTAAACAGAAGAGAGGAATAGACTATATACTAAACAGAATAGGAATAGTCTATATACTAAACAGGAGAGAGGAATAGACTATATACTAAACAGAATAGGAATAGACTATATACTAAACAGAATAGGAATGGACTATATACTAAACAGAATAGGAATGGACTATATACTAAACAGAATAGGAATAGACTATATACTAAACAGAATAGGAATAGTCTATATACTAAACAGAAAAGAGGAATAGACTATATACTAAACAGAAAAGAGGAATAGACTATATACTAAACAGAATAGGAATAGACTATATACTAAACAGAAGAGAGGAATGGACTATATACTAAACAGAATAGGAATGGACTATATACTAAACAGAAGAGAGGAATAGTCTATATACTAAACAGGAGAGAGGAATGGACTATATACTAAACAGAATAGAGGAATAGACTATATACTAAACAGAATAGAGGAATAGACTATATACTAAACAGAAGAGAGGAATAGTCTATATACTAAACAGAATAGGAATGGACTATATACTAAACAGAAGAGAGGAATGACTATATACTAAACAGAAGAGAGGAATGACTATATACTAAACAGAAGAGAGGAATGACTATATACTAAACAGAATAGGAATAGACTATATACTGAACAGAATAGGAATAGACTATATACTAAACAGAATAGGAATAGACTATATACTAAACAGAATAGGAATGGACTATATACTGAACAGAAGAGAGGAATAGTCTATATACTAAACAGGAGAGAGGAATGGACTATATACTAAACAGAATAGGAATAGTCTATATACTAAACAGAATAGGAATGGACTATATACTAAACAGAATAGGAATAGACTATATACTAAACAGAAGAGGAATGGACTATATACTAAACAGAATAGGAATGGACTATATACTAAACAGAAGAGAGGAATAGTCTATATACTAAACAGAAGAGAGGAATGACTATATACTAAACAGAATAGGAATAGACTATATACTAAACAGAATAGGAATGGACTATATACTAAACAGAATAGGAATAGACTATATACTAAACAGAAAAGAGGAATAGTCTATATACTAAACAGAAAAGAGGAATAGACTATATACTAAACAGAATAGGAATAGACTATATACTAAACAGAATAGGAATAGACTATATACTGAACAGAAGAGAGGAATAGTATATACTAAACAGAATAGGAATAGTCTATATACTAAACAGAAGAGAGGAATAGACTATATACTAAACAGAAGAGAGGAATGACTATATACTAAACAGAATAGGAATAGACTATATACTAAACAGAATAGGAATGGACTATATACTAAACAGAATAGGAATGGACTATATACTAAACATAATAGGAATGGACTATATACTAAACAGAATAGGAATGGACTATATACTAAACAGAATAGGAATGGACTATATACTGAACAGAAGAGAGGAATAGTCTATATACTAAACAGAAAAGGAATGGACTATATACTAAACAGAAGAGAGGAATGGACTATATACTAAACAGAATAGGAATAGACTATATACTAAACAGAAGAGAGGAATAGTCTATATACTAAACAGAATAGGAATAGTCTATATACTAAACAGAATAGGAATGGACTATATACTAAACAGAAGAGAGGAATGGACTATATACTAAACAGAATAGGAATAGACTATATACTAAACAGAAGAGAGGAATAGTCTATATACTAAACAGAATAGGAATAGTCTATATACTAAACAGAAGAGAGGAATGGACTATATACTAAACAGAATAGGAATGGACTATATACTAAACAGAATAGGAATGGACTATATACTAAACAGAATAGGAATAGACTATATACTAAACAGGAGAGAGGAATAGACTATATACTAAACAGGAGAGAGGAATAGTCTATATACTAAACAGGAGAGAGGAATAGTCTATATACTAAACAGGAGAGAGGAATAGTCTATATACTAAACAGGAGAGAGGAATAGTCTATATACTAAACAGAATAGGAATAGTCTATATACTAAACAGAAAAGAGGAATAGTGTATATACTAAACAGAATAGGAATAGACTATATACTAAACAGAAAAGAGGAATAGTCTATATACATTTATTTTTACTTTTTTTGTTTCACCTTTATTTAACCAGATTGGCTTGTTGAGAACAAGTTTTAATTTACAACTGCGACCTGGCCAAGATAAAGCAAAGCAGTTCGACACATACAACAACACAGAGTTACACATGGAATAAACAAAACATACAGTCAATAATACAGTAGAAAAAAAAGAAAACAAAAAGTCTATATACAGTGAGTGCAAATGACGTATGTTAAGGCAATAAATAGGCCAAGTAAGTAATTACAATATAGCAATTAAACACTGGAATGGTAGATGTGCAGAAGATGAATATGCAAGTACAGATACTGGGGTGCAAAGAAGCAGGATAAATAAATACAGTATGGGAATGAGGTAGATAGATGGGCTGTTTACAGGTGGGCTATGTACAGGTACAGTGATCTGTGAGCTGCTCTGACAGCTGGTGCTTAAAGCTAGTGAGGGAGATATGAGTCTCAAGCTTCAGTGATTTTTGCAGTTCGTTCCAGTCATTGGTAGCAGAGAACTGGAAGGAAAGGCGACCAAAGGAGGAATTGACTTTGGGGGGGACCAGTGAGATATACCTGCTGGAGCGTGTGCTACAGGTGGGTGCTGCTATGGTGGCCAGTGAGCTGAGATAAGGCAGGGCTTTACCTAGCAGAGACTTGTAGATAACCTGTAGCCAGTGGGTTTGGTGACGAGTATGAAGCGAGGGCCAATCAACGAGAGTGTATAGGTCGCAGTGGTGGGTAGTGTATGGGGTTTTGGTGACAAAACAGATGGCACTGTGATAGACTGCATCCAGTTTGTTGAGTAGAGTGTCGGAGGCTATTTTATAGATGACATCGCCGAAGTCGAGGATCGGTAGGATGGTCAGTTTTACGAGGGTAGGTTTGGCACGCGCTCCAGCAGGTATATCTCACTGGTCACCCCCAAAGCCAACTCCTCCTTCGGCCACCTCTCCTTCCAGTTCTCTGCTGCCAATGACTGGAACGAACTACAAAAATCTCTAAAACTGGAAACACTTATCTCCCTCACTAGCTTTAAGCACCAGCTGTCAGAGCAGTTCACAGATTACTGCACCTGTACATAGCCCATCTATAATTTAGCCCAAACAACTCCCTCTTCCCCTACTGTATTTATTTATTTCTCCTTTGCACCCCATTATTTCAGCTTCGACTTTGCACATTGTATTTACTTCACCACCATGACCTTTTTTTGCATTTACCTCCCTTATCTCACCTCATTTGCTCACTTTGTATATAGACTTATTTTTCTACTGTATTATTGACTGTATGTTTGTTTTACTCCATGTGTAACTCGGTGTTGTTTTATGTGTCGAACTGCTTTGCTTTATCTTGGCCAGGTCACAGTTGTAAATTAAAACTTGTTCTCAACTTGTCTACCTGGTTAAATAAGGGTGAAATATAATAAAATAAATTAACATAAGATTCTATATCCATATTAACCCCATGCATTAATACAAGATTCTATATCCATATTAACCCCATGCATTAATACAAGATTCTATATCCATATTAACATCATGCATTAATACAAGATTCTATATCCATATTAACCCCATGCATTAATACAAAATTCTATATCCATATTAACCCCATGCATTAATACAAGATTCTATATCCATATTAACCCCATGCATTAATACAATATTCTATATCCATATGAACTCACATTGATGGAAGAGAGGGAGAGTGTGAGTGATGGCCAAAGTGGAGTCTGAAATCTGACCGTGAGACTGAAACATTGGATCAAGTCAGATTGAAACATTGGATCAAGTCATATTGAAACATTGGATCAAGTCAGATTGAAACATTGGATCAAGTCATATTGAAACATTGGATCAAGTCATATTGAAACATTGGATCAAGTCAGATTGAAACATTGGATCAAGTCAGATTGAAACATTGGATCAAGTCAGATTGAAACATTGGATCAAGTCATATTGAAACATTGGATCAAGTCATATTGAAACATTGGATCAAGTCAGATTGAAACATTGGATCAAGTCATATTGAAACATTGGATCAAGTCAGATTGAAACATTGGATCAAGTCAGATTGAAACATTGGATCAAGTCAGATTGAAACATTGGATCAAGTCAGATTGAAACATTGGATCAAGTCATATTAAAACATTGGATCAAGTCATATTGAAACATTGGATCAAGTCATATTGAAACATTGGATCATGTCATATTGAAACATTGGATCAAGTCATATTGAAACATTGGATCAAGTCATATTGAAACATTGGATCAAGTCATATTAAAACATTGGATCAAGTCATATTGAAACATTGGATCAAGTCAGATTGAAACATTGGATCAAGTCAGATTGAAACATTGGATCAAGTCAGATTGAAACATTGGATGTGCTCATTGAATTTAGTAAATAGCTTCTGCTCTGAGCTCTGAGCTCTGGTCCAATGGTGGCATGCATGTGTACTCCTAGTTTGGGCCTCTGCTCTCCTCTCCTATCTCCTCCCCTCCTCCTCCTCTCTCATCTCCTCCCCTCTCCTCTCCTCCTCTCCTCTCCTCCTCTCTTCCTCTTGTCTATCATCTCCTCCCCTCTCCTCTCTTCCTCTCCTCCTTTCTCATCTCCCCCCTCTCCTCTCCTCCTCTCTCATCTCCTCTCCTCACCTCCTCCTCCCTTCTCCACCTCGCCTACTCTCGTCCTCTCCTCCTCTCATCCCCACCTTCTCTCCCCCTCTCCCCCTCTAGCTCTCTCACTCTCTCCTCCTCTCCTCTGCTCCTCTTCTCCTTTCCTCCACACGTCCTGTCCTCCTCTCCTCCTCTCCTCCCCTCCTCTTCTTCCCTCTCTTCTCCTCCTCTCTGCCACGCCTCCTCTCCTCCTCTCCTCCTTTCCTCACCTCTCCTCCTCTCTGCCACGCCTCTCCTCCTCTCTCCTCCTCTCCTCTTCTTCCCTCACCTCTCCTCTTCTTCCCTCACCTCTCCTCCTCTCTGCCACACCTCCTCTCCTCCTCTCCTCCCTCCTCCTCGCCTCCTCTGGTACCTTTCTCTTCCTCTCCTCCTCCTCTCTTCCTCTTCCCCTCTCCTCTCATGTTAAGATGCATGAGCAGAGAGGTCCTGTCAGAACTCTGCCACTCTATTTCATTTCCAGAAGAGAGAAAATATGTTTTTTCTCTTTTCTTGTACATAAGCCAAGAAATGCTAGTCAGTCCATCAAATATTTAGTGCAGGTGGGTTGATTGTTCCCTGGTAGCTACATCGTGGTATAACTTCCAGGCCTTTTGTCATGTTAACTGCAGCCGATCAATGGCTGGAGGTCAGAGCACTGATGTAGCACAGAGCTTAGAGACACCGAGACCAGGGGAAAAAGCTCCAAGATTCATTTTTTCTCATCTCGTAACCCAGCGGTCAGTTCTGTTTCTTCTCTTAGCCCTCACTGCTCTAAGTGGATATTGATCAGCTGCCTTAATGCAAACCTGTCAAATTAATTTTCTGTTGAAAAGGCTGGAAGGCTGTGACTGCAGCAAGATTGCCTCCTCTCCTCGGCATCAAGCAGCTATAAAAACACAATGCTTTTTAATCATCATCTGAATAGGAAACTGGCATCAAACTCTTTTCTCTCTCTCTATATCTCTCTCTCCCTCTGTCTCTTTCTTTCTATCACTCTCTCCCTCTCTATCGCTCATCCTCTATCTCTCGCTTTCACTTTCTATTTATCTCCCTCTTTCTCTCCCACTCTGTCTCACGCTCTCTCTCTCTCCCTCTCTCATCCTCTATCATCCTCTCTCTCTTTCTATCTATCTATTTCTTTCTCTCTCTCACACACACTTTATCTTTCTCTCTCTCTCTCTCTCTGTCTCTCTCTGTCTCTCTCTAACTCTCTCCCTCATCCCCTGTCTCTCTTTCTCTCTTTCTCTCTCTCCCTCTCTTTCTTTCATTCTATTTATTTCTATTTCTCTCTCCCTCTCTCTCTCTCACCCTCTCTCTCTTTCTCACACACTTTCTCTCTCTCATCTCCCCTCTCTCTTTGTCTTTAGATTTTAGTTTAGAACTGAACCTTTTAAGTCTAGGGGCTACATTTTAACAAACCAAACGCCAACTTATATCATAGCACAATCACTTGGCGATGTTGCTGTGAGGGTGTGTCAGAAATATTTTGACAGCGGGAATTCTGGGCACAACACCTGGCGTAACGTAAAGAGATTTTCTATGAATTAGTAAGTTGTGGGTGTGAAGAAGGGTTGGCCAATGAAAACCTGCTCTGAAGCTTTAATGTGGTTTCTTCAAGTTCTGGATTTATGGAGTTTTATGTTCCCTTGTCATAAACTCAGATTTGGCAGGAGTGCATGAATGTTTGTCCTATTTGTTAAAGATAGTTTCATAAATAGTAACCCTACAATAGGGCCTAATTATAACAAACACCTATGCTTACATTACATATAAAACAGAAGATTAACAGTACACAGTATAACATTATTACACCACTACATATCTACAATATAAATGTATAATACCACCATATAATAATATCACAATGTACGTGTGTGTGGAGTGTGTGAGCTAGCGTGTGTGAGCTAGCGTGCCTGTACCTGTGTGTGTGAGCTAGCGTGTCTGTACCTGTGTGTGTGAGCTAGCATGTGTGTGAGCTAACGTATCTGTACTTGTGTGTGTGAGCTAGCGTGTGTGTGAGCTAGCCTGTCTGTACCTGTGTGTGTGAGCTAGCGTGTCTATACCTGTGTGTGTGAGCTAGCGTGTGTGAGCTAGCGTGTGTGTGAGCTAGCGTGTGTGTGAGCTAGCGTGTGTGTGAGCTAGCGTGTGTGTGAGCTAGCGTATCTGTACCCGTGTGTGTGAGCTAGCGTGTCGGTACCTGTGTGTGTGAGTTAGCGTGTCTGTACCTGTATGTGTGAGCTAGCCTGTCTGTACCTGTGTGTGTGTGAGCTAGCGTGTCTGTACCTGTATGTGTGAGCTAGCCTGTCTGTACCTGTGTGTGTGAGCTAGCGTGTGTGAGCTAGCGTGTGTGTGAGCTAGCGTGTGTGTGAGCTAGCGTGTGTGTGAGCTAGCGTGTGTGTGAGTTGCATGTGTGTGAGCTAGTGTGTGTGTGAGCAAGCGTGTGTGTGTGAGCTTGCATGTGTGTACCTGTGTGTGTCTCTTCACTGTCCCTGAAGCTGTATTTCTATGACAGTGAAAATATGTTTTCAGAAACGTTTGCTAATTTCTTGAAAATGAAATACAGATATCTAATTTCCAAAAGTTTTCACATCCCTGAGTGAATTTTTTGTAGAAGCACCTTTGGCAGTGATTACAGCTGTGAGTCTGTCTGGGTAAATCTCTAAGAGCTTGCAGACCTGGATTGTGCAACATTTGCCACTTATTATTTTCAAACATTCTTCAAGCTCTGTCAAATTGGTTTTTGATCATTGCTAACAAACCATTTTCAGATTTAAGTCAAAACTGTGACTCGGCCACTCAGGAACATTCACTGTTCTTGGAAAACAACTCCAGTGTAGATTTGGCCTTGTGTTTTAGGTTATTGTCCTGCTGAAAGGTGAATTCATCTCCCAGAACCAGGTTTTCCTCTAGGATTTTGCCTCTGCTTACCTCCATTCCGTTTATTTTTTATCCTGAAAAAATCCCCAGTCCTTAACAGTTACAAGCATACACATAACATGAGACTGCCACCACTATTCATGAAAATTTGGAGAGTGGTACTCAGTAATGTGTTGTATTTGATTTGCCGCAAACGTAACACTTTGTAATCGGGACAAAAAGTTTATTGTTTTGCTCCAATTTTTGCAGTATTACTTTAGTTTCTTGTTGCAAACAGGAGGTTTGTTTTGGAATATTTGTGTGTACAGGGTTCCTTCTTTGCCCTCCTTCATTTTGGTTAGTATTGTGGAGTAACTACAATGTTGTTGATCCATCCTCAGTGTTCTCCTATCACAGCCATTAAACTCTGTAACTGTTATAAAGTCACCATTGGCCTCATGGTGAAATCCCTGAGCGGTTTCCATCCTCTCCAGCAACTGAGATAGGAAGGATGTCTGTATCTTCGTAGTGACTTGGTGTATTGATACACTATCCAAAGTGTAATTAATAACTTCACCATGCTCAAAGGGATATTCAATGTCAGATTTTTTTTTACCCATCTACCAATAGGTGCCCTTCTATGCGGGGCATTGGAAAACCTCCCTGGTCTTTGTGGTTGAATCTGTGTTTGAAATTCACTGCTTGACTGAGGGACCTTACAGATAATTGTATGTGTGGGATACAGAGATGAGGTAGTTATTAAAACATATAGTTAAACACTATTATTGCACACAGAGTGAGTCCATGCAACTTATTATGTGACTTGTTAAGCACATTTTTACTCCTGAACTTATTTAGGCTTGCCTTAACAAAAGGGTTGAATACTTATTGACGCAAGAAAATTCATTGATTCATTTGTAAACATTTCTTAAAACATAATTCCACTTTGACATTATGGGGTATTGTGTGTAGGCCAGTGACAAAAAAAATCTAAACTTTATCCATTTTAAATTCGGTTTCTAACAAGACAAAATGTGTAAAAAGGCAAGGGGTGTGAATACTTTCTGAAGGCATTGCATTCACAGTTTGAAATTGCATTGCATTTCCGGGCACTGTACATTGCATACCACACATTGCAATAAGATTAGCTGATGATCTACATGGTGACTCTTGAAGAAGGTAAACAAACAAACAGGAAAATGTCAATAGGCTAGCGGATTTAGCACCACGGACAGATACCGGAATTCCCACGATTTTACATTTAAGTCCAAAAGAGGAAAGAGGAAAATGCATTTTTTTGTACAAAATAATACATGAAAAACAATAAGCGGTCCTTTTTTAACAAACAGGCTTCTAACACATAATTACATTGAAAATAATGAGTCAAAACATTTCAGAGAATGTAGACAAAAATAATGTCCAACAGCCTGTCCCAAATGGGTATGTCTGTCCCAAATATCTAATAAAACATTGGTGATACGCCTACTGTTATGGCAAAATCCATAACCAAATGTCTTAAATATCTCCAGTTGTGCGGCCTGAAATTGAAAATGCACATATTTAAGAACACACCTCAAATAATTCCAATCCTCCCACCTCAGCACAAGACAGCTGATATTAGACAGGTAAATTAGCAACCCTGGCTCATGGGTTGGGAAATAGAAGAGCGTTGGCTTTTACACGTCAAAATTACCAATGACTGTGCGTTTGACAATATCGCTGCCTTAAACGCCAGCCGAAAATAAAGCCCTCAATGTTAACTGGCAGTCATTACTCTGCTGAATATTGAATTGCAGAATAACTTGGATTCCTCTATACTTGTGTAGGCGGTGTCATGTCACCTAGAGTTTGGAATCTGACTGACCACCTTAGCTCCTTGTCTATCAACTCTGATCAGCTTCCATTCCAGCAGGTGGCTGGATACATTCCAAATAGCACCGTACTCCTTATATAGTGCTCTACATTTGACCAGAGCCAATTCAGCTCAATGTTTTCCATTATCAAAATAATTCTCAGTTTCTGCTTCTTTTTTTATCAAGACAATAATGTGCATTATCAGACCTTGCCCCACCTTTTTATAGCTGAAGGGAGAGAAGGCTGTGTGATATACCTTCTGTAGAAAGGGGGAGAAGGCTGTGTGATATACCTTCTGTAGAAAGGGGGAGAAGGCTGTGTGTAGAAAGGGTGAGAAGGCTGTGTGTAGAAAGGGAGAGAAGGCTGTGTGTAGAAAGGGGGAGAAGGCTGTGTGATATACCTTCTGTAGAAAGGGGGAGAAGGCCGTGTGTAGAAAGGGGGAGAAGGCTGTGTGTAGAAAGGGGGAGAAGGCCGTGTGTAGAAAGGGGGAGAAGGCTGTGTGTAGAAAGGGGGAGAAGGCCGTGTGTAGAAAGGGGGAGAAGGCTGTGTGATATACCTTCTGTAGAAAGGGGGAGAAGGCTGTGTGTAGAAAGGGGGAGAAGGCTGTGTGTAGAAAGGGAGAGAAGGCTGTGTGTAGAAAGGGGGAGAAGGCTGTGTGATATACCTTCTGTAGAAAGGGGGAGAAGGCTGTGTGTAGAAAGGGGGAGAAGGCTGTGTGTAGAAAGGGAGAGAAGGCTGTGTGTAGAAAGGGGGAGAAGGCTGTGTGATATACCTTCTGTAGAAAGGGGGAGAAGGCTGTGTGTAGAAAGGGGGAGAAGGCTGTGTGTAGAAAGGGAGAGAAGGCTGTGTGTAGAAAGGGGGAGAAGGCCGTGTGTAGAAAGGGGGAGAAGGCCGTGTGTAGAAAGGGGGAGAAGGCTGTGTGATATACCTTCTGTAGAAAGGGGGAGAAGGCTGTGTGTAGAAAGGGGGAGAAGGCCGTGTGTAGAAAGGGGGAGAAGGCCGTGTGTAGAAAGGGGGAGAAGGCTGTGTGTAGAAAGGGAGAGAAGGCTGTGTGTAGAAAGGGGGAGAAGGCTGTGTGATATACCTTCTGTAGAAAGGGGGAGAAGGCCGTGTGTAGAAAGGGGGAGAAGGCCGTGTGTAGAAAGGGGGAGAAGGCCGTGTGTAGAAAGGGGGAGAAGGCCGTGTGTAGAAAGGGGGAGAAGGCCGTGTGTAGAAAGGGGGAGAAGGCCGTGTGTAGAAAGGGGGAGAAGGCCATGTGTAGAAAGGGGGAGAAGGCTGTGTGATATTCCTTCTGTAGAAAGGGGAGAAGGCTGTGTGTAGAAAGGGGAGAAGGCTGTGTGATATTCCTTCTGTAGAAAGCAGATTTCATATGGTTGGAAAAAACGTACTCATGAATTATAAAGACATTTGTTTTCTCTCCTGTTGTGTTTCATGGTATGACGTTACAAAATGCTTTGGTTCACAATGTTATACACTATACATCTGCTGAGGATCTGTTCAATCTCTGAACACTTGTTTTATTTGGTTAGTTAACTGAATTGGCTTGGGTCTCCTTCCTCCTTTGAGTAACTTTTACTGCTGGGCTTCAGCGGTGCGGAGTGTAACTTAGACACTACCAAGGACTTATGGGGTTATGTGTTTATTGAACAGACTGCTGCTCTCCTCTCCTCTTGGGCTGACAGGCCATTCTATCAAAGCTCCTGGTTTTATGTAGAAGGATGCTGTAGTCTACCATCCAGACTGATATATACTGTTCATCCACTGTAGTCTACCATCCAGACTGATATATACTGTTCATCCACTGTAGTCTCCATCCAGACTGATACATACTGTTCATCCACTGTAGTCTACCATCCAGACTGATATATACTGTTCATCCACTGTAGTCTACCATCCAGACTGATATATACTGTTCATCCACTGTAGTCTACCATCCAGACTGATATATACTGTTCATCCACTGTAGTCTACCATCCAGACTGATATATACTGTTCATCCACTGTAGTCTACCATCCAGACTGATATATACTGTTCATCCACTGTAGTCTACCATCCAGACTGATATATACTGTTCATCCACTGTAGTCTACCATCCAGACTGATATATACTGTTCATCCACTGTAGTCTACCATCCAGACTGATATATACTGTTCATCCACTGTAGTCTACCATCCAGACTGATATATACTGTTCATCCACTGTAGTCTACCATCCAGACTGATATATACTGTTCATCCACTGTAGTCTACCATCCAGACTGATATATACTGTTCATCCACTGTAGTCTACATCCAGACTGATATATACTGTTCATCCACTGTAGTCTACCATCCAGACTGATATATACTGTTCATCCACTGTAGTCTACCATCCAGACTGATATATACTGTTCATCCACTGTAGTCTACCATCCAGACTGATATATACTGTTCATCCACTGTAGTCTACCATCCAGACTGATATATACTGTTCATCCACTGTAGTCTACCATCCAGACTGATATATACTGTTCATCCACTGTAGTCTACCATCCAGACTGATATATACTGTTCATCCACTGTAGTCTACCATCCAGACTGATATATACTGTTCATCCACTGTAGTCTACCATCCAGACTGATATATACTGTTCATCCACTGTAGTCTACCATCCAGACTGATATATACTGTTCATCCACTGTAGTCTACCATCCAGACTGATATATACTGTTCATCCACTGTAGTCTACCATCCAGACTGATATATACTGTTCATCCACTGTAGTCTACCATCCAGACTGATATATACTGTTCATCCACTGTAGTCTACCATCCAGACTGATATATACTGTTCATCCACTGTAGTCTACCATCCAGACTGATATATACTGTTCATCCACTGTAGTCTACCATCCAGACTGATATATACTGTTCATCCACTGTAGTCTACCATCCAGACTGATATATACTGTTCATCCACTGTAGTCTACCATCCAGACTGATATATACTGTTCATCCACTGTAGTCTCCATCCAGACTGATATATACTGTTCATCCACTGAGGTCTCCATCCAGACTGATATATACTGTTCATCCACTGTAGTCTACCATCCAGACTGATATATACTGTTCATCCACTGTAGTCTCCATCCAGACTGATATATACTGTTCATCCACTGTAGTCTACCATCCAGACTGATATATACTGTTCATCCACTGTAGTCTACCATCCAGACTGATATATACTGTTCATCCACTGTAGTCTCCATCCAGACTGATATATACTGTTCATCCACTGTAGTCTACCATCCAGACTGATATATACTGTTCATCCACTGTAGTCTACCATCCAGACTGATATATACTGTTCATCCACTGTAGTCTACCATCCAGACTGATATATACTGTTCATCCACTGTAGTCTACCATCCAGACTGATATATACTGTTCATCCACTGTAGTCTCCCATCCAGACTGATATATACTGTTCATCCACTGTAGTCTCCATCCAGACTGATATATACTGTTCATCCACTGTAGTCTCCATCCAGACTGATATATACTGTTCATCCACTGTAGTCTCCATCCAGACTGATATATACTGTTCATCCACTGTAGTCTACCATCCAGACTGATATATACTGTTCATCCACTGTAGTCTCCATCCAGACTGATATATACTGTTTATCCATTATGGTCTACCATCCAGACTGATATATACTGTTCATCCACTGTAGTCTACTATCCAGACTGATATATACTGTTCATCCACTGTGGTCTCCATCCAGACTGACATATAATGTTCATCCACTGTAGTCTACCATCCAGACTGATAAATACTGTTCATCCACTGTAGTCTACCATCCAGACTCACATTACTGATACAATATCTTAGATGGATGGCAGTAGGGATGGGCAAGAACATTTACAAATCATGGTCCTATACTTTTTCTCTGGTCATAAAGACAATTAGAAATGCATAATTTGATAATAATGTTGATTCAACATTTTCTTTCTGGCTGAAAATTTCAGTTTTTAGAGATCACTAATTTAAGTAATGATTTTAAAGGATAAGTTTACCCAAAATCCAGAATCTCCCAAGTTAGTCCATACATTAAAACTAGTTCAGTGGTGTTTGCCCTCTACCCCTCCATCTCTCTGGAGCAGAGAACTGAGACAGCTCCAACAAAAGGTCACGTAGCCTATTCAGATGGCAGCCACCGTTTTAGAAACTGAGGCCGCAGCAGTAGCCAGACCTCAGCCTCAACAAATCCCCAGGATCAACACAGACTTGTATTGCATCTGTGGAAACTGCCCTCCAATGCCAACTTCATGAGGAATGCTTGTGCTGCTGAGAGTTTGACTACAATTGACTACAATTCTTAAATAAAATGAGGAATGTAATGATGATGAGGAGCAGTTAGTTTGAGTTTGTGACCATTGTGATTTTGCTGCCCACAAATATTCTGGTGTCATGAAAAGAAATGATGTCTTCCAAAAAGGAATTGGAGGTGCACCCCTGTTCCCACTGGGCCAAATGGACAGTTACCCAACAAGTATTTACACTTCTATTATCATAAACCTCTATGAAGAGGCCATTAGTGGGTTTATGTTTTCACATTCATCCAAACCACTATATAGCCTATGTTAATTTATCACAATGTTTTTGGGATGTTCTGTTCTGCAATGTAAGGTGGCACAATGTCCCTCTCCCCTGTCATACATCCATAGGGCACATATGCTGACCTGGAGAGCACTAGGCCACTATGTCTCCATGATATGATGCAATGGTAATAACACAACAAGAACACCTCCAACTTCAAGGATCAGGCTGGGCTACATTCCTGTGTATGCTTGCTTTGTCACTTTCTCTTCTTAATAAATGAGACTTACTCCAGTAATAGACATATAGTAACAAAAGCTGTGTTTTAGCATCCTTCGCTAACAGTGGCAGTAGAATGGCTTTACTGAAGAGCTCAGGGACTTTCAATGTGGCACTGTCATAGTATGTCACCTTTCCAACAAGTTAGTTTGTCAAATTTCTGCTCTGCTAGTGCTTCCCCAGTCAACTGTAAGTGCCGTTATTGTGGAGTGGAAACGTCTAGGAGCAACAATGTCTCAGTCGCGAAGTGGTAGGTCACACAAGCTCACAGAACGGGACCTCCGAGTGCTGAAGAGCTTACTGTAGCGTGTAAAAATCGTCCTCGTTTGCAACACTCACTACCAGGGCTGGAAAAAGTACCCAATTGTCATACTTGAGTAAAAATAAAGATATCTTAATAGAAAATGACTCAAGTAAAAGTGAAAGTCACTCAGTAAAATACTACTTGAGTAAAAGTCTAAAAGTATTTGGTTTTAAATATATTTAAGTATCAAAAGTCAAATTCCTTATAATAAGCAAACCAGACGTCACCATTTTCTTGTTATTTTATATTAATGGATAGCCAGGTGACAACACTCAGACATAATTTTAAAAAGAAGCATGTGTGAGTCATCCAGATCAGAGGCAGTAGGGATAACCAGGGATGTTCTCTTGCTAAGTGTGTGAATTGCACCATTTTCATGTCCTACTAAGCATTCAAAATGTAAGTACTTTTGGGTGTCAGGAAAAATGTATTACATAATTTTCTTTAGGAATGTAGTGAATTAAAAGTAAAAGTTGTCAAAAATATAAATAGTAAAGTAAAGTACAGATACCCCAAAAATATACTTAAGTAGTACTTACACCACTGCTCACTGCCTCTGGAAGCAACGTCAGCACAATAATTGTTTGTCGGGCGCTTCATAAAATGGATTTCCATGGCTGAGCAGGCACACACAAGCCTAACATCACCATGCGCAATGTCAAGCTTCGGCTGGAGTGGTGTAAAGCTCGCCGCCATTGGACTCTGGAGCAGTGGAAATGCGTTCTCCGGAGTGATCAATTGCGCTTCCCCATTTGACAGTCCGACAGACGAATCTGGGTTTCTAACGCCAACTCTGAGCCACTGCCTAATCGCCCAAAATCAGTGCCCGACCTCACTAATGCTCTTGTGGATGAATGGAAGCAAGTCCCAGCAGCAATGTTCCATCTAGTGGAAAGCCTTCCCAGAAGAGTGGAGGCTGTTATAGCAGCGAAGAGGGGGACCAACTCCATATTAATGCCCATGATTTTGGAATGAGATGTTCAACGAGCAATCAATCAATCAATCAATCAAATGTATTTATAAAGCACTTTTTATCAGCCGTTGTCACAAAGTGCTGTACAGAAACTCAGCCTAAAATCCCAAACAGAAAGCAATGCAGATGTATAAGCACGGTGGCTAGGAAAAACTCCCTAGAAAGGAAGGAACCTAGGAAGAAACTAGAGAGGAACCAGGCTCTGAGGGTTGGCCAGTCCTCTTCTGGCTGTGCCGGGTGGAGATCATTACAGTACATGGCAGGTGTCCACATACTTTTGGTCATGTAGTGTACCTTTTACCAGAAAATCATGACATTTGGTGCCTTCTTCACATATTGAGTGTATCGCTCTTGTCTCGGTGCCGGATACATTTGTTCTTGACTAGGACAGTGAGGACTCGTAAATCTTCTGGAGACAAGCAGAGACCAGCAGAGTAAAAAACTCATAATTATCAACTTCCACTCAGAGCATAAAACAGCTTCTCCAGACCACATACATGCACTCCTTTCTTGAAACATATATATCTTAACAGCCTTTATCTATTATAGACATGTTTGAGCAGTGGTGAACCTATAGGCCTTCAGTGGTGAACCTATAGACCTTCAGTGGTGAACCTATAGACCTTCAGTGGTGAACCTATAGAACTTCAGTGGTGAACCAATAGGCCTTCAGTGGGTGACAGGTTTCTGATTCTGAAAGGACAGTAACCGTAATACCAGCCCACTCATGTAGGAGAGAGAACTTTATGTAAACCACAAAGGGCTAGTGGTGTGGTGGAGTGTATACGCAGGTATAAACTAAATACACACTTTTTTTTCAGTGGACATTGCTTATAGTCACTACTTATTCCCTACTGTATCAAAGTAGCGTAGGTATAAGACTTACCAATAGAGAAATCATGCACCATACAAACCCTGGTATGGTGGCGCTTCCAGGCAGCCGCACAAGAGTAACAATGTTTTTTTGTTTTTTTTATATATATATATTTTTTTGCACTGCATACTTTACCTGCTGTTAACGGATTAAGCATGGCTTTGATAACAATGGATTGTAAGAACGTTGTGGAATACTCCTAACATTTTCTATGGATTTACAAAAAACATGCACCTCCACTGGCACTGCATTTCAGACACAAACTTCAGTGCTTCGGGATAATGCGAGCAAGAAGCCGGGTGAGAGGGACTACAGCTGGTAAGGGCAGACAGAGGAAAATACTGACAATAGAAGGTAACAGACCTAAAATACTTCAAAAACACAATCGCTCATATGAATGCAGCGTTCTAAATGAATTATGTGATGTCACAAATATGTCCAGAAATACCTCAGAGACTCACAGTGTGGTTACGTCCAGAAATGCCCCAGAGACTCCCAATGTGGTTACGTCCAGAAATACCCCAGAGACTCCCAATGTGGTTACGTCCAGAAATGCCCCAGAGACTCACAATGTGGTTACATCCAGAAATGCCCCAGAGACTCACAATGTGCTTGTTTTAATTCAACATCATTGATAAACAAAGTGGATGAATTTGAGCTGCTTCTTCAATCAGTAAATGCAGACATTGGTCACTGAAACATGGGCCCACAAAAATATCCCAGATGAATCTCTTTTCATACAAACTATCAGCTGTCCAGAAATGACAGGTCCAGAGGGGATGAGAGGATGGGGCGTGGCTATGTATGTGAACCACAGTATGCAGGCAGAGATAACTGTCCTAGAGAAAGAGAAGTGTGATCCACAGTGTCATGACTTGGCCCTTTCTGGGTATAGATCGTGGCTTCCCCCTCTCTCACTCCTACACCCAGGATCTGTTATCTCAGGTCGTAAATTCCTGGTGGAGACTCTCTCCCCTGGTAATGCAGAGAGAGAGAGACCACAGAGTGAACACAGGATTTCACGTGGCCGAACTCCTAAATCGCAAAAATGGGAAAATGAAACTATTTGTCCACTTATGAGAATGTGTTAAGTGTCTGTAGAGTGAGCACAGGCATGATCAGGCGTCATGGAACTGCCCTCTTCTACTGTTACGAATAAAAGCCCCTCCTAAGAAAATCCTCTTCAGACTGAGAAAACCCACAGCATGAGCTGTGATTGCGAATAATTTAGACCACGCATACCTCGGTGTAAGCTGTGGTGGTACAGGTTTGAGTACCAAAACTAGAAAACTATACCACGTGGACCATTGGATACATGGCTGTAAATGGTTAAACTCAGACTATCGATCCCTACAGAATAAGAGCAAATCTTAAATACTAATTACTAGTCTGCAGCTAGAAATTATGTAAACCTGGGACGAGAATACCGACAACTGCCGAAACATATATTCTTTGACAACATTTCTGAATGGTACT
The DNA here is from genome assembly GCF_901001165.1 of Salmo trutta. Lineage (NCBI taxonomy): Eukaryota > Metazoa > Chordata > Actinopteri > Salmoniformes > Salmonidae > Salmo > Salmo trutta. The sequence continues at coordinate 51,055,130 of NC_042979.1, read as the reverse complement.
CTGAAGTATCCATTTTAACCTGTTGGGGATAGGGGGCAGTATTTGCACGGCCGGATAAAAAACGTACCCGATTTAATCTGGTTACTACTCCTGCCCAGTAACTAGAATATGCATATAATTATTGGCTTTGGATAGAAAATGCCCTAAAGTTTCTAAAACTGTTTGAATGGTCTCTGCGAGTATAGCAGAACTACTATGGCAGGCAAAAACCTGAGAAGATTTCATGCAGGAAGTGGCCTGTCTGACAAGGTGTTGTTGTTCTTGCTTCTGTTTATTGAAGAGTCAGGATCTTAGCTGTAACGTGACACTTCCTACGGCTCCAATAGGCTCTCAGAGCCCGGGAAAAACCTGAACGATGACGAGGCAGCCTCAGGCTGAAACACATAATCGCCTTTGCCAAGTGGCCGATCAGAGGACAAAGGGCTTAGGCGCGTGGCCGATTCGACCCCGTGCTGTATTTTCTTTGGGCTGTTTACCTAATTGGAGATTCCCGGTCAGAATATTATCGCTTTTTTACGAGAAAAATGGCATAAAAATTGATTTTAAACAGCGGTTGACATGCTTCGAAGTACGGTAATGAAATATTTAGAAATCTTTTGTCACGAAATGCGCCGTGCGCGTGACCGTTATTTACCATTGGGATAGTGTCTAGAACGCACGAACAAAACGTCGCTGTTGGAACATAACTATGGATTATTTTGGACCAAACCTACATTTGTTATTGAAGTAGAAGTCCTGGGAGTGCATTCTGACGAAGAACAGGAAAGGTAATCAAACTTTTCTAATAGTAAATCTGACTTTGGTGAAGGCTAAACTTGGTGGGTGTCTAAATAGCTAGCCCTGTGATGCCAGGCTATCTACTTAGAATATTGCAAAATGTGCTTTCACCGAAAAGCTATTTTAAAAATCGGACAAATCGAGTGCATAGAGGAGTTCTGTATCTATAATTCTTAAAATAATTGTTATGCTTTTTGTGAACGTTTATCGTGAGCAATTTAGTACATTTTTAGTAAATTCACCGGAAGTTTGCGGGGGGTATGCTAGTTCTGAACGTCACATGCTAATGTAAAAAGCTGGTTTTTGATATAAATATGAACTTAATTGAACAAAACATGCATGCATTGTATAACATAATGTCCTAGGTGTGTCATCTGATGAAGATCATCAAAGGTTAGTGCTGCATTTAGCTGTGGTTTGGGTTTTTGTGACATTATATGCTAGCTTGAAAAATGGGTGTCTGATTATTTCTGGCTGGTTACTCTGCTGACATAATCTAATGTTTTGCTTTCGTTGTAAAGCCTTTTTGAAATCGGACAGTGTGGTTAGATTAACGAGAGTCTTGTCTTTAAAATGCTGTAAAATAGTCATATGTTTGAGAAATTGAAGTAATAGGATTTCTAAGGTATTTGAATAACGCGCCACAGGATTCCACTAGCTGTTACGTAAGTGGGACGATTTCGTCCCGCCGACCCTAGAGAGGTTAACACAGTGTCCAAAGAAGGGCCAGATGTATACAGAATGCTGTCATCTGTGTAGATGTGGATCAGGGAATCACCCGCAATAAGAGCGACATCGTTGATATTTACAAAGAAAATAGTTGGCCCGAGAATTGAACCCTGTGGTACCCCCATAGAGACTGCCATAGGTCCGGACAACAGGGCCTCCGATTTGATGCATGGAACTCTTTCTGCGAAGTGGTTGGTGAACCAGGCGAGGCAGTCACTTGAGAAACCAAGGCTATTGAGTCTGCCGATAAGAATACTGTGATTGACAGAGTCAAAAGCCTAGGCCAGGTCGATGAAGACAGCTGCACAGTACTGTCTTTTATCGATGGCAGTTATGATATCGTTTAGTACCTTGAATGTGGCTGAGGTGCACCCATGAACAGCTCGGAAACCGGATTGCACAGCGGAGAAGGTACGGTGGGATTCGAAATGGTCAGAAATCTGTTTATTAACTTCTATGGCCTACAACGCTAAGATCCCACCTATGAGACAAAGCCAGTGAAATATCAGGACAGCAAATTCAAAACAACAAAATGTCATAATTCAAATTTCTCAAACATACAACTATTTTACACCATTTTAAAGATACACCTCTCCTTAATCCAACCACATTGTCCGATTTCAAAAAGGCTTTACGGCGAAATCATAAAGTTAGATTATGTTAGGACAGTGCCAACACAAGAAAAACCACAGCCATTTTCCAAGCAGGAGAAGGGTCACAAAAACCAGAAATACAGCTCAAATTAAGCCCTAACCTTTGACGATCTTCATCAGATGACACTCCTAGGACTCAATGTTATACAATGCATGTATGTTTTGTTCGATAAAGTTCATATTTATATCCAAAAAACCCATTTTACATTGGCGCGTGATGTTCAGAAAATATTTTGCCTCCAAAACTGCCGGTGAATCAGCACAACAATTTACAAAAATACTCATCATAAACGTTGATAAAATATTATATTGTTATTCAAAAAATTATAGATAAACATCTCCTAATGCAACCGCTGTGACAGATTTCAAAAAAGCTTCACGGGGAAAGCACACTTTGCAATAATCTGAGTACGGCGCTCAGAAAAATACATCAGGCAATACAGATACCCGCCATTTTGGAGTTATATAAAATCATAAATAGTATTATAAATATTCACTTACCTTTGATGATCTTCATCAGAAGGCACTTCCAGGAATTCCAGGTCCACAATAAATGTTGTTTTGTTCGATAAAGTCCATAATTTATGTCCAAATACCTCCTTGTTGTTTGCGCGTTCAGTAAGCTACTCCAAATGTAGGAAGCGCGACGAAAATTTCATGACAAAAAGTCAAAAAAAGTTCTATGTACGTTCGCAGAAACATGTCATACGTTGTATAGCATCAATCTTTAGGGCCTTTTTAACATAAAACTTCAATAATATTCCAACTGGACGATTCCAATGTCTTGAAAAACGTTATGTAACACAGCTACCTCATCATGTGAATGCGAGCCAATGAACTCATGTCATTTTCTGAGTCACCAACTTCCCGGCCTTCTTGTTTGCTCTCTGTTCACTGCAAAAGCCTGAAACAAGGTTCTAAAGACTGTTGACATCTAGTGGAAGCCGTAGGAAGTGCAAAATTAACCCTATGTCACTGTGCGTTAGATAGGCAATGACTTGAAAAGACTACAAGCATCAGATTTCCCACTTCCTGGTTGGATTTTCTCTGGTTTTTGCCTGCCATATGAGTTCTGTTATACTCACAGACATCATTCAAACAGTTTTAGGAACTTCAGAGTGTTTTCTATCCAAATCTACTAATAATATGCAAATATTTGACTCTGGGCCTGAGTATTAGGCAGTTTACTCTGGGCCTGCTTTTCATCCGAAATCCAAAATACTGCCCCCTATACCCTAAAAAGTTAACTAAATAATCGATAAAGTTTTAGACAGGATAAACTGTGTTCAATACCGGAGGAAAACAAAGAAAGCACATTCCAGGTTGCGCGCATCATAACATTAGAGAGCCCTAGGCTGGACCCTCGTTCTGGACAGCCGTACTTCTTCATTTCTCTAAAGAAACACATCAACCAATTTCTAAAGACTGTTGACATCTAGTGCAAGCTATTGGAACTGCAAGCATATTTCTATTAACTCTGGCTTACCATAGAAATCCAATGGAAATAGATTGACCTCATAAGAAATTTCCCTGGATGGTTTGTGCTCGGGGTTTTGCCTGCCAAATCAGTTCTGTTATACTCACAGACATTATTCAAACAGTTTTAGAAACTTTAGAGTGTTTTCTATCCACAGCAATTATATGCGTATCCTAGCTTCTGGGCCTGAGCAGTAAGCAGTTTACTTTGGACACACTTTTCATCTGGACGTGAAAATAGCGCCCCCAAGCCTAGAGAAGTTAAACTGTAGTTCACACTCGTCTCACACTACTCTAACTCCAGGTCAGTTCTTCTCTTTGTCTTTATACTGTGGTTCAAACTCCTCTTTCTCTCAGTCAGTTCTTCTCTCCATCTGCATTCTGGGATTCACACTCCTCTTTCTCTCTGTCAGTTCTCCTCTTTTTCTTTATACTGTGGTTCACAGTCCTCTTTCTCTAGTCCAGGTCATTTCTCTGACTGCATTCTGTGATTGTCTCCTCTTTCTCTTTCTCTAGATCAAGATTACGGGTAACTTATAAGATATTTTGTTGTCATGTTGCGCGAGTTGGAACCAGTGTTTTTTTTTATCAAACGTGCCAAATAAATTGACATTTTGGAGATATAACGACCGAATGAATCAAACAAAAGGACCATTTGTGATGTTTATGGGACATATTGGAGTGCCAACAGAATAAGTTCTTCAAAGGTAAGGCATGAATTAAATCATTATGTCTGACTTTTGTGTCGCGCATGGTGGGATGAAATATGATTGTCTGTGTTTGTTTGATGGGGTGCTATCCTCAGATAATAGCATAGTTTGCTTTCGCCGTAAAGCCTTTTTGAAATCTGAGACGGTGGCTAGATTAACAAGAAGTTCATCTTTAATTTGGTGTATTGCACTTGTGAATGTGTGAAAGTTAAATATAAAAAAAAAAAATGTGGTGCTCTGCCATTTCACCGGATGTTGTCAAATTGATCCCGTTAACAGGATTTTAGCCATAAGAAGTTAAAGAAAAAGAGATGAACTGACCAAGAGAAAGAAGAATGTGAACTACAGTATGCAGGCAGAGAGAAGGACTGACGTAGAGAAAAAGGAGTTTGAACCACAGTATAAAGAAAAAGAGAAGAACTGACCAATTAAAAGATTAGTGTGAATCACAGAATCCAGGCAGAGAGAAGAAATGACAGAGAAAGAGGAGTGTGAACCACAGTATAAAGAAAAAGAGACAAACTGACCTGGAGAAAGAGATGTGAACCACAGAATGCAGGCAGAGAGAAGATCTGAAGTAGAGAAACAGGAGTGTAAACCACAGTGTTTAGGCAGAGAGAAGAACTGACTGAGAGAAAAAGGAGCGTGAATCACAGTGTAAAGAAAAGAGAAGAACTGAAGTAGAGAAATAATTGTGTGAACCACAGTATATAGGCAGAGAGAAGAACTGACCTAAAGAAAGAGGAGTGTGAACCACAGTGGGCAGGCAGAGCGAAGATCTGAAGTAGAGAAAGAGGATACTGAACCACAGTATAAAGAAAAAGAGAAGAACTGACCAATTAAAAGATTAGTGTGAATCACAGAATCCAGGCAGAGAGAAGAACTGACCTAGAGAAGTAAGTGTGAACCACAGTGTGCAGGCAGAGCGCAGATCTGAAGTAGAGAAATAGGATACTGAACCACAGTATGCAGGCAAAGAGAAGAACTGTACTAGAGAAAGAGGAGTTTGAACCACAGTATAAAGAAAAAGAGGAGAACTGACCTAGAGAAAGGTTAGTGTGAACCACAGTATAAAGAAAAAGAGGAGAACTGATCTAGAGAAAGAGGAGTGTGAACTGCAGTGTGCCGGCATTGAAATGAACTGTCCTGGAGAAGAGGAGTGTGAATCAGAGATCAGGCAGAGAGATGACCTGACCTAGAGAAAGAGAGAATCTTTTTACATATTTTTTCTTCGCATACCTTTTATATATTTCTATAATCCTCTACTTCAAAATACTCTCCTGCAACCTGCCTCACCCAATGTGGTGTGGATCTGCTTTTTTTCTAAAGTATCTTTCTTTGCTTCCGTACCGGAATCCCCCAACAGAAGCTAGCCAGCTAACTAGCTACTAGCTAGTAGTCAGCTAACCGCTGCTAGCGGTCATCAGCTAACCTTTAGCTCGGAAAACTCTCGCCAGTTTGCACAACGTGATTCAAACCAGAGCAGACCTATTTTCTCTCCATATCCCCGGTTTCCGTCCGCAAGCTCTAAACCTTTTCACCTGGATCATCGCAGCTAGCTAGCTGCAATCCGAGTGGCTATTCCTGGCAAACGTCTCTGTCCCGACGCAAGCACCAATTAGCCTGGAGCTAGGCCCATCTCCCGGCTAGCTGAAGAGGTCCATCAGCCACTCCTGGGCTACAATACCCATTTTGCCAACTGGCCTGGACCCCTTTTACTGCCGGTACTGGGTACGGAGCCCCGCCGATCTTTTGAGGAGAAATGGATTCACTATGCCTGTGATATGTGGTTGTAACACCTAGCTAACTGTAATTGGCTCTGGATAAGAACATCTGCTAAATGATCAACATGAAAAAATGTGTGTAGGTGTTTGTAGGTGTGCGTGTGTGTCTCCTCCTGTATAGCTGTTGGAAACACTACCTCTCCTCTCCTTCTGTATAGCTTTAGGAGACACTACCTCTCCTCTCCTTCTGTATAGCTGTAGGAGACACTACCTCTCCTCTCCTTCTGTATAGCTGTAGGAGACACTGCCTCTCCTCTCCTTCTGTATAGCTGTAGGAGACACTACCTCTCCTCTCCTTCTGTATAGCTGTAGGAGACACTACCTCTCCTCTCCTTCTGTATAGCTGTAGGAGACACTACCTCTCCTCTCCTTCTGTATAGCTGTAGGAGACACTACCTCTCCTCTCCTTCTGTATAGCTGTAGGAGACACTACCTCACCTCTCCTCCTGTATAGCTGTAGGAGACACTACCTCTCCTCTCCTTCTGTATAGCTTTAGGAGACACTACCTCTCCTCTCCTTCTGTATAGCTGTAGGAGACACTACCTCTCCTCTCCTTCTGTATAGCTGTAGGACACTACCTCACCTCTCCTCCTGTATAGCTGTAGGAGACACTACCTCACCTCTCCTCCTGTATAGCTGTTGGAGACACTACCTCTCCTCTCCTTCTGTATAGCTGTAGGAGACAGATGATCTGTAGGGACAAGGCAGATGTATGATGTCAGAAGCAGGAAACACACCAGAGATAAATGGTTTTGTCTAGCTGTGATGTCGCTTCACTATAAAAACACATTTCATGTTCTGCTATTGAAGCAGTGGGACTCACTACATAGAACTTCCATGTATTGTTTTATGAATTCATTCTTGATGAATGAACAGTCAAGATGTTTGATGAAAACCATCTGTAGTTTTGTCTGTCTTCTTTTCATGATTATTGAACATTAATCTTAAAGTAGGAAATCTAGCTTGATACTAGAATATTCCCAGCTAGCACAACGTTCTGAGAATCATATGTTTCTTAGCACTTGGTGAGAGCATGGTTGTCCTATGGTTATTTTGCATACAAACTTAACACAATGTTCTGGTAATGTTGCAGGATACCAGCTAAAACATAACGTTCTGAGAACCATATGTTTCTTGGGTGGGAATTTCAGTATTTAATCATAATGTTTCCTATAGGTTTCTTCATGGTTCTATTTAAAGGCATGTTCTCAGAACATTAAGAAAACTTTCCATAAATACCACAAGAAAACATGAGCAAAGTTTTAAGAATGTTATTTAAATACATAAACATTCTGTTCCCAGCATCAACAAAACTCTCTATCCTTTACCCTAGTGGTTAAGAGCGTTGGGATAGTAATCAAAAGTTTGCTCGTTAAAATACCGAGCCGTCTAAGTGAAAAATATACTGATGTGCCCTGGAGCAAGTCACTTAACTTTAATTGCTCCTGTAAGTCATCCTGGATAGGAACGTCTGCTAAATGACAAACAAAAATGTTCTCAGAACCTCCCTGAAACCTAAAAATGAATGTTCCCGAAAATGCAAAATGTTCACTTCCATTCTCAGATTGTTTAAAACGCATTCCGTTTTACCGGACAGAAAATGTATGGCTTCATTCCCAGAACCAAGGGGAAACCAAAAACGTATGTTCCCACAACTTCCAAGTAACTAAATGTACTAGCTGGGTTCTCTTAAGGTCTGACTACCTTTCAAACTAGTTCACTATTTAAGACTTTTCTGTCTTAGTGAATTCAACCTTCTCAGTGAGGATGATCTGTGAACAGGACATGTTAAGGATTTATTTAATAGCTATGGCTTGAGTACAAGTCACAGACTCTACCTACAGGTATAGCTATCTATGTTGGAGCTGTAGATTGGAGGTAGGTACAGTTATAGCTATCTACACTACTTGACAAAAAGTATGCGGGTCCCCCCTTTGCTGCTATAACAGCCTCCACTCTTCTGGGAAGGATTTTCCCTAGATGTTGGAACATTGCTGTGGGGACTTGCTTCCATTCACCCACATGAGCATTTGTGAGGTCGGGCACTGATGTTGGGCGATTAGGCCTGGCTCGCAGTCAACGTTCAAATCACAGGAGATTGGTGGCACCTTTATTTGGGAGGACATGCTCGTGGTAATGGCTGGAGTGGAGTAGGTGGAATGGTATCAAATACATCAAACACATGGTTTGATGGCATTATATTCGCTCCATTCCAGGCATTATTATGAGCCTTCCTCCCCTCATCAGTCCCCACGGGTTCCAATTCATCCCAAAGGTGTTCGATGGGGTTGAGATCAGGGCTCTGTGCAGGCCAGTCAAGTTCTTCCACATTGATCTCGACAAACCATTTCTGTATGGACCTCTTTTTAAACACGGGGGCATTGTCATGCTGAAACAGGAAAAGGCCTTCCCCAAACTGTTGCCACAAAGTTGGAAGCATAGAATCATCTAGAATGTCATTGTATAACGTAGCGTTAAGATTTCCCTTCACTGGAACTAAGGGGCCTGAACCATGAAAACAGCCCCAGACCATTATTCCTCCTCCATCAAACTCTACAGTTGGCACTACTCATTGCGGCAGTTTGCGTTCTCCTGCCATCCGTCAAATCCAGATTTGTCTGTCGGACTGCCAGATGGTGAAGTGAGATTCATCACTCCAGAGAACACGTTTCCACTGCACCAGAGTCCAATGGATGCGAGCTTTACACCCCTCCAGCTGTCACGTGGTATTACACATGGTGATCTTGGGCTTGTGTACGGCTACCCGGACATGGAAACCCACTTCATGAAACTCCCGACGAACAATTAGTGTGTTGAAATTGCTTCAAGAGGCAGTGTGGAACTCGGTAGTGAGTGCTGCAACCGAGTATAGATCATTTTTACGCGTTATGCACTTCAGCACACAGCGTTCCCCTTCTGTCAGCTTGTGTGGCCTACCACTAGATGTTTGCACTTCAGCACACAGCGTTCCCCTTCTGTCAGCTTGTGTGGCCTACCACTAGATGTTTCCACTTCTGAATAACAGCACTTACAGTTGACCGGGGCAGCTCTAGCAGGGCATCAATTTGACGAAATTACTTCTTGGAAAGGTGGCTTCCAATGACGGTGCCACGTTGAAAGTCACTGAGCTCTTCGGGAAGGCCATTTTACTGCCAATGTTTGTCTATGGAAATTGCAGGCCGTGTTGTCGATTGTATACAGTACACCTGTCAGCAACGGGTGTGGCTGAAATAGCCGAATCCACTAATTTGAAGGAGTGTCCACATACTTTTGCATATATAGTGTAGGTTGAATCTGTAGGTTGTGGAGGTTGTGGGAGACTGGGGAGGTTGTGGGAGTCTGGGGAGGTTGTGGGAGGCTGGGGAGGTTGTGGGAGGCTGGGGAGGTTGTGGGAGGCTGGGGAGGTTGTGGGAGTCTGGGGAGGTTGTGGGAGTCTGGGGAGGTTGTGGGAGGCTGGTGATGTTGTGGGAGGATGTGGGAGACTGGGAAGAAGGGAGGTCGTTGGAGACTGGGGAGGTTGTTGGTGGCTTTGGGAGGTTGTGGGAGGCTATGGGAGGTTGGGGGAGGTTGTGGGAGGCTGAGGGAGGCTGAGGGGGTTGTGAGAGGCTGTTGGAGTCTGTGGGAGGTTGTGGGAGGCTGGGGAGTTGTGGGAGGCTATGGGAGATTGTGGGGAGACTGGGGAAGCTAACTGAACTATTTCATAGCTACCATCTGTATACCTATTCTTGAAAAAGAGCACCCCCATCTGGCGGTCTCCGATGGAGATGTTGGTTGTGATTAGAGATGCAACTGTCCCAACGACCCGGTAAGAGGATGGAAATGACAAAAACAAATCAAAATGAAATAACATTTTATTGGTCACATACACATGATTAGCAGATGTTAATGCGAGTGTAGCGAAATGCTTGTGCTTCTAGTTCCGACAGTGCAGTAATATCTAACAAGTAATCTAGCAATTTCACAACAACTACCTTATACACACAAGTGTAAAGGGATTAATAAGAATATGTACATATAAATATATGATGAGCGAAGGCCGCATAGGCAAGATGCAGTAGATGGTATAGAGTACAGTGTATACATATGAGATGAGTAATGTAGGGTATGTAATCATTAAGTAAAGTGGAATTGTTTAAAGTGACTAGTGATTCATTGTATGCAATAAATGTTTCATTATTAAAGTGGCTAAAGATTTGAGTCAGTATGTTGGCAGCAGCCACTCAATGTTAGTGATGTCTATTTAACAGTCTGATGGCCTTGAGATAGCTGTATTTCAGCCTCTCTGGCCCAGCTTTGATGCAACTGTACTAACCTCGCCTTCTGGATAATAGTGGGGTGAACAGCAGTGGCTCGGCTGGTTGTTGTCCTTGATAATCTTTTTGGCCTTCCTGTGACATCGGGTGTTGTAGGTGTTCTGGAGGGAAGGTAGTTTGCCCCCGGTGATGCGTTGTGCAGACCGCACTACCCTCTGGAGAGCCTTACAGTTGTGGGTGGAGCAGTTGCTGTACCAGGAGGTGATACAGCCCGGCAGGATGCTCGAGGTTGTGCATCTGTAAAAGTTTGTGAGTGTTTTCGGTGACAAGCCAAATTTCTCCAGCCCTCTGAGGTTGAAGAGGCGCTGTTGCACCTTCTTCACCATGCTGTCTGTGTGGGTGGACCATTTCAGTTTGTTAGCGATGTGCACGCCTGTCACGACTTCCGCCAAAATCGGTCTCTATCCTTGTTCGGGCGTTGTTTTGCATTGTTTTGTCTTGTTTTCCCGCACACCTGGTTCACATTCCCTCATCAGACTAAATGTATATTACCCTCTGTTTCCCCCATGTCTGTGTGTGGAAATGTTCTTTGTGTTGGGTGTTACGCAACAGGCTGGCTTGCGCTAGGTTTGTTTCTAACCTAGGTTTGTTTGTTTTGTTTATCCAGTTCGTGTTACCGTGATTGTGCTTTGTGCTGCCTCGCCTGTGCCTTTGGGCCAGAGTGGATATTAAAGTTCTCCTGTTACCACCCATCTCTGCTCTCCTGCGCCTGACTTTGTGGCAACCAGTCACTCACCCCGTTACAACGCCGAGGAACTTAAAACATTCCACCTTCTCCACTACTTTCCCCGTCGATGTGGATTGGTGGGTGCTCCCTCTGCTGTTTCCTGAAGTCCACGATAATTGTATTTGTTTTGTTGACGTTGAGTGTGAGGTTATTTTCCTGACACCATACTCCGAGGGCCCTCACCTCCTCCATGTAGGCTGTCTCGTCGTTGTTGGTAATCAAGCCTACCAATGTGGTGTCGTCTGTAAACTTGATGATTGAGTTGGAGGCGTGCATGGCCACAGGGTGTACAGGAGAGTGCTGAGAACGCACCCTTGTGGGGCCCCAGTGTTGAGGATCAGCGGGGTGTAGATGTTGTTTCCTACCCTCATCACCTGGGGGCGGCCCGTCAGAAAGTCCAGGACCCAGTTGCACAGGGCGGGATCAAGACCCAGGGTCTCGAGCTTAATGACGGGTTTGGAGGGTTAATGAGCTGAGCTGTAGTCAATGAACAGCATTCATACATAGGTAGTCCTCTTGTCCAGATGTGTTAGGACAGTGCGCAGTGTGATTGCGATTGCGTCTTCTGTATACCTATTGGGGTGGTAGGCAAATTGGAGTGGGTCTAGGGTATCAGGTAGGGTGGAGGTGATATGGTCCTTGACTAGTCTCTCAAAGCACTTCATGATGACAGAAGTGGGTGCTACAGGGCGATAGTCGTTTAGCTCAGTTACCTTAGCTTTCTTCGGGACAGGAAAAATGAAGCATGTGGGCACAGCAGACTGGGATAGGGATTGAATATGTCTGTAAACACACCAGCCAGCTGGACTGAGCAAGATGACACCGACAGAGATGGTTGCCTCGCTTCGTGTTCTTAGGAAACTACGCAATATTGTTTTTTTTGTATTATTTCTTACATTGTTACCCCAGGAAATGTTAAGTATTATTACATACAGCCGGGAAGAACTATTGGATATAAGAGCAATGTCAACTTACCAACATTACGACCAGGAATACGACTTTCTCGAAGCGGATCCTCTGTTTGGCCCACCACCCAGGACAATGGATCTGATCCCAGTAGGCGACCCAAAACAACGGCACCACAGAAGGGGCAGATGGAGCGGTCTTCTGGTCAGGCTCCGTAGACGGGCACATCGCTCACCACTCCCGAGTATACTACTTGCCAATGTCCAGTCTCTTGACAACAAGGTAGACAAAATTCGAGCAAGGGTTGCCTTCCAGAGAGACATCAGAGATTGTAACATTCTCTATTTCAAAGAAACATGGCTCACTCGGGATATGTTATCAGAGTAGGTACAGCCACCCGGATTCTTCACGCATCACGCCGACAGAAACAAACCTCTCTCTGGTAAGAAGAAGAGTGGGGGATGTGTGCCTAATGATTAACGACTCATTGTGTAATCATAACAGCATACAGGAACGCAAGTCCTTTTGTTCACCTGATCTAGAGTTCCTTACAATCAAATGCCAACCGCATTATCTACCAAGATAATTCTCTTCGATTAAATCACAGCCATGTATATCCCCCCAAGCAGATACCTTGACGGCCCTGAAAGAACTTCACTGGACACTATGTAAACTGGAAACCATATATCCTGAGGCTGCATTTATTGTAGCTGGAGATTTCAACAAAGCTAATCTGAAAACAAGGCTCCCTAAATTTGATCAGCCTATCGAATGTGCAACTCCAGCTGGCAGCATTCTGGATTATTGCTACTCTAACTTCCGTGACGCATACAAAGCGCTCCCCTGCCCTCCTTTCGGCAAATCTGACCACGGCTCCCAGCCTATAGACAGAAACTAAAACAGGAAACGCCTGTGCTCAGGTCTGTTCAATGCTGGTCTGACCAATCGTATTCAACGCTTCAAGATTGCTTCAATCATGTGAACAGGGATATGTTCCGGATAGCCTCAGACAACAACATTGATGCATACGCTGATTCGGTGAGCAAGTTTATTAGCAAGTGCATCAGTGATGTTGTACCCACGGTGACTATTAAAACCATCCCTAACCAGAAACCGTGGATTGATGGCAGCATTCGCGCAAAACTGAAAGCACAAACCACTGCTTTTAATCATGGCAAGGCAACAGGAAAACTTTCCGACTACAAACAGTGTAACTATTCCCTCCGCAAGGCAATTAAACAAGCTAAGCGTCAGTATAGAGACAAAGTAGAGTCACAATTCAATGGCTCAGACACAAGACGTATGTGGCAGGGTCTACAGTCAATCACAGATTACAAAAAGAAAACCAGCCCGGTCGCGGACACCGATGTCTTGCTCCCAGACAAATTAAACAACTTCTTTGCTCGCTTTGAGGACAATACAGTGCCACTGACACGGCCCACTACCAAAACCTGCAGGCTCTCCTTCATCGCAGCCAGTATGAGTAAAACATTTAAATGTGTTAACTCTCGCAGGGCTGCTGGCCCAGACGGCATCCCTAGCCGCGTCTGCAGAGCATGCCCTACAACACATGTTTATTGCCACACTCAAGACAGAAACACACATATACACACACAGCAAACAGGAAGTGGAGTAGGTGGAATTGAAAGTGATAGTGTTTTTGTAATGGAACAGAAAGGGGAATGTACTACACAACAGTAATAACAGTGATGGCTAGTAACTATGTAGAATAGGCTAGCAGTAATAGCATAGATATATAACGATATAGCAACAATGAACATGTCATAGTAGGTAGCAGGTATTAGCATAACATCTTAATAGGCTTACATAGAACACAGAATTTACAGGGCAACTAGCGTTAGCGAGGCTAACAGTAGCACACAGTGTAGCAATACAATAGCAGCTATAAGATGTCAGCAATAGGCTAATGTGATAAACATAGCACACAAGATATACAGGGCCAACAAGCGTATGTTATAACTTAGCATGCTAGGTTAGGCTAGCAGGTTGGATAAGGCCATGGAGGCCGCCATCTTAGGTTGCATGACAGTAACAACAACACTGGCCGGCGGCCATCTTAAGACCTGCGGCAGGAATGGCTATCAGATAGTTACAAGCTCACAGTACAACCAGACATAAAGTGCCCTATCCCAGTACAGTGCACTTCCATAGGTCAGTGAAGCACTAACACTACCGTATAATGGGAGAGTCCAGGCCTGCAGAAGAAATGGTCCATGGGTTGTGGCCCAGCAGTTGATGTGTAGGGCAGAGGTTTATGAGAAAGCTCCACACTCTGCCACTCTTGCTGAAGACTGAGCCCAGACTGGGCTGGACTGTGCTTTTATACTCGTCACGGTCCCGTCTGCCTATTGGACATATGCCCTGAGGATATGTAGGTTGGCAGGGTCAAAGGTGGTGAACGTCCCAATCAGAGGTCACTGGGTGTGGCATGTAACTGGAGCGCTCCAGAGGTGCACACAGAATAACCTGTAAAAATGGGGACCCATCTCCCACCTCTTCTTTCTGCAGGGTCGGGGAGTCAGGCAGAGTTGGGGGAAGGTAGGCTACTTGTTTCAAGAGAAAGGGTTGTGAGTTAGTGTTCAGGACACTGACTGTAAGGGTTTTCTTCAGTACTTACAGGTAAACCTATGTTGGATTGGTAGTGACTCTCTCTTACTGTAGTTGCATTTAAACTCGGGGGAGGCAGTAGAATGTTGGGTGAGGTGGGGGAGGCTGGGTGAGGCTGTGGGAGAATGGGGGAGGCTGTGGGAGAATGGGGGAGGCTGAGGAGAATGGGGGAGGCTGTGGGAGAATGGGGGAGGCTGTGGGAGAATGGGGGAGGCTGTGGGAGAATGGGGAAGGCTGTGGGAGAATGGGGGAGGCTGTGGGAGAATGAGGGAGGCTGGGGGAGAATGAGGGAGGCTGGGGGAGAATGGGGGAGGCTGTGGGAGAATGGGGGAGGCTGGGGGAGAATGAGGGAGGCTGGGGGAGAATGGGGGAGGCTGGGGGAGAATGGGGGAGGCTGTGGGAGAATGGGGAAGGCTGTGGGAGAATGAGGGAGGCTGGGGGAGAATGGGGAAGGCTGGGGGAGAATGGGGGAGGCTGGGGGAGAATGGGGGAGGCTGGGGGAGAATGGGGGAGGCTGTGGGAGAATGGGGGAGAATGGGAAGACTGGAGGAGAATTGAGCAGGCTGGGGGAGAATGGGGGAGGCTGGGAAGGCTGTGGGAGAATGGGGGAGGCTGGGGAGGCTGGAGGAGAATTGAGGAGGCTGGGGGAGAATGGGGGAGGGTGGGTGAGGCTGGGGGAGAATGGGGGAGGCTGGGGGAGAATGGGGGATGGTGGGTGAGGCTATGAGTGAATAGGGGAAAATGGAGGAGGCTGGGGTAGGGCTAGAGAGGCAGGCAGGGGAAGAGGCTGTCACCCTCCATTTCCGTCAGGGTCCTGTCCATTCAGGAGAATATGACAGAGATGTAAAGCAATCTCCCTGACCGACCCACCAAATTAATCTGAAGAAGCTGTCCAATGAATCAAATGGAAATGAACAGGAACACGCTGCTTTCACATGCTCATTGTGAGTTGTCCTAGGGTCGCCAGGGAAAAAAGAAATCTCCTTTTTAGGAATTGAATACTTGGGATGAGCTTGGCAACCCCAACTTAACATATGCAAAAATCACTGCATTTATTCATGGGCATGGCACTTGCAGACACAAAACAGAACCCACAATCAAAAATGTAATTTACCTCGTAACATGGATGCTTTTGCATTGCAAATAGGCTGCCAATAGTCCTCCTGTTTTGCTGACGGTGACTGATAGGACGAGAAGAGTTTCATTTCAACCGATGAGAACTCATGTTGAATTAAACGACCCTGTGTGGCTCAGTTGGTAGAGCATGGCACTTGCAACGCCGAGTGTTGTGGGTTCGATTTCCGCTGGGGCCACCCATTTGTGTGCTTTTGCCTTGGGGAGTCCCCCAGATCTATTGTTGCTATTGTGGTGGTAATATCCTCAGAGAACCTTCCTCTCTCCTCCTCTCCTCTCCTCCTCTCACCTCTCTTTCTCATCTCTCCTCCCCTCTCCTCTCCTCTCCTCTCCTCTCTTCTTCTCTCCTCTCCTCTGTCTCTAGAATCTGTTCACAGACAGCCTCCATCACCCCCTATAGTGTTCACTACCCCTCCTCTCCTCTCCTCTCCTCTCCTCTCCTCTCCGTCTCTGGACTCTGTTCAGAGACAGCCTCCATCACCTCTTTTAGCATTCACTACCTATCCTCTCCTCTCCTCCCCTCTCTTTCAACTCTTTCCACTCCTCTCCTCTCCTCTCCTCTCCACCCCTCTCCTCTCCTCTCCTCTCCTCTCCTCGTGACTGTAGTCCACACCACCCAATCCCCTGTACCTGACACGTCTGTGGCGGGCTGAGGAGTAAGTGATAGTGTCTTTATGCGTCCCTTCACCACTCTGCATTGAAAGGGAGCGCAGCGGAAACACTCAGAGAAGAATAGCAGCGGCGCTCCAGTCAGATTGAAAGAGAAGGACAACCAGATGGGACCCTGATGTTGATAGGAACACGGTTCTACTCACAGGACCTAGGACCAGAGTAGAGAGAAAGCTTTTCAGACTGTCTATGTACATCCAGGCACTTCTGATGCCTTTCAAATTTCATTATCACGTTCTATCCTGGTGAATACAGCCATGGTAAGTAAATACAGCCATGGTAAGTGAATACAGCCATGGTAAGTAAATACAGCCATGGTAAGTGAATACAGCCATGGTAAGTGAATACAGCCATGGTAAGTAAATACAGCCATGGTAAGTAAATACAGCCATGGTAAGTGAATACAGCCATGGTAAGTGAATACAGCCATGGTAAGTGAATACAGCCATGGTAAGTAAATACAGCCATGGTAAGTGAATACAGCCATGGCTATTTCACTTTACATCTCTGTGTTATTCCAAGACTCCACAGGACAGACAGACAGACAGACAGACAGACAGACAGACAGACAGACAGACAGACAGACAGACAGACAGACAGACAGACAGACAGACAGACAGACAGACAGACAGACAGACAGACAGACAGACAGACAGACAGTTAGTATTGATTCAGTGGAGAATAAATTAGGTCAAACAGATATCATATAGGTATACTTGACATGCAAAAAGTCCCCTATAAGTGTTTACCAAAGCATATTGTATTTAGTGATAATGTTCTGTTGGCTTCAGGTGTATGTAGTTAATAAGTGAGGCTATGATCAAAGGACACGTCCCGGTTTGTTTGAATTGAAGAGAGACGATGTGAGGTTCTGAGAGATCTGTAGTGTCACACTGCACCTGTGGCAGCGGTGTGTTGGTGTTTGATGTGGAGTGGCCCAACGCCTCTACACACTCTAACCAACCACACCAGCTGATGTCCACAGACCTGGCACAATTCATGTGGTATGGTTGACGATTACCTAGCTAGAATATGTTACTGATGTGGTATTGTGGTTGAGCAGCCCAGTGGTGGACTGTAGGAGTGGGTTGTAGTATTGGACAGTAGTAGTAGACAGTAGTAGTGGACAGTAGTAGTAGACAGTAGTAGTGGACAGTAGTAGTGGACAGTAGTAGTAGACAGTAGTAGTGGACAGTAGTAGTAGACAGTAGTAGTGGACAGTAGTAGTGGACAGTAGTAGTAGACAGTAGTAGTGGACAGTAGTAGTGGACAGTAGTAGTAGACAGTAGTAGTAGACAGTAGTAGTAGACAGTAGTAGTGGACCATAGTAGTAGTGGACCATAGTAGTAGTGGACAGTAGCAGTGGACAGTAGTAGTAGACAGTAGTAGTGGACAGTAGTAGTGGACAGTAGTAGTGGACAGTAGTAGTAGACAGTAGTAGTAGACAATAGTAGTAGACAGTAGTAGTAGACAGTAGTAGTAGACAATAGTAGTGGATCATAGTAGTAGACAGTAGTAGTGGACAGTAGTAGTGGACCATAGTAGTAGTGGACAGTAGTAGTAGACAGTAGTAGTGGACAGTAGTAGTAGACAATAGTAGTAGACAGTAGTAGTGGACAATAGTAGTGGATCATAGTAGTGGACAGTATTAGTGGATAGTAGTAGTGGACCATAGCAGTGGACAGTAGTAGTGGACAGTAGTAGTAGACAGTAGTAGTGGACAGTAGTAGTGGACCATAGTAGTAGTGGACAGTAGTAGTAGACAGTAGTAGTGGACAGTAGTAGTGGACCATAGTAGTAGTGGACAGTAGTAGCAGACAGTAGTAGTGGACAGTAGTAGTAGACAATAGTAGTAGACAGTAGTAGTGGACAATAGTAGTGGACCATAGCAGTGGACAGTAGTAGTGGACAGTAGTAGTAGACAGTAGTAGTGGACAGTAGTAGTGGACAGTAGTAGTGGA
This sequence comes from Salmo trutta, assembly GCF_901001165.1. Lineage (NCBI taxonomy): Eukaryota > Metazoa > Chordata > Actinopteri > Salmoniformes > Salmonidae > Salmo > Salmo trutta. The sequence goes on along the minus strand of NC_042979.1, from coordinate 51,036,662 downwards.
CCATAGCAGTGTACAGTAGTAGTAGACAGTAGTAGTGGACAGTAGTAGTGGACAGTAGTAGTAGACAGTAGTAGTGGACAGTAGTAGTGGACAGTAGTAGTGGACCATAGTAGTAGTAGACAGTAGTAGTGGACAGTAGTAGTAGACAATAGTAGTAGACAGTAGTAGTAGACAGAAGTAGTGGACAGTAGTAGTAGACAGTAGTAGTGGACAGTAGTAGTAAACAGAAGTAGTGGACCATAGTAGTAGACAGTAGTAGTGGACAGTAGTAGTGGACCATAGCAGTGGACAGTAGTAGTGGACAGTAGTAGTAGACAGTAGTAGTAGACAGTAGTAGTGGACAGTAGTAGTAGACAGAAGTAGTGGACAGTAGTAGTAGACAGTAGTAGTGGACAGTAGTAGTAAACAGAAGTAGTGGACCATAGTAGTAGACAGTAGTAGTGGACAGTAGTAGTGGACCATAGTAGTAGACAGTAGTAGTGGACAGTAGTAGTAGACAGAAGTAGTGGACCATAGTAGTAGACAGTAGTAGTGGACAGTAGTAGTAGACAGTAGTAGTGGACAGTAGTAGTGGACAGTAGTAGTAGACAGTAGTAGTGGACAGTAGTAGTGGACCATAGTAGTAGACAGTAGTAGTGGACAGTAGTAGTGGTAGGAACAATCCGAAATTTATTTTTGATACTGTCGCGAAGTTAACTAAAAAGCAACATTCCCCAGGAGAATATGGCTCTCAATTCAGCAGTGATGAATTCATGAACTTCTTTGAGGAAAAGATCATGATCATTAGAAAGCAAATTACGGACTCATCTTTAAATCTGCGTATTTCTCCAAAGCTCCGTTGTCCTGAGTCTGCACAACTCTGCCAGGACCTAGGATCAAGGGAGACATTGAAGTGTTTTAGTACTATATCTCTTGACACAATGATGAAAATAATCATGGCCTCTAACGCTTCAAGCTGCATACTGGACCCTGGACCCTATTCCAACTAAACTACTGAAAGAGCTGCTTTCTGTGCTTAGCCCTCCTATGTTGAACATAATAAACGGCTCTCTATCCACCGGATGTGTACCAAACTCACTAAAAGTGGCAGTAATAAAGCCTCTCTTGAAAAAGCCAAACCTTGACCCAGAAATTATAAAAAACTATCGGCCTATATCGAATCTTCCATTCCTCTCAAATTTTTTTGAAAAAGCTGTTGCGCAGCAACTCACTGCCTTCCTGAAGACAAACAATGTACACGAAACGCTTCAGTCTGGTTTTAGACCCCATCGTAGCACTGAGACTGCACTTGTGAAGGTGGTAAATGACCTTTTAAAGACGTCAGACCGAGGTTCTGCGTCTGTCCTCGTGCTCCTAGATCTTAGTGCTGCTTTTGATACCATCGATCACCACATTTTTTTGGAGAGATTGGAAACCCAAATTGGTCTACATGGACAAGTTCTGGCCTGGTTTAGGTCTTATCTGTCGGAAAGATATCAGTTTGTCTCTGTGAATGGTTTGTCCTCTGACAAATCAACTGTACATTTCGGTGTTCCTCAAGGTTCCGTTTTAGGACCACTATTGTTTTCACTATATATTTTACCTCTTGGGGATGTCATTCGAAAACATAATGTTAAATTTCACTGCTATGCGGATGACACAGATGTACATTTCAATGAAACATGGTGAAGCCCCAAAATTGCCCTCGCTAGAAGCCTGTGTCATAGACATAAGGAAGTGGATGGCTGCAAACTTTCTACTCTTAAACTCGGACAAAACAGAGATGCTTGTTCTAGGTCCCAAGAAACAAAGAGATCTTCTGTTGAATCTGACAATTAATCTGGATGGTTGTACAGTCGTCTCAAATAAAACTGTGAAGGACCTCGGCGTTACTCTGGACCCTGATCTCTCTTTTGAAGAACATATCAAGACTGTTTCAAGGACAGCTTTTTTCCATCTACGTAACATTGCAAAAATCAGAAACTTTCTGTCCAAAAATGACGCAGAAAAATTAATCCATGCCTTTGTTACTTCTAGGTTGGACTACTGCAATGCTCTACTTTCCGGCTACCCGGATAAAGCACTAAATAAACTTCAGTTAGTGCTAAATACGGCTGCTAGAATCCTGACTAGAACCAAAAAATGTGATCATATTACTCCAGTGCTAGCCTCCCTACACTGGCTTCCTGTTAAGGCAAGGGCTGATTTCAAGGTTTTACTGCTAACCTACAAAGCATTACATGGGCTTGCTCCTACCTATCTTTCCGATTTGGTCCTGCCGTACATACCTACACGTACGCTACGGTCACAAGACGCAGGCCTCCTAATTGTCCCTAGAATTTCTAAGCAAACAGCTGGAGGCAGGGCTTTCTCCTATAGAGCTCCATTTTTATGGAATAGTCTGCCTACCCATGTGAGAGAGGCAGACTCAGTCTCAACCTTTAAGTCTTTACTGAAGACATATCTCTTCAGTAGGTCCTATGATTAAGTGTAGTCTGGCCCAGGGTTGTGAAGGTGAATGGAAAGGCTGGAGCAACGAACCGCCCTTGCTGTCTCTGCCTTGCCGGTTTCCCCTCTTTCCACTGGGATTCTCTGCCTCTACCCCTATTACGGGGGCTGAGTCACTGGCTTACTGGTGTTCTTCCATGCCGTCCCTGGGAGGGGTGCGTCACTTGAGTGGGTTGAGTCACTGACGTGGTCTTCCTGTCTGGGTTCGCGCCCCCCTTGGGCTGTGCCGTGGCGGAGATCTTTGTGGGCTATACTCGGCCTTGTCCCGGGAATGTATGTATCCCTCCAGTGGTGTGGAGGCTGTGCTTTGGCAAAGTGGGTGGGGTTATATCCTACCTGTTTGGCCCTAACTGGGGGTTTCATCAGATGGGGCCACAGTGTCTCCTGACCCCTCCTGTCTCAGCCTCCAGTATTTATGCTGCAGTAGTTTATGTGTCGGGGGGCTAGGGTCAGTCTGTCACATCTGGAGTATTTCTCTTGTCTTTTCCGGTGTCCTGTGTGAATTTAAATATGCTCTCTCTAATTCTCTTTCTCTTTCTTTCTTTCTCTCTCTCGGAGGACCTGAGCCCTAGGACCATGCCTCAGGACTACCTGGCTTGATGACTCCTTGCTGTCCCCAGTTCACCTGGCCGTGCTGCTGCTCCAGTTCCAACTGTTCTGCCTGCAGCTATGGAACCCTGACCTGTTCACTGGATGTGCTACCTGTCCCAGACCTGTTGTCCCAGACCTGCTGGAACCCTGACCTATTCACTGGATGTGCTACCTGTCCCAGACCTGCTGTTTTCAACTCTCTAGAGACAGCAGGAGCGGTAGAGATACTCTCAAAGATCGGCTATGAAAAAGCCAACTGACACTTACTCTTGTGTTACTGACTTGTTGCACCCTCGACAACTACTATGATTATTATTATTTGACAATGCTGGTCATTTATGAACATTTGAACATCTAGGCCATGTGCTGTTATTATCTCCACCCGGCACAGCCAGAAGAGGACTGGCCACCCCTCATAGCCTGGTTCCTCTCTAGGTTTCTTCCTAGATTTTGGCCTTTCTAGGGAGTTTTTCCTAGCCACCGTGCTTCTACACCTGCATTGCTTGCTGTTTGGGGTTTTAGGCTGGGTTTCTGTACAGCACTTTGTGATATCAGCTGATGTAAGAAGGGCTATATAAATACATTTGATTTGATTTGATTTGGACAGTAGTAGTAGACAATAGTAGTGGACAGTATTAGTGGACAGTAGTAGTGGACAGTAGTAGTGGACAGTAGTAGTGGACAATAGTAGTGGACAATAGTAATAGACAGTAGTAGTAGACAGTAGTAGTGGACAGTAGTAGTGGACAATAGTAGTGGACAGTAGTAGTAGACAGTAGTAGTGGACAGTAGTAGTGGACAGTAGTAGTGGACAGTAGTAGTAGACAATAGTAGTGGACAGTATTAGTGGACAGTAGTAGTAGACAGTAGTAGTGGACAGTAGTAGTGGACAGTAGTAGTGGACAGTAGTAGTGGACAGTAGTGGACAGGCATTTACTATGGGGACAGAGGGAAAGACTGTAATATAGTTAAGAGGGAAGCCTTCCAGGGATTTGGGAAACTAATAAACAAGACCATTGTGTATATGGACTGACTATGGACTGACTACAATAACACAGATTCAAATCAGGCACTGCATTTTATTCATCCCCATTTACTGTAACTTCCGGGTTTGGAGCGAGAAGTCGTCCCCGCACTTCGCTCCGCAGGTAATATTACATTTCATTACATTACAACGGTTTGATTTGTTTGATCTGAGCAATTTTTTTTAGCTAGCTACATAGCCGTCTTTGTATCAAAGATAATTGTGTAGTTTAGAGTAATTATCGAGGTTAGCTAGCCAGCTATTTTCGTCCTCCGCGACGCGTTCTCCTAACTCAGTCAACACTGCTAGCTAGCCTACTTCTAGCTAGCCAACTTCTACCGACTAGCAGCACTGTAGAAACTAATACATTACAACGGAACGATTTGATTAGTGTAGTGTTAGCTAAGCTACATAGTTGTCTTTGCTGTCTTTGCATCTAAGATAATTGTGTAGTTTAGAGTAATTATCGAGGTTAGCTAGCCAGCCGCGACGCGACGCCGTTCTCCAGACTCCAGACTTAGTCAACATCAATCCCACTGCTAGCTAGCCAACCCACTGCTAGCTAGCCAACCTTTACCGACTAGCAGCACTGGAGAAACTAATACATTACAACGGAACGATTTGACTAGTGTAGTGTTAGCTAGCTACATAGTTGTCTTTGTCATAGTTTGATAATTGTGTAGTTTAGAGTAATTATCGAGGTTAGCTAGCCAGCTATTTTCGTCCCCCGCGACGCCATCTTCCAAACCTAGCCAACTATTACCGACGAGCAGCATTGTAGAAACTAAATACATTACAAAGGAACGTCTTGATTAGTGTTATGTTAGCTAGCTACATAGTTGCCTTTGTATCATGATAATGGTGTAGTACTGAAACTATCGAGGTTACCTAGCCAGCTACACTTTCAAACAAAGTCAACAACGCAGCCACTGCTAGCTAGCCTACTTCACTAGCCAGCAGTACTGTATCATTTTAGTCTTTTTAGTCAATAAGATTTTTGCAACGTAAGCTTAACTCTCTGAACATTCGAGACGTGTAGTCCACTTGTCATTCCGATCTCCTTTGCATTAGCGTAGCCTCTTCTGTAGTTTGTCAACTATGTGTCTGTCTATCCCTGTTCTCTCCCCTCTGCACAGGCCATACAAACGCTTCACACCGCGTGGCCGCTGCCACTCTAACCTGGTGGTCCCAGTGCGTACGACCCACGTGGAGTTCCAGGTCTCCGGCAGCCTCTGGAACTGCCGGTCTGCGGCCAACAAGGCAGAGTTCATCTCAGCCTATGCTACCCTCCAGTCCCTCGACTTCTTGGTGCTGACGGAAACATGGATTACCACAGAAAACACTGCTACTCCTACTGCTCTCTCCTCGTCTGACCACGTGTTCTCGCATACCCCGAGAGCATCTGGCCAGCGGGGTGGTGGCACTGGAATCCTCATCTCTCCCAAGTGGACATTCTCTCTTTCTCCCCTGACCCATCTGTCTATCGCCTCCTTTGAATTCCATGCTGTCACAGTTACCAGCCCTTTCAAGCTTAACATCCTTATCATTTATCGCCCTCCAGGTTCCCTTGGAGAGTTCATCAATGAGCTTGACGCCTTGATAAGATCCTTTCCTGAGGATGGCTCACCTCTCACAGTTCTGGGTGACTTTAAGCTCCCCACGTCTACCTTTGACTCATTCCTCTCTGCCTCCTTCTTTCCACTCCTCTCCTCTTTTGACCTCACCCTCTCACCTCCCCCCCTACTCACAAGGCAGGCAATACGCTTGACCTCATCTTTACTAGATGCTGTTCTTCCACTAATCTCATTGCAACTCCCCTCCAAGTCTCCGACCACTACCTTGTATCCTTTTCCCTCTCGCTCTCCTCCAACACTTCTCACTCTGCCCCTACTCGTATGGTATTGCGCCGTCGCAACCTTCGCTCTCTCTCTCCTGCTACTCTCTCCTCTTCCATCTTATCATCTCTTCCCTCTGCTCAAACCTTCTCCAAACCTATCTCCTGATTCTGCCTCCTCAACCCTCCTCTCCTCCCTTTCTGCATCCTTTGACTCTCTATGTCCCCTATCCTCCAGGCCGGCTCGGTCCTCCCCTCCTGCTCCGTGGCTCGACAACTCATTGCAAGCTCACAGAACAGGGCTCCGGGCAGCCGAGCGGAAATGGAGGAAAACTCGCCTCCCTGCGGACCTGGCATCCTTTCACTCCTTCCTCTCTACATTTGCCTCTTCTGTTTCTGCTGTTAAAGCCACTTTCTACCACTCTAAATTCCAAGCATCTGCCTCTAACCCTAGGAAGCTCTTTGCCACCTTCCTCCCTCCTGAATCCTCCTCCCCCTCCCCCCTCCTCCCTCTCTGCGGATGACTTGGTCAACCATTTTGAAAAGGTCGACGACATCCAATCCTCGTTTGTTAAGTCAAACGACACCGCTGGTCCTGCTCACACTGCCCTACCCTGTGCTTTGACCTCTCTCCCCCTCTCTCCAGATGAAATCTCGCGTCTTGTGACGGCCGGCCGCCCAACAACCTGCCCGCTTGACCCTATCCCCTCCTCTCTTCTCCAGACCATTTCCGGAGACCTTCTCCCTTACCTCACCTCGCTCATCAACTCATCCTTGACTGCTGGCTACGTCCCTTCCGTCTTCAAGAGAGCGAGAGTTGCACCCCTTCTGAAAAAACCTACACTCGATCCCTCCGATGTCAACAACTACAGACCAGTATCCCTTCTTTCTTTTCTCTCCAAAACTCTTGAACGTGCCGTCCTTGGCCAGCTCTCTTGCTATCTCTCTCAGAATGACCTTCTTGATCCAAATCAGTCAGGTTTCAAGACTGGTCATTCAACTGAGACTGCTCTTCTCTGTGTCACGGAGGCTCTCCGCACTGCTAAAGCTAACTCTCTCTCCTCTGCTCTCATCCTTCTAGACCTATCTGCTGCCTTTGATACTGTGAACCGCCAGATCCTCCTCTCCATCCTCTCCAAGTTGGGCATCTCCGGCACGGCCCACGCTTGGATTGCGTCCTACCTGACAGGTCGCTCCTACCAGGTGGCATGGCGAGAATCTGTCTCCGCACCACGTGCTCTCACCACTGGTGTCCCCCAGGGCTCTGTTCTAGGCCCTCTCCTATACTCACTATACACCAAGTCACTTGGCTCTGTCATATCCTCACATGGTCTCTCCTATCATTGCTATGCAGATGACACTCAATTAATCTTCTCCTTTCCCCCTTCTGATAACCAGGTGGCGAATCGCATCTCTGCATGTCTGGCAGACATATCAGTGTGGATGACGGATCACCACCTCAAGCTGAACCTCGGCAAGACGGAGCTGCTTTTCCTCCCGGGGAAGGACTGCCCGTTCCATGATCTCGCCATCACAGTTGACAACTCCATTGTGTCCTCCTCCCAGAGTGCTAAGAACCTTCGCGTGACCCTGGACAACACCCTGTCGTTCTCCAATAACATTAAGGCGGTGACCCGATCCTGTAGGTTCATGCTCTACAACATTCGCAGAGTACGACCCTGCCTCACACAGGAAGCGGCGCAGGTCCTAATCCAGGCACTTGTCATCTCCCGTCTGGACTACTGCAACTCGCTGTTGGCTGGGCTCCCTGCCTGTGCCATTAAAACCCTACAACTCATCCAGAACGCCGCAGCCCGTCTGGTGTTCAACCTTCCCAAGTTCTCTCACGTCACCCCGCTCCTCTGCTCTCTCCACTGGCTTCCAGTTGAAGCTCGCATCCGCTACAAGACCATGGTGCTTGCCTACGGAGCCGTGAGGTGAACGGCACCTCCGTATCTTCAGGCTCTGATCAGTCCCTACACCCAAACGAGGGCACTGCGTTCATCCACCTCTGGCCTGCTCGCCTCCCTACCTCTGAGGAAGCACAGTTCCCGCTCAGCCCAGTCAAAACGGTTCGCTGCTCTGGCACCCCTATGGTGGAACAAGCTCCCTCACGACGCCAGGACAGCGGAGTCAATCACCACCTTCCGGAGACACCTGAAACCCCACCTCTTTAAGGAATACCTGGGATAGGATAAAGTAATCCTTCTAACCCCCCCCCCTAAAAGATTTAGATGCACTATTGTAAAGTGGTTGTTCCACTGGATATCATAAGGTGAATGCGCCAATTTGTAAGTCGCTCTGGATAAGAGCGTCTGCTAAATGACTTAAATGTAAATGTAGTAGTAGACAGTAGTAGTAGACAATAGTAGTGGACAGTAGTAGTGGTCAGTAGTAGTGGACAGTAGTAGTGGTCAGTAGTAGTGGACAGTAGTAGTGGACAGTAGTAGTGGACAGTAGTAGTAGACAGTAGTAGTGGACAGTACTAGTGGACAGTACTAGTGGACAGTAGTAGTAGACAGTAGCAGTGGACAGTAGTAGTGGACAGTAGTAGTGGACAGTAGTAGTGGACAGTAGTAGTAGACAGTAGTAGTGGACAGTAGTAGTAGACAGTCGTAGTGGACAGTAGTAGTGGACAGTAGTAGTGGACAGTAGTAGTGGACAGAAGTAGTGGACAGAAGTAGTGGACAGTAGTAGTGGACAGTAGTATTGGACATAGAGATGAGTTTTGAGATATGGGGATGAGTTTTGAGATATGGGGATGAGTTTTGAGATATAGAGATGAGTTTGAGATATAGGGATAGTCAATGGGGCAAAATCAGAGAGCCGTGCTTCAGAGGTGGCGGTTGAGAGGTTGACAGGGGGAGGGGTGGCTGAGGGAGACTGATCAGTCAGTGATGAGTTTATTTTGGTGATCTTGTCCTTGAAGAACTGAAAGAAGGAGTTGCAGAGTTCAGTGGAGGGAGTAGAGAAGGTCTGGTCATCTCTGTAGGCGGAGAGGTGGAGTTTGTAGGCCTCAGCATGGACAGTGAGTCCAGACGTCCTGCTCAGGTGCTCTAGGTGGCCAGCTTACTTCAGGGCATGGAGCTAAGGGGGTAAACCAGGGGAGGAGAAGGAGACAGGTTTAGTTTGGCGGGGGCAGAAAGTCGAGGGAGACAGCTAGTTCATCAGGTGAGTTGGGGGTGTGATCAAGTGGCAGGGCAAAGCAGGTGGCATCAGAGTGTTGGAGGGGGTCAACAGCTTTAATAAGGACCTGCCGACAACATCTGGTGAAATTGTAAGGCGCGCAATTCAAATAAATAATCGTAATATTAAACATTCATGAACATACAAGTATCTTAGACTATTTGTCTCCCTCAAACTCTTGTTAATCTAACTGTGTTGTCCAGTTTACAATAGGCTTTACAGCGAAAGCATACCATGCGATTGTCTGAGGACAGCGACCTACATCAACATATTTTTCAACCAGCACAGGCTTCACAAAATCAAAAATAGCGATTAAATAAATAACTTACTTTTGAAAATCTTCCTCTGTTTGCAATCCCAAGGGTCCCATCTACAAAATTAATGGTAGTTTTATTAGATTAAATCCTTCTTCACATCCCAAAAAGTCAGTTTAGTTGGGACCATCTATTTCAGTAGCCACTCGTTCAACATGCAAAGGAGTCCACGAGTCAAACGACGTTTCTATTTAATCCTCAGGTACTCTAAAATGTAACTAAACTATAATATTTCATACGGAAAGTAGTATGTTAACTTCTTTGGATAGGGGGCAGTATTTTCACATCCGGATAAAAAACGTACCCAATTCAATCTGGTTACTACTCCTGCCCAGTAACTAGAATATGCATATAATTATTGGCTTTGGATAGAAAACACCCTAAAGTTTCTAAAACTGTTTGAATGGTGTCTGTGAGTATAACAGAACTCCTATGGGAGGAAACAACCTGACAAGATTTCATGCAGGAAGTGGCCTGTCTGACAAGGTGTTGTTGTTCTTGCTTCTGTTAATTGAAGAGTCAGGATCTTAGCTGTAACGTGACACTTCCTACGGCTCCAATAGGCTCTCAGGGCCCGGGAAAAACCTGAACGATGACGAGGCAGCCTCAGGTTGAAACACATAATCGCCTTTGCCAAGTGGTCTATCAGAGGACAATGGAATTAGGCGCGTGCCCGATTCGACCCCGTGCAGTATTTTATTTCGTCTGTTTCCCTAATTGCAGATTCCCGGTCGGAATATTATCACTTTTTTACGAGAAAAATGGCATAAAAATTGATTTTAAACAGCGGTTGACATGCTTCAAAGTACGGTAATGAAATATTTAGAAATCTTTTGTCACGAAATGCATCGTGTGCGTGACCGTTATTTACCATTGGGATAGTGTCTAGAACGCACGAACAAAACGTCGCTGTTGGAACATAACTATGGATTATTTCGGACCAAACCTACATTTGTTATTGAAGTAGAAGTCCTGGGAGTGCATTCTGACGAAGAACAGGAAAGGTAATCAAACTTTTCTAATAGTAAATGTGATTTTGGTGAAGGCTAAACTTGGTGGGTGTCTAAATAGCTAGCCCTGTGATGCCGGGCTATCTACTCAGAATATTGCAAAATGTGCTTCATCCGAAAAGCTATTTTAAAATCGGACATATCGAGTGCATAGAGGAGTAATGTATCTATAATTCTTAAAATAATTTTTATGCTTTTTGTGAACGTTTATCGTGAGTAATTTGGTAAATTGTTAGTAAATTCCCCGGAAGTTTGCGGGGGGTATGCTAGTTCTGAACGTCACATGCAAATGTAAAAAGCTGGTTTTTGATATAAATATGAACTTGATTGAACAAAACATGCATGTATTGTATAACATAATGTCCTAGGTGTGTCATCTGATGAAGATCATCAAAGGTTAGTGCTGCATTTAGCTGTCTTCTGGGTTTTTGTGACATTATATGCTAGCTTGAAAAATGGGTGTCTGATTATTTCTGGCTGGGTACTCTGCTGACATAATCTAATGTTTTGCTTTCGTTGTAAAGCCTTTTTGAAATCGGACAGTGTGGTTAGATTAACCTCTCTAGGACCGGCGGGACGAATTCGTCCCACCTACGTAACAGCCAGTTGAATCCTGTGGCGCGATTTTCAAATACCTTTGAAATGCTATTACTTCAATTTCTCAAACATATGACTATTTTACAGATATTTAAAGACAAGACTCTCGTGTAACAGCCACTTAAATCCAGTGGCGCGATATTTGAAACGTTTGAAATACTATTACTTCAATTTCTCAAACATATGACTATTTTACAGCTATTTAAAGACAAGACTCTCGTTAATCTAACCACACTGTCCGATTTCAAAAAGGCTTTACAACGAAAGCGACGTTTTGTTTATGCGTTCTAGACACTATCCCAATGGTAAATCACGGTCATGAGCATGGCGCAGAACGTGACAAAAAAATTCTAAATATTCCATTACCGTACTTCGAAGCATGTCAACCGCTGTTTAAAATCAATTTTTATGCCATTTATCTCATAGAAAAGCGATAATATTCCGACCGGGAATCTGCAATAAGCTAAACAGCCGAATGAAAATACTCCACGGGGGCGAATCGCGCACGCGCCTCATTCCATTGTCACCTAATGGGACACTTGGAAAAGGCGATAATCTGTTTCAGCCTGAGGCTGCCTCGTCATCGTTCAGGTTTTTCCCGGGTTCTGAGAGCCTATTGGAGCCCTAGGAATTGTCACGTTACAGCTAAGATCCTTACTCTTCAATAAACAGAGGCAAGAAGAACGACTCCTTGTCAGACAGGCCACTTCCTGCATGAAACCTTCTCAGATTTTTGCCTGCCATAGGAGTTCTGTTATACTCACAGACACCATTCAAACAGTTTTAGAAACTTTAGGGTGTTTTCTATCCAAACCTGAACAATAATATGCATATTCTAGCTTCTGAGTTGGTGTAGGAGGCAGTTAAAAATGGGCACATATTTTTTCCAAAATTCTCAATACTGCCCCCTAGCCCAAACAGGTTAAATAGGAAAGCAAAATTAGTAAGCATGCGCCCTCTCCCTCGCACATCGAAAGACTGATATTGTTCCGGTGCTCTCTTCACCAAAACTCAAAATTCTTGCTTGTTTTTCAAAAAACAAGCCTGAAACCTTGAATAAAGACTGTTGATATCTAGTGGAAGCCATAGGAATTGCAATCTGGGAGACGGAATTACATAGGTGTCACGACTTCCGCCAAAGTCGGTTCCTCTCCTTGTTCAGGCGGCGTTCGGAGGTCGACGTCACCGGTCTTCTAGCCATCGCCGATCCACTTTTCATTTTCCATTTGTTTTGTCTTGTTTTCCCACACACCTGGTTTACATTGCCCTCACTACTTGTCATGTATTTAACCCTCCATTCCCCCCATGTCTGTGTGTGTAATTGTTTATTGTCAGGTTGGCACTCTTCTGGCTGTTTTGCGCCAGGTTATATTTTACACCCGTGCTTTTTGACAGCCTGTACTTTGTACTTTGTACTTAGTGCTGCCTCACTTGTTCTGAGAGCATTTGTTTGTGACGCAGTTGCGTTCTATTCATATATTTCCTCAAGTGCCATGTCCACTCATCTTTGCTCTCCTGCGCCTGACTTCCAATGCACCAGCTACACCCACACCTTGACAATATGACCCATAGCTTTCCATTGTATGAGCTTGGGACCTAAAAAAAAAGAATTTGGTTGGTTTTTCTTTGGATTTTCACCTGCCATATCGTTTCTGTTATAGTCTCAGACATTATTTTAACAGTTTTAGAAACTTCAAAGTGTTTTCTATCTAATGCTACCAATTAATTGCACATCCTGGCTTCTGGGCCTGAGTAACAGGCAGTTTACTTTGGGCACATCAGTCAGGCGGAAACTAGACCCTATCCTTAACAAGTTTTAATGAAAGTGGGAAAAGGGACGGGGTAAATTGAGTTAGGTTGGGGTCAGACAGTGGGAACAGGGAGGGGTAATATGAGTTAGGTTGGGGTCAGACAGTGGGAACAGGGAGGGGTAATATGAGTTAGGTTGGGGTCAGACAGTGGGAACAGAGAGGGTTAATATGAGTTAGGTTGGGGTCAGACAGTGGGAACAGGGGGGGTAATATGAGTTAGGTTGGGGTCAGACAGTGGGAACAGGGAGGGGTAATATGAGTTAGGTTGGGGTCAGACAGTGGGAACAGGGAGGGGTAATATGAGTTAGATTGGCCATGTTCTGGCCATGTTCTGTTATCTCTACCCGGCACACCAGAAGAGGACTGGCCACCCCTCAAAACCTGGTTCCTCTGTAGGTTTCTAACTAGGTTATGGCCTATCAAGGGAGTTTTTCCTAGCAAACATGCTTCTACACCTGAATTGCTTGCTGTTTGGGGTTTTAGGCTGTGTTTCTGAAAAACACTTTGTGACGTAAGAAGGGCTTTATAAATGCATTTGATTTGATATGATTTGATGACAAACAGCAGGAACAGAGAGGGGCCAGTGGTAAATGACAAACAGGAGGAAGAGAGAGCAGCCAGTGGTACATGACAAACAGGAGAAACAGAGATGGGCCAGTGGTAAATGACAAACAGGAGGAACAGTGAGCAGCAAGTGGTACATGACAAACATGAGGGACAGAGATGGGCCAGTGGTAATTGACAAACAGGAGGAACAGAGAGCAGCAAGTGGTACATGACAAACATGAGGGACAGAGAGGAGCCATTGGTACATAATTAAAGGAGGTACAGAGAGGAGCCAGTGGTACATGACAACCAGGAGGAACAGAGAGGAGCGAGTGGTACATGAAAAACAGGAGGAACAGATTGAAGCCAGTGGTGCTTGACAAACAGAAGGACCAGAGATGAGCCAGTGGTACATGACAAACAGGAGGGAAAGAGAGGAGCAGGTGGTACATGACAAACAGGAGGAAGAGAGAGCAGCCAGTGGTACATGAAAAACAGGAGAAACAGAGATGGACCAGTGGTAAATGACAAACAGGAGGAACAGAGAGCAGAAAGTGGTACATGACAAACATGAGGGACAGAGAGGAGCCATTGGTACATAATTAAAGGAGGAACAGGGAGGAGCCAGTGGTACATGACAAACAGGAGGAACAGAGAGGAACAAGTGGTACCTGATAAACAGGGGGAACAGAGAGGAACCAGAGGACAGAAACATGGCAAACAAGAGGAACAGAGAGGAGTTAGTGGTACATGACAAAAAGGAGGAACATAAAGGAGCAAGTGGACAGGTACATGACAAAAAGGAGGAACAGAGATGAGCCAGTGGTACATGACAAACAAGAGGAACAGAGAGAAGGAAGTGGTACATGACAAATAGGAGGAACAGAGATGGACCAGTGGTACATGACAAACAGGAGGAACAGACATGAGCCAGTGGTAGATGACAAACAAGAGGAAATGAGAGTAGCCAGTGGTACATGATAAACAGGAGGAACAGAGAGGAACCAGAGGACAGGTACATGACAAACAGGAGGGCCAGAGAGAAGCCGGTAGTTAGGTACATGACAAACAGGAGGAACAGAGGGTTGCCAGTCTGAAGGTACATGACATGATTTTATTTCCAATAGAACATCTGACAAATCCCCACAGAAACCTCTATGGTCAGTAAAGCAGCAAGCCAGAGCCAATCTAACCTACTCTTAACAAGCTAGCACTAGAACCCATCTGAAGTGCAACCTTCACAAGCAGAACAAAAGCAGAGAGAGTGGAGAATTACTTAATGAGATTGACAGCTGGGGCCCACGCCATAGCAAAAGACTGGAGGCTATGTTACCAAGCGAGAGCCAGGGAGAGAAGCGCTTCAGGGGTGAGGCCGCAGAGCTAGCCAGCGAATAAAAAGGGGAGACGGGAGCTACGCCGGGCTGTGGGAGGCTAGCCAGCGAATAAGAAGGGGAGGCGGGAGCTACACCGGGCTGCGGGAGGCTAGCCAGCGAATAAGAAGGGGAGGCGGGAGCTACACCGGGCTGCGGGAGGCTAGCCAGCGAATAAGAAGGGGAGGCGGGAGCTACACCGGGCTGCGGGAGGCTAGCCAGCGAATAAGAAGGGGAGGCGGGAGCTACACCGGGCTGCGGGAGGCTAGCCAGCGAATAAGAAGGGGAGGCGGGAGCTACATCGGGCTGTGAGAGGCTATCCAGCGAATAAGAAGTGGAGGCGGGAGCTACACCGGGCTGTGGGAGGCTAGCCAGCGAATAAGAAGGGGAGGCGGGAGCTACACCGGGCTGCGGGAGGCTAGCCAGCGAATAAGAAGGGGAGGCGGGAGCTACATCGGGCTGTGAGAGGCTATCCAGCGAATAAGAAGTGGAGGCGGGAGCTACACCGGGCTGTGGGAGGCTAGCCAGCGAATAAGAAGGGGAGGCGGGAGCTACACCGGGCTGCGGGAGATTCAAAGAGAATCATCCAATAGGTACAGTGAGGGAAGAAAGTATTTGATCCCCTGCTGATTTTGTACGTTTGCCCACTGACAAAGAAATAATCAGTCTATAATTTTAATGGTAGGTTTATTTGAACAATGAGAGACAGAATAACAACAACAAAAATCCAGAAAAACGCATGTCAAAAATGTTATAAATTGATTTGCATTTTAATGAGGGAAATAAGTATTTGACCCCCTCTTAAAAATAGGAAAGCAAAATTAGTAAGCAAGCGCCCTCTCCCTCGCACATCGAAAGACTGATATTGTTCCGGTGCTCTCTTCACCAAAACTAAAAATTCTTGCTTGTTTTTCAAAAAACAAGCCTGAAACCTTGAATAAAGACTGTTGATATCTAGTGGAAGCCATAGGAATTGCAATCTGGGAGACGGAATTACATAGGTGTCACGACTTCCGCCAAAGTCGGTTCCTCTCCTTGTTCGGGCGGCGTTCGGGGGTCGACGTCACCGGTCTTCTAGCCATCGCCGATCCACTTTTCATTTTCCATTTGTTTTGTCTTGTTTTCCCACACACCTGGTTTACATTGCCCTCACTACTTGTCATGTATTTAACCCTCCATTCCCCCCATGTCTGTGTGTGTAATTGTTTATTGTCAGGTTGGCACTCTTCTGGCTGTTTTGCGCCAGGTTATATTTTACACCCGTGCTTTTTGACAGCCTGTACTTTGTACTTTGTACTTAGTGCTGCCTCACTTGTTCTGAGAGCATTTGTTTGTGACGCAGTTGCGTTCTATTCATATATTTCCTCAAGTGCCATGTCCACTCATCTTTGCTCTCCTGCGCCTGACTTCCAATGCACCAGCTACACCCACACCTTGACAATATGACCCATAGCTTTCCATTGTATGAGCTTGGGACCTAAAAAAAAAGAATTTGGTTGGTTTTTCTTTGGATTTTCACCTGCCATATCGTTTCTGTTATAGTCTCAGACATTATTTTAACAGTTTTAGAAACTTCAAAGTGTTTTCTATCTAATGCTACCAATTAAATGCACATCCTGGCTTCTGGGCCTGAGTAACAGGCAGTTTACTTTGGGCACATCAGTCAGGCGGAAACTAGACCCTATCCTTAACAAGTTTTAATGAAAGTGGGAAAAGGGACGGGGTAAATTGAGTTAGGTTGGGGTCAGACAGTGGGAACAGGGAGGGGTAATATGAGTTAGGTTGGGGTCAGACAGTGGGAACAGGGAGGGGTAATATGAGTTAGGTTGGGGTCAGACAGTGGGAACAGAGAGGGTTAATATGAGTTAGGTTGGGGTCAGACAGTGGGAACAGGGGGGGTAATATGAGTTAGGTTGGGGTCAGACAGTGGGAACAGGGAGGGGTAATATGAGTTAGGTTGGGGTCAGACAGTGGGAACAGGGAGGGGTAATATGAGTTAGATTGGCCATGTTCTGGCCATGTTCTGTTATCTCTACCCGGCACACCAGAAGAGGACTGGCCACCCCTCAAAACCTGGTTCCTCTGTAGGTTTCTAACTAGGTTATGGCCTATCAAGGGAGTTTTTCCTAGCAAACATGCTTCTACACCTGAATTGCTTGCTGTTTGGGGTTTTAGGCTGTGTTTCTGAAAAACACTTTTTGACGTAAGAAGGGCTTTATAAATGCATTTGATTTGATATGATTTGATGACAAACAGCAGGAAGAGAGAGGGGCCAGTGGTAAATGACAAACAGGAGGAAGAGAGAGCAGCCAGTGGTACATGACAAACAGGAGAAACAGAGATGGGCCAGTGGTAAATGACAAACAGGAGGAACAGTGAGCAGCAAGTGGTACATGACAAACATGAGGGACAGAGATGGGCCAGTGGTAATTGACAAACAGGAGGAACAGAGAGCAGCAAGTGGTACATGACAACCAGGAGGAACAGAGAGGAGCGAGTGGTACATGAAAAACAGGAGGAACAGATTGAAGCCAGTGGTGCTTGACAAACAGAAGGACCAGAGATGAGCCAGTGGTACATGACAAACAGGAGGGAAAGAGAGGAGAAAGTGGTACATGACAAACAGAAGGAACAGAGAGGAGCCATTGGTACATAATTAAAGGAGGAACAGGGAGGAGCCAGTGGTACATGACAAACAGGAGGAACAGAGAGGAGCCAGTGGTACATGACAAACAGGAGGAACAGAGAGGAACAAGTGGTACCTGATAAACAGGGGGAACAGAGAGGAACCAGAGGACAGAAACATGGCAAACAAGAGGAACAGAGAGGAGTTAGTGGTACATGACAAAAAGGAGGAACATAAAGGAGCAAGTGGACAGGTACATGACAAAAAGGAGGAACAGAGATGAGCCAGTGGTACATGACAAACAAGAGGAACAGAGAGAAGGAAGTGGTACATGACAAATAGGAGGAACAGAGATGGACCAGTGGTACATGACAAACAGGAGGAACAGACATGAGCCAGTGGTACATGACAAACAAGAGGAAATGAGAGTAGCCAGTGGTACATGATAAACAGGAGGAACAGAGAGGAACCAGAGGACAGGTACATGACAAACAGGAGGGCCAGAGAGAAGCCGGTAGTTAGGTACATGACAAACAGGAGGAACAGAGGGTTGCCAGTCTGAAGGTACATGACATAATTTTATTTCCAATAGAACATCTGACAAATCCCCACAGAAACCTCTATGGTCAGTAAAGCAGCAAGCCAGAGCCAATCTAACCTACTCTTAATCTCTCTGGCGCATGTGGGACGAACTCGTCCCACCTACGTAACAGCCACTGAAATCCAGTGGCGCGATTTTTGAATCGTTAGAAATACTATTACTTCAATTTCTCAAACATATGACTATTTTACAGCTATTTAAAGACAAGAATCTCGTTAATCTAACCACACTGTCCGATTTCAAAAAGGCTTTACAACGAAAGCAAAACATTAGATTATGTCAGCAGAGTGCCCAGCCAGAAATCAGCCAGAAATCAGACACCCATTTTTCAAGCTAGCATATCATGTCACATAAACCCAAACCACAGCTAAATGCAGCACTAACCTTTTATGATCTTCATCAGATGACACACCTAGGACATTGTGTTATACAATACATGCATGTCTGTTCAATCAAGTTCATATTTATATCAAAAAACAGCTTTTTACATTAGCATGTGACGTTCAGAAAAAGCATAACCCCCGCAAACTTCCGGGGAATTTACTAACAGTTTGCTAAATTACTCACGATAAACGTTCACAAAAAGCATAACAATTATTTTAAGAATTATAGATACATTACTCCTCTATGCACTCAATATGTCCGATTTTAAAATAGCTTTTCGGATGAAGCACATTTTGCAATAATCTAAGTACATAGCCCGGCATCACAGGGCTAGCTATTTAGACACCCACCCAGGTCAGCCTCCACCAAAATCACATTTCCTATAAGAAAAATGTTCTTACCTTGCTTGTTCTTCGTCAGAATACACTGCCAGGACTTCTACTTCAATAACAAATGTTGGTTTGGTCCCAAATAATCCATCGTTATATCCAAACAGCGACGTTTTGTTCGTGAGTTCTAGACACTATCAGAATGCTACATCACGGTCTCGCGCATGGCGCATTGGCGTGACAAAAAATGTCTAAATATTCCATTACCGTACTTCGAAGCATGTCAACCGCTGTTTAAAACCAATTTTTATGCCATTTATCTCGTAGAAAAGCGATAATATTCCGACCGGGAATATGCATTGAGCCTAAACAGCCGAATTAAATTTCTCCTCAGGAGCGAATCGTGCACGCGCCTCATTCAAAGGTCCTCTGATCCGCCACTTACCAAAGGCGATAATGTGTTTCAGCCGGAGGCTGCCTCGTCAACCTTCAGGTATTTCCCGGGTTCTGAGAGCCTATCGGAGCCCTGGGAATTGTCACGTTACAGCTAAGATCCTTACTTTTCAATAAACAGATGCAAGACGCACGACTCCTTGTCAGACAGGGTACTTCCTGCATTAAACCATGTCAGGTTTTTGCCTGCCATAGGAGTTCTGTTATACTCACAGACACCATTCAAACAGTTTTAGAAAATTCAGAGTGTTTTCTATCCAAACCTGAACAATAATATGCATATTCTAGCTTCTGAGTTGGTGTAGGAGGCAGTTAAAAATGGGCACATATTTTTTCCAAAATTCTCAATACTGCCCCCTAGCCCAAACAGGTTAACAAGCTTGCACTAGAACCCATCTGAAGTGCAACCTTCACAAGCAGAACAAAAGCAGAGAGAGTGGAGAATTACTTAATGAGATTGACAGCTGGGGCCCACGCCATAGCAAAAGACTGGAGGCTATGTTACCAAGCGAGAGCCAGGGAGAGAAGCGCTTCAGGGGTGAGGCCGCAGAGCTAGCCAGCGAATAAAAAGGGGAGACGGGAGCTACGCCGGGCTGTGGGAGGCTAGCCAGCGAATAAGAAGGGGAGGCGGGAGCTACACCGGGCTGCGGGAGGCTAGCCAGCGAATAAGAAGGGGAGGCGGGAGCTACACCGGGCTGCGGGAGGCTAGTCAGCGAATAAGAAGGGGAGGCGGGAGCTACATCGGGCTGTGAGAGGCTATCCAGCAAATAAGAAGGGGAGGCGGGAGCTACACCGGGCTGTGGGAGGCTAGCCAGCGAATAAGAAGGGGAGGCGGGAGCTACACCGGGCTGCGGGAGATTCAAAGAGAATCATCCAATAGGTACAGTGAGGGAAGAAAGTATTTGATCCCCTGCTGATTTTGTACGTTTGTCCACTGACAAAGAAATAATCAGTCTATAATTTTAATGGTAGGTTTATTTGAACAATGAGAGACAGAATAACAACAACAAAAATCCAGAAAAACGCATGTCAAAAATGTTATAAATTGATTTGCATTTTAATGAGGGAAATAAGTATTTGACCCCCTCTTAAAACCTCTTGATGTTCTTCGTCCCGTATGTGGGATCAACATCCAGCGTAAAATCATTTCGCCATATTCATAACCGAACAATAGAAAAATGTCATTATTTTTTTTTTTTTCAAATATAGGACTATTTTATGTTGTTTTATAGATACACCTCTCCTGAATCAAACCACGTTGTCCAATTTCAAAAAGGCTTTACAGCAAAAGCAAAATATTAGATAATGTTAGAGGAGTATATTGTCAAAGTATTCACATAGCCATTTTCCAACCAACCATATGCATCACAAATAACAAAAAACAGCTAAATGCAGCACTAACCTTTGACAATCTTCATCAGATGACACTCCTAGGACATCATGTTTCACAATACGTGCATTCTTTTGTTCGATAAAGTTCATATTTATATATAAAAACAGCATTTTACATCGCCGCGTGACGTTGAGAAACTATTTTCCCTCAAATGCATCCGGTGGATCAGCGCTACAATTTACTAAATTACTATTCAAATTTTTTTTTAAATGTAATATTGTCATTCAAAGAATTATAGATGAACATCTCGTGAAAGCACCTGCATTGCCAGATTTAAAAATAACTTTACTGGGAAATCACACTTTGCAATAAAAGGGGATGCTATAAAGGTCTGCGCCATCTTGGAACAATTGAATATCAAATCTACTCTTGTATGTTATTGTAAATATTCCCTTACCTTTGATTATCTTCATCAGAAGGCACTTCCAGCATTCCCAGGTCCCCAACAAATGTAGTTTTGTTCGAAAAAGTTCATAATTTATGTCCCAATAGCTTCTTCTTGTTAGCGCGTTCCGAAGGCACCTCAAAATGTTTCGTCGTGCGCAAGACTTCTCATCACGAAAGCCCCCAAAAATATATTTAAGTTCGTTCAAACATGTCAAACGTTGTATAACATAAATCTTTAGGGCCTTTTTCAACCAGAGCTTCGATAATATTCCATGGGGACGGTTGCATTGTCTTTCAAAACGTTTCGAAAGGGGAGGGTAGCCAGGGGCGCCCGCATCATAATGGTGATGACCTCCCCATGTGACCAAGATCAACAGCCTCTCATTTGGTCAGTTTTCACAGTAGAAGACTCAAACCACTTTGTAAAGACTGACATCTAGTGGAAGCAATAGGAAGTGCTCAATGAACCATAACTCACGGTGTGATTTATAGGCAAAGTGCTGAAGTTGAGTACGCAAATCAGATTCCCACATCCTGTTAGAAACTGTCTCGGGGTTTTGACTGCCATATGAGTTCTGTTATACTCACAGACACCATTCAAACAGTTTTAGAAACTTTAGGGTGTTTTCTATCCACATCTATTATATGCATATCCCAGTTTCTGAGTTTGAGTAGGAGGCCGTTTAACCTCTCTAGGGCAGGTGGCACCAAATCGTCCCACCTACGTAACAGCCAGTTGAATACTGTGGCGCGATTTTCAAATACCTTAGAAATGCTATTACTTCAATTTCTCAAACATATGACTGTTTTACAGCTATTTAAAGACAAGACTCTCGTTAATCTAACCACACTGTCCGATTTCAAAAAGGCTTTACAACGAAAGCGACGTTTTGTTTATGCGTTCTAGACACTATCCCAATGGTAAATAAGGGTCATGCGCACGGCGCATTTCGTGACAAAAGATTTCTAAATATTTCATTACCGTACTTCGAAGCATGTCAACCGCTGTTTAAAATCAATTTTTATGCAATTTTTCTCGTAAAAAAGCAATAATATTTCGACCGGGAATTTGCAATTAGGTAAACAGCCGAATGAAAATACTCCACGGGGGCGAATCGCGCACGCGCCTAATTCCTTTGTCCTCTTATTGGCCACTTGGCAAAGGCGATTATGTGTTTTAGCCTGGGGCTGCCTCGTCATCGTTCAGCTTTTTCCCGGGCTCTGAGAGCCTATGGAAGCCGTAGGAAGTGTCACGTTACAGCTAAGATCCCCACTCTTCAATAAACAGAGACAAGAAGAACGACTCCTTGTCAGACAGGCCACTTCCTGCATGAAACCTTCTCAGGTTTTTGCCTGCCATATGAGTTCTGTTATACTCACAGACACCATTCAAACAGTTTTAGAAACTTTAGGGTGTTTTCTATCCAAAGCCAATAATTACATGCATATTCTATTTACTGGGCAGGAGTAGTAACCAGATTAAATCGGGTACGTTTTTTATCCGGCCGTGTAAATACTGCCCCTTAGCCCTAACAGGTTAAAATGGGCACGTATTTTTTTCAAAAATCGCTGTAGTGTCCCCTATCCTAGGCGAACTTCAAGAGGTTAATCAGAAAGATTTCTGGCTCCCAGGTGTCTTTTATACAGGTAATGAGCTGAGATTAGGAGTGCTCCTAATCTCAGTTTCTTACCTATATAAAAGACACCTGTCCACAGAAGCAATCAATCAATCAGATTCAAAACTCTCCACCATGGCCAAGACCAAAGAGCTCTCCAAGGCTGTCAGGGACAAGATTGTAGACCTACACAAGGCTGGAATGGGCTACAAGACCATCGCCAAGCAGCTTGGTGAGAAGGTGACAACAGTTGGTGCGATTATTTGCAGTTGGAAGAAACACAAAAGAACTGTCAATCTCCCTCGGCCTGGGGCTCCATGCAAGATCTCACCTCGTGGAGTTGCAATGATCATGAGAACGGTGAGGAATCAGCCCAGAACTACACGGGAGGATCTTGTCAATGATCACAAGGCAGCTGGGACTATAGTCACGAAGAAAACAATTGGTAACACACTATGCCGTGAAGGACTGAAATCCTGCGGCACCCGCAAGGTCCCCCTGCTCAAGAAAGCACATATACATGCCCGTCTGAAGTTTGCCAATGAACATATGAATGATTCAAAGGACAACTCGGTGAAAGTGTTGTGGTCAGATGAGACCAAAATGGAGCTCTTTGGTATCAGCTCAACTCGCCGTGTTTGGATGAGGAGGAATGCTGCCTATGACCCCAAGAACACCAGCAAACCTGGTGGCCAACTACAAGAAACGTCTGACCTCTGTGATTGCCAACAAGGGTTTTGCCACCAAGTACTAAGTCATGTTTTGCAGAGGGTCAAATACTTATTTCCCTCATTAAAATGCAAATCATTTAATAAAATTTTTGACATGCGTTTTTTTTAATTTTTTGTTGTTATTCTGTCTCTCACTGTTCAAATAAACCTACCATTAAAATTATAGACTGATAATTTCTTTGTCAGTGGGCAAACGTACAAAATCAGCAGGGGATCAAATACTTTTTTCCCTCACTGTATTACAGAGGGAGGTATGGCGAGGGAAATACACAAAATATAAATTCTAAAGCAATAATCCAGAGGTGAGTCAGGAAACCAAGAGGCCAGCGATCAGAGGAAGAATCCAGGCAGGTGGAGGTGATCACAGCAGCACAGTCCAGAAACTGAGGTAGGCTAGCAGTCTACCAGCAAGCTAGCTAGCACTAATAAGCCAAAGTTGTGAAAGCCACAAAACTCCAGTAGGCCCTAAAAGTAGATAAAACAATTGTTTATTAACAAAAAACAGATGGGTAAACACTGTTACTAAACAGGTACCAGGATGAAGAGGCAGTCAATCACAACGCCAGGAGATACTGTCGTCCGGAAATGACATCACTGAGCTAATCAATGGAGTGGAGCTTGTAGCCGCCTTTAAAGTTGTGGGTAGTATTAGTGGGTAGTAGTAGTAGGTAGTATTAGTGGGTAGTAGTAGTGGACAGTAGTACTAGACAGAAGCAGTGGATAGTAGTAGTGGGTAGTAGTTGTGGGTAGTAATAGTGGGTAGTAGTGGACAGTAGTAGTGGACAGTAGAAGTGGATAGTAGTAGTGGGAAGTATTACTGGGTAGTAGTAGTGGGTAGAATTAGTGGGTAGTAGTAGTGGACAGTAGTACTGGACAGAAGCAGTGGATAGTAGTAGTGGGTAGTAATAGTGGGTAATATTAGTGAGTAGTAGTAGTGGGTAGTAGTAGTGGAAAGTAGTACTGGACAGAAGCAGTGGATAGTAGTAGTGGGTAGTAGTACTGGGTAGTATTACTGGGTAGTAGTAGTGGGTAGTTTTAGTGGGTAGCAGTAGTGGACAGTACTACTGGACAGAAGCAGTGGATAGTAGTAGTGGGTAGGAATAGTGGGTAGTATTAGAGGGTAGTAGTAGTGGACAGTAGTAGTGGACAGTAGCAGTGGATAGTAGTAGTGGGTAGTATTACTGGGTAGTAGTAGTTGGTAGTATTAGAGTGTAGTAGTAGTGGACAGTAGTAGTGGGTAGTAGTAGTGGACAGTAGTACTAGACAGAAGCAGTGGATAGTAGTAGTGGGTAGTAGTAGTGGGTAGTAATAGTGGGTAGTATTAGAGGGTAGTAGCAGTGGACAGTAGTAGTGAACAGTAGCAGTGGATAGTAGTAGTGGGTAGTATTAGTGGGTGGTAGTAGTGGACAGTAGTACTGGACAGAAGCAGTGGATAGTAGTAGTGGGTAGTAATAATGGGTAGTATTAGTGGGTAGTAGTAGTGGGTAGTAGTAGTGGACAGTAGTACTGGACAGAAGCAGTGGATTTTATTTATTTTTATTTATTTCACCTTTATTTAACCAGGTAGGCAAGTTGAGAACAAGTTCTCATTTACAATTGCGACCTGGCCAAGATAAAGCAAAGCAGTTCGACAACATACAACAACACAGAGTTACACATGGAGTAAACAACATACAGTCAATAATACAGTAGAAAAAAGAAAATAAATAAATAAAATAAGACTATATACAATGTGAGCAAATGAGGTGAAATAAGGGAGGTAAAAGCAAAAAAATGCCATGGTGGCAAAGTAAATAAAGTATAGCAAGAAAAACCCTGGAATGGTAGATTTGTAGTTTGAAGAAAGTTCAAAGTTCAAATATAAATAATATGGTGCAAAGGAGCAAAATAAATAAAAATAAATAAATACAGTAGGGGAAGAGGTAGTAGTTTGGGCTAAATTATAGATGGGCTATGTACAGGTGCAGTGATCTGTGAGCTGCTCTGACAGCTGGTGCTTAAAGCTAGTGAGGGAGATAAGTGTTTCCAATTTCAGAGATTTTTGTAGTTCGTTCCAGTCGTTGGCAGCAGAGAACTGGAAGGAGAGACGACCAAAGGAGGAGTTGGCTTTAGGGGTGACCAGAGAGATATACCTGCTGGAGCGCGTGCTACAGGTGGGTGCTGCTATGGTGACCAGTGAGCGGAGATAAGGGGGGACTTTACCTAGCAGGGTCTTGTAGATGACCTGGAGCCAATGTGTTTGGCAACGATTATGAAGTGAAGGCCAGCCAACGAGAGCATACAGATCGCAGTGGTGGGTTGTATATGGGGCTTTGGTGACAAAACGGATGGCACTGTGATAGACTGCATCCAGCTTGTTGAGTAGGGTATTGGAGGCTATTTTGTAAATGACATCGCCGAAGTCGAGGATTGGTAGGATGGTCAGTTTTACGAGGGTATGTTTGGCAGCATGAGTGAAGGATGCTTTGTTGCGAAATAGGAAGCCAATTCTAGATTTCACTTTGGATTGGAGATGATTGATGTGAGTCTGGAAGGAGAGTTTACAGTCTAACCAGACACCTAGGTATTTGTAGTTGTCCACAAATTCTAAGTTAGAACCGTCCAGAGAAGTTATGCTGGATGGGCGGGCAGGTGCAGGCAGCGATCGGTTGAAGAGCATGCATTTAGTTTTACTTGTATTTAGGAGCAGTTGGAGGCCACGGAAGGAGAGTTGAATGGCATTGAAGCTCGTCTGGAGGGTTGTTAACACAGTGTCCAAAGAAGGGCCAGAAGTATACAGAATGGTGTCGTCTGCGTAGAGGTGGATCAGAGATTCACCAGCAGCAAGAGCGACATCATTTATGTATACAGAGAAAAGAGTTGGCCCAAGAATTGAACCCTGTGGTACCCCCATAGAGACTGCCAGAGGTCCAGACAGTAGGCCCTCCGATTTGACACACTGAACTCTGTCAGAGAAGTAGTTGGTGAACCAGGCGACGCAATCGTTTGAGAAACCAAGGCTACTAAGTCTGCCGATGAGGATGTGGTGATTAACAGAGTCAAAAGCTTTGGCCAGGTCAATGAATACGGCAGCACAGTATTGTTTCTTATCGATGGCGGTTACGATGTCGTTTAGGACCTTGAGCGTGGCTGAGGTGCACCCATGACCAGCTCTGAAACCAGATTGCATAGCGGAGAGGGTGCGGTGGGATTCGAAATAGTCGGTAATCTGTTTGTTGACTTGGCTTTCGAAGACCTTAAAAAGGCAGGGTAGGATGGATATAGGTCTGTAGCAATTTGGGTCAAGAGTGTCACCTCCTTTGAAGAGGGGGATGACAGCAGCTGCTTTCCAATCTATGGGAATCTCAGACGACACGAAAGAGAGGTTGAACAGGCTAGTAATAGGGGTTGCAATAATTTCGGCAGATAATTTTAGAAAGAAAGGGTCCAGATTGTCAAGCCCAGCTGATTTGTAGGTGTCCAGATTTTGCAGCTCTTTCAGAACGTCAGCTGAATGGATTTGGGAGAAGGAGAAATGGGGGAGGTTTGGGCGAGTAGCTGTGGGGGGTGCCGTGCTGTTGAATGCAGTAGGGGTAGTTAGGTGGAAAGCATGGCCAGCCGTAGAAAAATACTTATTGAAATTCTCAATTATAGTGGGCTTATCGGTGGTGACAGAGTTTCCTATCCTCAGTGCAGTGGGCAGTTGGGAGGAGGTGTTCTTATTCTCCATGGACTTTACAATGTCCCAGAACTTTTTAGAGTTGGAGTTGCACGAAGCAAATTTTTGTTTGAAAAAGCTAGCCTTGGCGTTTCTAACTGCCTGTGTGTATTGGTTTCTAACTTCCCTAAAAAGTTGCATATCGCGGGGGCAGTTCGATGCTAATGCAGAACGCCACAGGGTATTTTTGTGTTGGTTAAGGGCAGTCAGGTCTGGGGAGAACCAAGGGCTATATCTGTTCCTGGTTCTAAATTTCTTGAAAGGGGCATGCTTATTTAAGATGGAGAGGAAGGCATTTTTAAAATATAACCAGGCATCCTCTACTGACGGGATGAGGTCAATATCCTTCCAGGATACCAGGGCCAGGTCGATTAGAAAGGCTTGCTCGTTGAAATGTTTCAGGGAGCGTTTGACAGTGATGAGTGGAGGTCGTTTGACCGCTGACCCATTACGGGTGCAGGCAATGAGGCAGTGATCGCTGAGATCTTGGTTGAAAACAGCAGAGGTGTAATTAGAGGGCACATTGGTTAGGATGATATCTATGAGGGTGCCAGAGTTTGCGGCTTTGGGGTTGTACCTGGTGGGTTCATTAATAATTTGTGTGAGATTGAGGGCATCAAGCTTGGATTGTAGAATGGCTGGGGTGTTAAGCATGTCCCAGTTTAAGTCGCCTAGTAGCACGAGCTCTGAAGATAGATGGGGGGCAATCAGTTCACATATGGTGTCCAGAGCACAGCTAGGGGCCGAGGGGGGTCTATAGCAGGCGGCAACGGTGAGAGACTTGTTTTTGGAGAGATGGATTTTTAGAAGTAGAAGTTCAAATTGTTTGGGTACAGACCTGGATAGCAGGACAGAACTCTGCAGGCTATCTCTGCAGTAGATTGCAACACCGCCCCCTTTGGTCGTTCTATCTTGTCTGAAAACGTTGTAGTTAGGGATGATGATTTCACAGTTTTTGGTGGACTTCCTAAGCCAAGATTCAGACACAGCTAGGACATCCGGGTTGGCAGAGTGTGCTAAAGCAGTGAATAAAACAAACTTAGGGAGGAGGCTTCTAATGTTAACATGCATGAAACCAAGGCTATTACGGTTACAGAAGTCATCAAAAGAGAGCGCCTGGGGAGTAGGAGTGGAGCCAGGCACTGCAGGGCCTGGATTCACCTCTACATCCCCAGAGGAGCAGAGAAGAATAAGTATGAGGGTATGGCTAAAAGCTATAAGAATTGGTCGTCTGTGACGTCCAGAATAGAGAGAAAAAGGAGCAGGTTTCTGGGGGCGATAAAATAGCTTCAAGGTATAATGTACAGACAAAGGTATGGTGGGATGTGAGTACAGAGGAGGTAAACCTAGGCATTTAGTGATTATGAGAGAGATATTGTCTCTAGAAACATCATTGAAACCAGAAGATGTCATAGCATGTGTGGGTGGAGGAACTGAGAGGTTGGATAAGGTATAATGAGCAGGGCTAGAGGCTCTACAGTGAAATAAGCCAATAAACACTAACCAGAACAGCAATGGACAAGGCATATTGACATTAAGGAGAGGCATGCTTAGCCGAGTGATCAGAGGGTCCAGTGAGATTCAGACAGCTAGCCGGGCCATAGGTAGCAAGCTGGTGGAAGATGGGAGGGAGGTCTGTTTTTAGCCACCTCGTGCGTTTCCGTCTGTGGGTTAGTGGGGTTCCGTGTGGAAGGGGGGACCTGTCCAAGTTGGCAAAATAGTTAGTTATAGTGGACCAAGAAAAGTGTCCGATAGACCTATTCAGATCGCAGCCGAAAAGACAGCTAACGATTAGCCGGCCTCAGATGGGCGATCAGGTTACGTCGCGACGGAGGGGCCAGTTGGATAACTCCCTCGGGCAGATAACGTCGGTGGTCCAGTCGTGAAGACCCGATGGGGCTCCGCATCGGCAGTAAAACGGGTCAGGATAGGTGAGTTGTAGCCCAGGAGACACTTCAGCTGGCTAGCTCAGGAACAGCCCACGAGTGGCTGACGGAACTCCTCAGCTGGCCAGCTGGCCAGCTCCGCAATAATGTGTGTTAATTCCGTGACTGACGTTGCCAATAGTCACTCAGGTAGCAGCTAGTTAGCTGCAAGATCCAGGTGTAAATGTCCAGAGCCTGCGGTAGAAATCGGGGAAAGGAGAGAGAATATGTCCGATATGCTCTGGTCTGAGTCGCGCTGTACAAAAACTGGCGATAGCTTTTCGAGCTAATGGAAAGCTGAGGACGGCTAACCGTGGCTAGCTGAACTTCAACGTTAGCCAGTGAAAATGGCTAACCTCTGGCTAGCTTCTGTTGTGGAATTCAGATGAGGTAAATAATACTTTTTTTTTGTTTGTTTTTTTAAAATTGGTGAGGCGGGTTGCAGGAGAGTGCTTTGAGGTTGAGTATTTGAATAAAAAAATGTAAAAAGATAAGTGAAGAAAAAAAATATGTAAATATATATATACACGAGACACGACAGGACGTCTGAACTGCTACGCCATCTTGGATGAACATAGTAGTAGTGGGTAGTAGTATAGTAGTAGTGGGTAGTAGTACTGGGTAGTATTACTGGGTAGTAGTAGTGGGTAGTAGTAGTGGATAGTAGTAGTGGGTAGTATTACTGGGTAGTAGTAGTGGGTAGTATTAGTGGGTAGCAGTAGTGGACAGTAGTACTGGACAGAAGCAGTGGATAGTAGTAGTGGGTAGTAATAGTGTGTAGTATTAGTGGGTAGTAGTAGTGGACAGTAGTACTGGACAGAAGCAGTGGATAGTAGTAGTGGGTAGTAATAGAGGGTAGTAGTAGTGGACTGTAGTAGTGGACAGTAGCAGTGGATAGTAGTAGTGGTTAGTATTAGTGGGTAGTAGTAGTGGACAGTAGTAGTGGGTAGTATTAGTGGGTAGTATTAGAGGGTAGTATTACTGGGTAGTAGTAGTGGGTAGTATTACTGGGTAGTAGTAGTGGACAGTAGTACTGGGTAGTAGTAGTGGGTAGTATTAGTGGGTAGCAGTAGTGGACAGTAGTACTGGACAGAAGCAGTGGATAGTAGTAGTGGGTAGTAATAGTGTGTAGTATTAGTGGGTAGTAGAAGTGGACAGTAGTACTGGACAGAAGCAGTGGATAGTAGTAGTGGGTAGTAATAGAGGGTAGTAGTAGTGGACTGTAGTAGTGGACAGTAGCAGTGGATAGTAGTAGTTGTTAGTATAAGTGGGTAGTAGTAGCGGACAGTAGTAGTGGGTAGTATTAGTGGGTAGTATTAGAGGGTAGTATTACTGGGTAGTAGTAGTGGACAGTAGTAGTGGGTAGTATTACTGGGTAGTAGTAGTGGACAGTAGTAGTGGGTAGTAATAATGGGTAGTATTACTGGGTAGTAGTAGTGGGTAGTAGTACTGGGTAGTAGTAGTGGGTAGTATTAGTGGGTAGCAGTAGTGGACAGTAGTACTGGACAGAAGCAGTGGATAGTAGTAGTGGGTAGTAATAGTGGGTAGTATTAGAGGGTAGTAGTAGTGGACAGTAGTAGTGGACAGTAGCAGTGGATAGTAGTAGTGGGTAGTATTACTGGGTAGTAGTAGTGGACAGTAGTAGTGGGTAGTATTAGTGGGTAGTATTAGAGGGTAGTATTACTGGGTAGTATTACTGGGTAGTAGTAGTGGACAGTAGTAGTGGGTAGTATTCGTGGGTAGTATTACTGGGTAGTAGAAGTGGACAGTAGTACTGGACAGTAGTAGTGGGTAGTAATAATGGTAGTATTACTGGGTAATAGTAGTGGGTAGTATTACTGGGTAGTAGTAGTGGACAGTAGTAGTGGGTAGTATTCGTTTGTAGTATTACTGGGTAGTAGTAGTGGACAGTAGTAGTGGGTAGTATTCGTTTGTAGTATTACTGGGTAGTAGTAGTGGACAGTAGTAGTGGGTAGTATTACTGGGTAGTAGTAGTGGACAGTAGTAGTGGGTAGTATTCGTGGGTAGTATTACTGGGTAGTAGTAGTGGACAGTAGTACTGGACAGTAGTAGTGGGTAGTAATAATGGGTAGTATTACTGGGTAGTAGTAGTGGGTAGTATTACTGGGTAGTAGTAGTGGGTAGTAATAGGGGTAGCAGTAGTGGACAGTAGTAGTGGGTAGTAGTAATGGGTAGTATTAGTGGGTAGCAGGAGTGGGTAGTATTAGTGGGTAGTAGTAGTGCGTAGTTTTACTGGGTAGTAGTAGTGGGTAGTATTACTGGGTAGTAGTAGTGGGTAGTAATGGTGGGTAGTATTAGAGGGTAGTTGTAGTGGACAGTAGAAGTGGGTGGTAGTAGTGGGTAGTATTAGTGGGTAGTATTACTGGGTAGTAGTAGTTTACAGTAGTAGTGGGTAGTAGTAGTGGGTAGTATTACTGGGTAGTAGTAGTGGGTTGTAGTAGTGGGGAGTATTACTGGGTAGTAGTAGTGGACAGTAGTAGTGGGTAGTAATAGTGGGTAGTATTAGTGGGTAGTATTAATGGGTAGTAGTAGTGGACAGTAGTAATGGGTAGTAGTAGTGGGTAGTATTACTGGGTAGTAGTAGTGGACAGTAGTAGTGGGTGGTAGTAGTGGACAGTAGTACTGGACAGTAGTAGTGGGTAGTATTACTGGGTAGTACTAGTAGTAGTTGGTAGTATTAGTGGGTAGTATTAGTGGGTAGTACTAGTGGGTTGTATTACTGGCTAGTAGTAGTGGACAGTAGTAGTGGGTAGTAGTAGTGGACAGTAGTAGTGGGTAGTAGTAGTGGGTAGTGTTAGAGGATAGTAATAGTGGGTAGTATTACTGGGTAGTTGTAGTGGGTAGTATTACTGGGTAGTATTAGTAGTAGTTGGTAGTATTAGTGGGTAGTATTAGTGGGTAGTACTAGTGGGTTGTATTACTGGGTAGTAGTAGTGGACAGTAGTAGTGGGTAGTAGTAGTGGACAGTAGTAGTGGGTAGTAGTAGTGGGTAGTGTTAGAGGATAGTAATAGTGGGTAGTATTACTGGGTAGTTGTAGTGGGTAGTATTACTGGGTAGTATTAGTGGGTAGTAATAGTGTGTAGTATTACTGGGTAGTAGTAGTGGACAGTAGTAGTGGGTAGTAGTAGTGGGTAGTGTTAGAGGATAGTAATAGTGGGTAGTATTACTGGATAGTAGTAGTGGGTAGTAGTAGTGGACAGTAGTACTGGACAGAAGCAGTGGATAGTAGTTGTGGGTAGTAGTACTGGGAAGTATTACTGGGTAGTAGTAGTGGGTAGTATTAGTGGGTAGTAGTAGTGGGTAGTATTACTGGGTAGTAGTAGTGGGTAGTATTACTGGGTAGTAGTAGTAGTGGACAGTAGTAGTGGGTAGTGTTAGAGGATAGAGTTATTCTGTGATCTGATCTCAGCCTTCATTACCAGAGTGCCCCAACCCTAACTGCCCTTTGTAATAAAGCCAGCAGCTTGTCCCATGCAGAAGGCTTTACTCCCTCAGGATAATCTTCTTACCAAATATCTATCTATCTGAAATAAATATTCCATCTCTGTTGGCGTCACAAACTAAACCACAGTGTGTGGAAGACTCCAACAGATCAGTAGGTTAGTGGTTTAATTAGTATGGTTACTGGGATGAACATTCAGGGCTAGATAGGACAATAAAGCTACATCATTATCAAGGTCTCCAAGTCATAGCATTAGTCCATTTCTACTGAGAGATACTGTAGATGGATGGGGGGGGGGTGGAGGGAGGGAGGGGGGGAGGGAGCAATAGAAGATGGGAATAATGGAGGAAGGAAAGAAAGAAAGAAAGAAAGAAAGAAAGAAAGAAAGGAAGGAAGGAAGGAAGGAAGGAAGGAAGGAATAATGGAATGAAGAAGGGAGGGAGAAAGGGATGGGGGAGGGAGGGAATATGGAGGGAGGAAGAGATGGAGGGAAGGATAGAACAATGGAGGATGGGAATAACGGAGGGAGGGAGAGAGAGTAATGGATTGAGGGAGGGAAGGAGGGAAGGAAGAAAAGAAGGAAGGAAGGGAGGAGGAAAGAAAAAAAGGAGGGAGGGAGGGAGGGAGGGAGGGAGGGAGGGAGGGAGGGAGGGAGGGAGGAAGGAATAATGGAAGGAATAATGGAAGGAGGGAGGTAGGGGTAGATGGATAACACATTTCCACAGTGATTCTCTGTTTGTCTATAGACTTCCAGCTGTAGTCAGCATCACTCTAATTCCAGCTCTCTAAAAGATTACAGCCTTTCATTTAGATGTTTGAAACATTCTGTAGTGTACAGTAGGACAGAAGCTTTAGAACATTTCAACAGAGATTTCTTTGTTGTCTGAGCTACAGGCCACAGAACGCAGCAGGCAATAGCAGTAATATAAACATACTACACATACAAGACACTTTGAGCACTTTTAGCTAAGAATTTGAACCTTTCACTTGATGGAAAGCTGCTGTTTGCAGATGAGAGATGAAGAGAAACAAAGCAAATGTTAAGGAGATAAAGAGATGATGGAGCTTAGTGTGATAGAGACGGACTGGTCATCACTTCCCCCAGAGGCTGATCTCTTTCTCTGTCACAGAAGTAGTCTGAAGAGATGAGAGATTATTCCATTACCTTCGAATGCTTTTTGGGCAATTATAATTATGAACAA
Source organism: Salmo trutta (assembly GCF_901001165.1). Classification (NCBI taxonomy): domain Eukaryota; kingdom Metazoa; phylum Chordata; class Actinopteri; order Salmoniformes; family Salmonidae; genus Salmo; species Salmo trutta. The sequence goes on along the minus strand of NC_042979.1, from coordinate 51,003,084 downwards.
ACTTTCTGTACTTTGTGCTTCTTATAAGCCACATGACGTGGAACGGAACCATTAGTTAAAACCTGTTCATATCTGATCCCTCTCTGGTGGAATTTTTTAAATGATGCATAATATTGTATACAGTACTACCCTCAGAAAGTACATTTCAGTTTCAGAACTAAAAGTCCTACAATCACATGCCTAGTGGTATGAACTGTGGGATTGATATGAAGGTGACTACAACAGAGCCTGAGATACAGCAAGCCAGAAACCATCTGCTGTTTAATTATTATTAATCCAATGTTGGGAATAATGTATTTGAAAGTCTAGGTTTAAAATACATTTTGTCAGCAATTACTGTTCCAAAAGAATTCAAAAACTATATCCTCTGTCTGGTTCCCAGTTTAAAGTGGAGCGGGTAGAGAGCTTCAAATTCCTTGGTGTCCACATCACTAACAAATGATCATGGTCCACACACACCAAGACAGTCGCGAAGAGGACACGACAATGCCTCTTCACCCTCAAGAGGCTGGAAAGATTTGGCATGGGTTCTCAGATCCTCAAAAAGTTCTACAGCTGCACCATCGAAAGCATCTTGACTGGCTGCATCACTGCTTGGTATGGCAAGTGCATACGGACCAGTACATCACTGGGGCCAAGCTCTCTGCCATCCAGGACCTCTATACCAGGCGGTGTAAGAGGAATGCACAAAAAATTGTCAAAGACTCCAGCCACCCAAGTCATAGACTATTTTCTCTGCTACCGCATGACAAGAAGTACCGGAGTGCCAAGTCTAATTGATTCTACCCCAAGCCGTAAGACTGCTGAACAGCTAATCAAATGACTACCAGGACTATTTGCATCATCATCACCACCATCACCATCATCATCACCACCATCATCGTCACCATCATCATAGCAACAATCATCTTCACCATCATCAACATCTCACCTTCATCATCACAATAATCACCATCATCACGATCAACATCAACACCATCACCATCATCATAGCAATAATCATCATCATCATCATCATCACCACATCATCATCATCATCATCACCATCATCACCACCATCATCACCACCATCATCACCACCACCATCATTCCCATCACCATCATCATAACAATAATCATAATCACCATCACCACCATCATCACCATCATCATCATCATCTTCAAAATCACAATCACCATCATCATCATCACCACCATCATCACCATCATCCCCATCATCCCCACCGTCACCACCATCATCACCATCACCGTCACCACCATCATCATCATCATCACCATCACCACCATCATCACCATCATCATCACCATCATCATCATCACATCATCATTACCATCATCACCACCATCACCATCATCATCATCACTACCAACACCATCATCACCACCACCACTACCACCACCATCATCACCATCACCATCATCACCACCATCATCACCATTATCATCACAATCACCACCATCATCATCATCACCATCATCCTCACCATCACCACCATCACCATCACCACTGTCACCATCACCACCACCACCATCGTCACCACCATCATCACCATTGTGACATAGAAGTCCGTCACTGGCCGCGGGCAGCATTTGGTACTTTAACGCACGCACACATTCATCACTCCTCCCTGCTCCGTTATCAGATAAGTTAACAATGTGGGTCGACACACAAGTTAGCTTCTCTATCTTAGTACATACATTTCACACTTACGTCAATAAACCGGTTATGGTATAAAGAAATAAACAGTTCATATTTAATATAAGCAATATGTATTATACTTAGATGTTATGGATGAGTGCGTTGTTTGTCTGTTCGGTTCCTCTCTCTCTCTCCATCTCTGTAGTTTACGGGTATGCTGGAAAAGGACCCGAGCTAAGGGAATTGGGCTGACTTTGTAGTGCCTGTCCCGAATGGCTCATTAATGTAAATGAGAATATTGAAATACACTGTCAGTAGTGCTGTAATTTTGTAATGTTATATTGTGATATTGTTTCATAAAAAAACGTATTGCAATGTATATACTTTAGTATGCTTAGTTAAATGGAAAATGTAGGTTTGAATAGGTAATTGCTTAATTCATTTGTGTTAATTGTTCTGAGGGGAGGGGCTACCCCTACAAAAGGAGCCTCTCAGTTCAGAGAGGCATTTTGGATTGAGCTGTGGGTGGGGCAGCATTGTTTTTAGCTGTCCCATAAGGTATACGTTTGATGGCAGTACTGTTGTTTTTATTCCAGAATCACTATGTAAATAAACACCCAGAAGAACCTTTGCGGCTCCGCCATCTTTTTATTTTGATAGAGGTTAGGTTTTCCAGTTTAGCCTTCTGGCCTACTCTACGTGACAACCATCATCATCATCATCATCACCACCATCACCATTATCATCAACATCATCAACATCATCATCATCATCATCACCACCATCAACAGCATCATCCCCATCATCACCATCACCATCATTATCATCATCATCCCCATCAAATCAAATCAAATTTATTTATATAGCCCTTCGTATATCAGCTGAAATCTCAAAGTGCTGTACAGAAACCCAGCCTAAAACCCCAAACAGCAAGCAATGCATGTGAAAGAAGCACGGTGGCTAGGAAAAACTCCCTAGGAAAAACTCCCTAGAAAGGCCAAAAACCTAGGAAGAAACCTAGAGAGGAACCAGGCTATGAGGGGTGGCCAGTCCTCTTCTGGCTGTGCCGGGTGGATATTATAACAGAACATGGTCAAGATGTTAAAATGTTTATAAATGACCAGCATGGTCAAATAATAATAATCATAGTAGCTGTCGAGGGTGCAACAAGCACGTCCGGTGAACAGGTCAGGGTTCCGTAGCCGCAGGCAGAACAGTGGGAACTGGAGCAGCAGCATGGCCAGGTGGACTGGGGACAGCAAGGAGTCATCATGCCAGGTAGTCCCGAGGCATGGTCCTAGGGCTCAGGTCCTCTGAGAGAAATAAAGAAAGAGAGAATTAGAGAGAGCATATTTAAATTCACACAGGACACCGGATAAGACAAGAGAATACTCCAGATGTAACAGACTGACCCTAGCCCCCCGACACATTAACTACTGCAGCATAAATACTGGAGGCTGAGACAGGAGGGATCAGAAGACACTGTGGCCCCATCCGATGATACCCCCGGACAGGGCCAAACAGGCAGGATATAACCCCACCCACTTTGCCAAAGCACAGCCCCCACACCACTAGAGGGATGTCTACAACCACCAACTTCCCGTCCGAAGACAAGGCCGAGTATAGCCCACAAAGATCTCCGCCATGGCACAACCCAAGGGGGGGGGGGGGCGCCAACCCAGACAGGAAGACCACGTCAGTGACTTAACCCACTCAAGTGACGCACCCCTCCCATGGACGGCATGGAAGAACACCAGTAAGTCAGTGACTCAGCCCCTGTAATAGGGTTAGAGGCAGAGAATCCCAGTGGAAAGAGGGGAAACCGGCCAGGCAGAGACAGCAAGGCCGGTTCGTTGCTCCAGCCTTTCCGTTCACCTTCACACTCCTGGGCCAGACTATACTTAATCATAGGACCTACTGAAGAGATAAGTCTTCAGTAAAGACTTAAAGGTTGAGACTGAGTCTGCGTCTCTCACATGGGTAGGCAGACCATTCCATAAAAATGGAGCTCTATAGGAGAAAGCCCTACCTCCAGCCGTTTGCTTAGAAATTCTAGGGACAATTAGGAGGCCTGCGTCTTGTGACCGTAGCATACGTGTAGGTATGTACGGCAGGACCAAATCGGAAAGATAGGTAGGAGAAAGCCCATGTAATGCTTTGTAGGTTAGCAGTAAAACCTTGAAATCAGCCCTTGCCTTAACAGGAAGCCAGTGTAGGGAGGCTAGCACTGGAGTAATATGATCACATTTTTTGGTTCTAGTCAGGATTCTAGCAGCCATATTTAGCACTAACTGAAGTTTGTTTAGTGCTTTATCCGGGTAGCCGGAAAGTAGAGCATTGCAGTAGCCCAGCCTAGAAGTAACAAAAGCATGGATTCATTTTTCTGCGTCATTTTTGGACAGAAAGTTTCTGATTTTTGCAATGTTACGTAGATGGAAAAAAGCTGTCCTTGAAACAGTCTTGATATGTTCTTCAAAAGAGAGATCAGGGTCCAGAGTAATGCCGAGGTCCTTCACAGTTTTATTTGAGACGACTGTACAACCATCCAGATTAATTGTCAGATTCAACAGAAGATCTCTTTGTTTCTTGGGACCTTGAACAAGCGCATCTGTTTTGTCCGAGTTTAAAAGTAGAAAGTTTGCAGCCATCCACTTCCTTATGTCTGAAACACAAGCTTCTAGCGAGGGCAATTTTGGGGCTTCACCATGTTTCATTGAAATGTACAGCTGTGTCTCATCCGCATAGCAGTGAAATTTAACATTATGTTTTCGAATGACATCGCCAAGAGGTAAAATATATAGTGAAAACAATAGTGGTCCTAAAACGGAACCTTGAGGAACACCGAGATGTACAGTTGATTTGTCAGAGGACAAACCATTCACAGAGACAAACTGATATCTTTCCGACAGATAAGACCTAAACCAGGCCAGAACTTGTCCATGTAGACCAATTTGGGTTTCCAATCTCTCCAAAAGAATGTGGTGATCGATGGTATCAAAAGCAGCACTAAGATCTAGGAGCACGAGGACAGACGCAGAACCTCGGTCTGACATCATTAAAAGGTCATTTACCACCTTCACAAGTGCAGTCTCAGTGCTATGATGGGGTCTAAAACCAGACTGAAGCGTTTCGTATACATTGTTTGTCTTCAGGAAGGCAGTGAGTTGCTGTGCAACAGCTTTTTCTAAAATTTTTGAGAGGAATGGAAGATTCGATATAGGCCGATAGGTTTTTATAATTTCTGGGTCAAGATTCGGCTTTTTCAAGAGAGGCTTTATTACTGCCACTTTTAGTGAGCTTGGTACACATCCGGTGGATAGAGAGCCATTTATTATGTTCAACATAGGATGGCTAAGCACAGGAAGCAGCTCTTTCAGTAGTTTAGTTGGAATAGGGTCCAGTATGCAGCTTGAAGCGTTAGAGGCCATGATTATTTTCATCATTGTGTCAAGAGATATAGTACTAAAACACTTTAGTATCTCCCTTGATCCTAGGTCCTGGCAGAGTTGTGCAGACTCAGGACAATGGAGCTTTGGAGGAATACCCAGATTTAAAGAGGAGTCCGTAATTTACTTTCTAATGATCATGAACTTTTCCTCAAAGAAGTTCATAAATGTATTACTGCTGAAGTGAAAGCCATCCTCCATTTGCGAATGCTGCTTTTTAGTTAGCTTTGCGCCAGTATCAAAAATAAATTTCCGATTGTTCTTAGTTTCCTCAATTAAGTTGGAAAAATAGGATGAACGAGCAGCAGTGAGGGCTCTTCGATACTGCACGGTACTGTCTTTCCAAGCTAGTCGGAAGACTTCCAGTTTGGTGTGGCGCCATTTCCGTTCCAATTTTCTGGAAGCTTGCTTCAGAGCTCATGTATTTTCTGTATACCAGGGAACTAGTTTCTTATGACAGATGTTTTTAATTTTTAGGGGTGCAACTGCATCTAGGGTATTGCGCAAGGTTAAATTGAGTTCCTCGGTTAGGTGGTTAACTGATTTTTGTCCTCTGACTTCCTTGGGTAGGCAGAGGGAGTCTGGAAGGGCATCAAGGAATCTTTGGGTTGTATGAGAATTTATAGCACAACTTTTAATGCTCCTTGGTTGGGGTCTGAGCAGATTATTTGTTGCAATTGTAAACGCAATAAAATGGTTGTCCGATAATCCAGGATTATGAGGAAAAACATTAAGATCCACAACATTTATTCCATGGGACAAAACTAGGTCCAGAGTATGACTGTGGCAGTGAGTAGGTCCAGAGACATGTTGGACAAAACCCACTGAGTCGATGATGGCTCCGAAAGCCTTTTGGAGTGGGTCTGTGGACTTTTCCATGTGAATGTTAAAGTCACCAAAAATTAGAATATTATCTGCTATGAATTCAAGATCCGATAGGAATTCAGGGAACTCAGTGACGAACACTGCATATGGCCCAGTAGGCCTGTAAACAGTAGCTATAAAAAGTGAGTGAGTAGGCTGCATAGATTTCATGACTAGAAGCTCAAAAGACGAAAACGTCATTGTTTTTTTTTTTGTAAATTGAAATTTGCTATCGTAGATGTTAGCAACACCTCCGCCTTTACCGGATGCACGGGGGGTATGGTCACTAGTGTAACCAGGGGGTGAGGCCTCATTTAACACAGTAAATTCATCAGGCTTAAGCCATGTTTCAGTCAGGCCAATCACATCAAGATTATGATCAGTGATTAGTTTATTGACTATAACTGCCTTGGAAGTGAGGGATCTAACATTAAGTAACCCAATTTTGAGATGTGAAGTATCACAATCTCTTTCAATAATGGCAGGAATGGAGGAGGTCTTTATACTAGTGAGATTACTAAAGCGAACACCGCCATTTTTAATTTTGCCCAACCTAGATCGAGGCACAGACACGGTCTCAATGGGGAAAGCTGAGCTGACTACGCTGACTGTGCTAGTGGCAGACTCCACTAAGCTGGCAGGCTGGCTAACAGCCTGCTGCCTGGCCTGCACCCTATTTCATTGTGGAGCTAGAGGAGTTAGAGCCCTGTCTATGTTCGTAGATAAGATGAGAGCACCCCTCCAGCTAGGATGGAGTCCGTCACTCCTCAACAGGCCAGGCTTGGTCCTGTTTGTGGGTGAGTCCCAGAAAGAGGGCCAGTTATCTACAAATTCTATCTTTTGGGAGGGGCAGAACACAGTTTTCAATCAGCGATTGAGTTGTGAGACTCTGCTGTAGAGCTCATCACTCCCCCTAACTGGGAGGGGGCCAAAGACAATTAATCGAAGCCGACATTTACACGCTGAAGCTATGTTGCGCTTGGTGACCTCTGACTGTTTCATCCTAACATTGTTGGTGCCGACGTGGATAACAATATCTCTATACTCTCTACACTCGCCAGTTTTAGCTTTAGCCAGCATCGTCTTTAGATTAGCCTTAACGTCGGTAGCCCTGCCCCCTGGTAAACAGTGTATGATCGCTGGATGATTCGTTTTAAGTCTAATACTGCGGGTAATGGAGTCGCCAATGATTAGGGTTTTCAATTTGTCAGAGCTAATGGTGGGAGCCGTCGGAGTCTCAGACCCCATAGCGGGAGGAGTAGAGACCAGAGAAGTCTCGGCGTCTGACTCCGACTCGCTTAATGGGGAGAACCGGTTGAAAGTTTCTGTCGGCTGAATAAGCGACACCGGTTGAGCATTCCTACAGTGTTTCCCTCCAGAAGCCATGAGAAAGTTTTCCGGCTGCGGGGACCGTGCGAGGGGGTTTATACTAACATTACTATCTGTACTTACTGGTGGCACAGACGCTGTTTCATCCTTTCCTACACTGAAATGACCCTTGCCTAACGATTGCGTCTGAAGCTGGGCTTGCAGCACAGCTATCCTTGCCGTAAGGCGATCGTTCTCCTGTATATTATAAGTACAACGACTGCAATTAGAAGGCATCATGTTAATGTTACTTATCTTTGGCTGTTTGAAGTCCTGACGAACCATGTCCAGATAAAACCTCCGGGGTAAGAAAGTTGAATGAAAAAAGTTGAGTGAGGGTAAAAAGTAAAAATATACGGTAATGAAAAAGTAAAAACCGTCAGGTAGCAAAGTAAGATCGGCAACAAAAACTCACAGCAGCGTAAACAAGTCTCCAAGTCACCATCATCAACAACATCATCACCACCATCATCATCACCATCATCATCACCACCATCACCACCATCATCAACCCCATCACCATCATCATCATCACCATCATTATCTTTGTCATCCTCATCACCGTCAGTATCATTATCATCAACTTCATTATCATCACCATCATCATCATCAACATCACCACCATCATCATCATCAACATCACCACCATCACCATCACCATCATTATCATTATCACCATCATCACCATCACCACCATCACCATCACCACCATCACCATCATCACCATATCCATCATCCCCATCATCATCACCACCATCACCACCATCATCATCACAATCACCACCATCATCACCATATCAATCATCACCACCATCATCATCACCATCACCATTATCATCACAATCACCACCATCATCACCATCACCATAACCATTATCATCACAATCACCACCGTCATCACCACCACCATCATCACCATCACCATCATCACCATCACCATCATCACCATCATTATCTTTGTCATCCTCATTACCATCATCACCATCATCACCATCAGTATCATTATCATCACAATCATTATCAACACCATCACCATCACCACCATCATCATCACCACCATCATCATCACCACCATCACCATCATCACCATATCCATCATCACCATCACCATTATCATCATAATCACCACCATCACCACCATCATCACCACCATCACCACCATCACCATCATCACCATTGTCATCACAATCACCACCATCACCACCATCACCATCATTATCACAATTATCATCACAATCACCACCATCATCACCATCACCATCTTCACCATCATCATCATCACCTTCATCATCATCACCATCATCAACAGCATCACCACCATCATCACCAACATCATCACCATCATCATCACAATCACCACCATCATCACCACCATCATCACCATCATCATCACCATCATCATCAAAATCATCATCAAATTCATCACCACACCATCATCACTACCATCACCATCATCACCATATCCATCATCCCCATCATCACCATTATCATTACAATCACCACCATCATCACCATCACCACCATATCCATCATCACCACCATCACCATCATCATCACCATCACCATTATCATCACAATCACCACCATCATCACCATCACCACCATCACCACCGTCATCACCACCACCATCATCACCATCATTATCTTTGTCATCCTCATTACCATCATCACCATCATCACCATCAGTATCATTATCATCACAATCATTATCAACACCATCATCATCAACACCATCATCACCACCATCACCATCACCATTATCATCACCATCACCACCATCATCACCATCACCACCATCATCATCATTATCGTCACAATCACCACCGTCATCACCACCACCATCATCATCACCATCATTATCTTTGTCATCCTCATTACCATCATCACCATCATCACCATCAGTATCATTATCATCACAATCATTATCAACACCATCATCAATACCATCATCATCAACACCATCATCATCAACACCATCACCACCACCATCACCACCATCACCATCATCACCATAACCATCACCACCATCATCATCACCACCATATCCATCATCACCATTATCATCATAATCACCACCATTACCACCATCACCACCATCACCACCATCACCATCATCACCAACATCACCATATCCATCATCACCATCACCATTGTCATCACAATCACCACCATCACCACCATCACCATCATTATCACCATTATCATCACAATCACCACCATCATCACCATCTTCACCATCATCATCATCATCAGAATCACCACCATCATCACCAACATCATCACCATCATCACCACCATCATCACCACCATCATCACAATCACCACCATCATCACCATCATCATCACCATCACCACCACCATCATCATCAAAATCATCATCAAATTCATCACCACACCATCCTCATCACCATCATCCTCATCACCATCACCATCAGTACCATCATCATCACCATCATCATCATCACCATCACCATCACCATCATCACAATCACCATCATCATCACAATCACCACCGTCATCACCATCACCACCGTCATCACCATCACCACAATCACCATCACCATCATAACCATCATCATCCCCACCATCACCATCTCCATCATCATCACAGTTACAGAGGTATTACTGAGTAAAGCAACAGAGGTATTACTGAATAGAGAAACCATCACCATCATCATCATCATCACCATCACCATCACCATCTTCATCATCACAGTTACAGAGAAATATAGAATAGAGAAACAGAGGCATCACTGAATAGAGAAACAGAGGGATCACTGAATAGAGAAACAGAGGCGTCACTGAGTAGAGAAACAGAGGCATCACTGAATAGAGCAACAGAGTGGTATTACTGAATAGTAAAACAGATACATAGGTATTTGTTATTTTATTAGGATCCCCATTAGCTGTTGCAAAAGTAGCAGCTTCTCTTCCTGGGTTCCACACAAAACATGAAACATAATACAGAATTACATAATACAGAACATCAATAGACAAGAACAGCTCATAGACAGAACTACATAAAAAACATTAAGAGGCACATAAATCTGATGACCGAATGGTAAAGAACATCTAGCCGCTCAAGAGCACCCTTACCTGCTGATCTATAAAATATGTCTCCGTAATCTAGCATGGGTAGGATGGTCATCTGAATCAGGGTTAGTTTGGCAGCTGGGGTGAAAGAGGAGCGATTACGATAGAGGAAACCAAGTCTAGATTTGACTTTAGCCTGCAGCTTTGATATGTGCTGAGAAAAGGACACTGTACAGTCCAACCATACTCCCAAGAACATGTATGAGGTGACTACTTCAAGCTCTAAACCCTCAGAGGTAGTAATAACACCCGTGGGAAAAGGGGCATTCCTCTTACCAAACCACATGACCTTTGTTTTGGAGGTGTTCAGAACAAGGTTAAGGGTAGAGAAAGCTTGTTGGACACTAAGAAAGCTTTGTTGTAGAGCATTTAACACAAAATCCGGGGAGGGGCCAGCTGAGTATAAGACTGTACTATCTGCATATAAATTGATGTGAGCTTCCTAATGCCTGAGCTATGTTCTTGATGTAAATTGAGAAGAGTGTGGGGCCTAGGATCGAGCTTTGGGGTACTCCCTTGGTGACAGGCAGTGGCTGAGGCAGTGGCTGAGACAGCATATTTTCTGACATTATACACTGCACTCTTTGAGAGAGGTAGTTAGCAAACCAGGCCAAAGACTCCTCAGAGACACCAATACTCCTTAGCTGGCCCACAAGAACGGAATGGTCTACCGTATCAAAAGCCTTGGCCAAGTCAATAAAAATAGCAGCACAATATTGCTTAGAATCATGGGCAATGGTGACATCATTGAGGACCTTTAAGGTTGCAGTGACACATCCATAACCTGAGCGGATGCCAGATTGCATACCAGAGAGAATACTATAGACATCAAGAAAGCCAGTCAGTTGATTATTGACAAGTTTTTCCAACACTTTTGATTAACAGGGCAAAATAGAAATAAGCCTATAACAGTTAGGATCAGCTTGATCTCCCCCTTTAAATAAAGGATGAACCGTGGCTGCCTTCCAAGCAGTGGGAACCTCCCCAGAGAGGAGAGACAGGTTAAAAAGGTCACAGATAGGCTTGGTGATTAAAGGGGCAGCAACCTTGAAGAAGTAAGGGAAGACCCCCATGAAATGGATAAAAATGTATGGCAACTTATTGCCATTTAGCAAACCAACACAATCGCAATAACCACTCAAATGGACGGCAGTTCATCCAAACCATTTTGAAAGTGGAACATGGCAAATGCCAAGTGTCATACCCCAAATATCCCAAAGATGGCAAGCACGCTCCATCGTAGATTTTCATATGGCAAATGATCACACAGTCAAGACCCAAGGGTCAAATTTTGAAAATCAAAAAAATATATATATATTAAAAAACCTCCAAAAAATTGTGCTTTTCGGACCGTTTTTTGAAAAGAAAATCGATTTGTTTTGTCAATTATACATATGTAATAAACATATGAACATACATTTGCCTTATTTGATTGAGTTTGTCCAAAAGCCCTATGTTTTGTCCATTTGCAATATTTCATCATAGGAAGTCTGCCTCTGAACCCAAAAGTCAGTGAACCATGTCCAAATGACATTTATACTGACCAAATTATATATATCACTAGGTTAAGCCCTGAATCAATCTAGAAGGTATATTTGCCATGTTTGATCATAGGAAGTCATAGGAAGTAAGAATTTGTTGCAATGAGAGGGAAGTGGGACTCCGTCACAAGATCTTTTGAAACATGTCAAAATGACCAGACCCCTATTGGATGGGCACGGGTGGGGGGTGCTCCTTACCCAGCCATGGACCCCTTGCACCCCCCTAAAGGCATTAAAAAAAAACATTTAAAAAAATGTCTCCTGGTAACCCGTTCAGATTACCAGGTGCACGGCTGTCCATTTGCAATGTTTTACAATGGGCATTTACCATCACGAATTTGACATGCTCTAATATACTGCAGAAATGCCCAATTGACTGGCCCGTTGAACTCGGGATGGCCAGGCAGTGATAGTGGTTCCTCTCCGTTGCTCATTGTGTTGATTTCAGCCTGTCCATTTGGTGATGGTTCATCACTGTTTAAACTTATTGCAAACGGACAAAATTCAGCCATCAAGTCAGCATCCATCAGTCAATAAGATATCCTTCTGACACCAAACTGATACACACATATAGCTCTAGAACAGGTTTATAAAGTTTCAGAGCTCTAGGTTTGATGGTTCTTTGATGGTGCGAATGCCCGTATCTATTGCAGGCTCTGTGTGTCTGTCAGCCCCACACCGTGTTACTCCATCCTAGAGGTGTTTGTGTGTGTGTGTGTGTGTGTGTCTGTGTGTGTGTGTGTGTGTGAGTTTTTCTTGGACAACTGATGGGAGAAATTACTGATTTACAGTTCATGAGGGTTGTCTAATCACACATATGACATTTTCGAAAGATGTGACCTTTTTAACCCTTCGAAACAGACCCTATGACCCCAATGTAAGGCACTTCCGGTTGGCACAGGAAGCTGAAAGTAAACACATATCCTCATTGGGGTAGGCTTTTACAGACTTTTCAAGTCTTTAAGTTAAGAACTGACTGATTTACAGAGGGTTGAATGCAGTGTTTATACCTAACTGCACGTTGGTAAAAATCAAATCCACTTTTTATGGGCAGGTGGGACGGTACAGTTCCACCTGGCCAACATCCGGTGAAATTGTAGAGCGCTAAATTCAAACTACAGAATTATAAATATTTAACTTTCATAAAATCACAAGTGTAATACATCAAAATAAAGCTTAACTTCTTGTTAATCCAGGCACTGTGTCAGATTTCTAGCCACAAAAACCATACAGCCATTTTCCAACCAAGGAGAGGTGTCATGTTAAAATGAATCACTTACCTTTGATGGTCTTCATCTGGTAGCACTCCCAGGTCTCCATGTTAGACAATAAATGTTTGTTTGGTTCTATAATGTCCCTCTTTATGTCCAAAAACCTCAGTTTTGTTGGTGCGTTTAGTTCAGAAATCCAAAGGCACAAGGCGTGCTCTCAACATCAAGACGAAAAGTCAAAAAAGTACAATAAAAGTTAGTAGAAACATGTCAAACAATGTTTAAAATCAATCCTCAGGTTGTTTTTGTCATAAATAATCAATAATATTTCAACCGGACAAAAGCTTCGTCAATAGAACAGGACAAACAAGAAAGAAACACTCCCAGTCACGCGCAGGACTCATGTCTGGAAATTTCCACTGTCCTCTCATTGAAAGTGGTGTATCTCCCTCATTTATCAGTTTAAAAGCCTGAAACAATGCCTAAAGACTGGCCACATGTAGAGGAAGCCATAGAAATCCTGAACTGGGTCCTAAGTCTTTATATGGTGGATAGGCTTTCAAATGGAAAAACAGCTTTTCAAAATAATAGTACTTCCTGGTTGGATTTTCCTCAGGTTTTCGCCTACCATATCAGTTCTGTTATACTCACAGACATTATTTTAACAGTTTTGGAAACTTTTTAGAATGTTTTCTATCCAAATCTACTAATTATATGCATATCCTAGCTTCTGGGCCTGAGTAGCAGGCAGTTTAATGTGGGCACGCTTTTCATCCGAAATTCCGAATGCTGCCCCCTACCCTAGTGAAGTTAATGAGTTACCATTTCCTGAATTAACTCAAGAATATATCAGAGTATATCGTTATCATACCATCGTCCATTAATCATTATTACCTCGTATCAGTCTCATCGGGAACGTCGTTGACTTCAAATCTGCACAAACCCTAGTCTAAATGAAGATTCAGCGATACACAAATTGGCTTAATTATTTATTTACTAACTAACTAAATAATCACACAGAATTACATAAACACATACACAGGATAGATTGATTATACGTTTATTTCTAACATAATGCAGTGAAAAGTATCTAAGTGGACTAACAGCTTGTTACACAATGAAAGGGGTTGGGAATGAAAGAGTGGGAGAAAACGAGACAAAGTAATTTAACTATCATACATACAGTTGAAAAATACGCTCATGGGAATGTGAATACCTTGCACATGAATGACCGCTCATTCGAAAAGAATTGCAATGTATATATTTACACTTAGATGTCTTTGTATGTCGTCTCTCTGTTGAAACCACTCGATCCGTCTGTGACAAATAGTTTGACAGAAAGTCTCTGGTTGTGTAAGACTCTGGTTGTCCACCAGAGGTCAATGTCCTTAGTTGTGGTAGTAGGCTTATTTGTTCGGTAGAATGCATACATCAGATGTTCCAATGGTTGTTTGATAAGATCTTCCTCGTGTCTTTGGTCAAGCTTTACATGCTGCAGGTGATGTCTTGGTCTAGTCTTCTTCACTCGTCGAGTTTCAGACAATCTTGTAGTTTTAGACCATTTGTCACATATTCAGCTCGTGCTGCACATATACTGGTCTGGTAGAGTCTAACCATTGGTAACATTCAGCTCACGTTGTCAGTCACACTGCACGTACTCTGGTCTCAATGGTTGATTATTAACTTCTTGAGGCTACCTGGGACGTTAGCGTGCCACCTGTGGCGCACCCTATCAACAGCAGGTGCATTTCAAGAGCGGCAAATTTGAAACCAAATAAATGTACAAATTCAAATTTCTCAAACATACAACTAACTTACAGCCTTTGAAAGATAAACATCTTCTTAATCTAACCACGTTTACCGATTTCAAAAAGGTTTTACGGGGAAAGCATAAAGTTAGGTTATGTTAGGAGAGTACATTGACAATAGCTGTGTGCAATGCATTGTCGATTCAAAGACATGCGTCACCAAAACCATACAATCAGCTAAAATTATGCACTAACCTTTTACAATCTCCATCAGATGACACTCCTAGGACATTTTGTTAGACAATGCATGCATTTTTAGTTCTATCAAGTTCATATTTATATCTAAAAACAGTGTTTTACTATGGCGTTGATGTTCAGGAAATCGTTTCCCTCCAATACCGGCAGTCAAGTCATGACGACAAAATAATTAATTAATATTAGAAAACATTGCTAAAATATTATATTGTCATTCAAAGAATTATAGATTTACATCTCTTGAACGCAATGGACTTGTCAGATTTTAAATTAACCTTACTGGGAAATCACACTTTGCAATAATCTGAGCACTGCGCCAGAAAAATACGCATCGCGATACAGACTAACCGCCATGTTGGAGGAATCTAAAATCGAAAATACTATATAAATAATCGATTACCTTTGATTCTCTTCATCAGATGTCACTTCCAAAGAGTCCCAGGTCCATAACGAATGTATTTTTGTTCAAAAAAGCTCATCATTTATGTCGAAAAACCTCCGTGTTGTAGCGCATGATCTAAGCCAGCCGGACTTCACTTCACTTCAAGAACGGAAAAAATATATTTCCGTTCGTTCAAACATGTCAAACGTTGTATCGCATAAATCATTAGGGCCTTTTTTAACCAGAACATGAATAAAATTCAAGGCGGACCATTGGGTTTTCTTTTAAAACGTTTCGGAATGAGAGTACCCACCATCAAATCGCGCGCCAGGGTGAATGATGGACCATCACGTTCCATGGCTCTTATTCGGTCAGATCTCACTGTAGAACACTCAAAACACTTTGTAAAGGCTGGGGACATCTTGTGGAAGCAATAGGAAGTGCCAGAATATTCCTAACCCCCTTTGTTTTTCAATGGCATAGGCTCAAAGTCAATTCAACACATCAGGTATCCACTTCCTGTCAGAATCTGTCTCAGGGTTTTGCCTGCCAAATGAGTTCTGTTATACTCACAGACACCATTCAAACAGTTTTTGAAACTTTAGGGTGTTTTCTATCCATATATAATAAGTATATGCATATTGTAGTTACTGGGTAGGTGTAGGAGGCATTTAAAAATGGGCACATCTTTTTTCAAAAAAGTCTCAATACTGCCACCTATACCCTAACAGGTTAAGGGTAAAGCTCCCGACCATTTTACACGCCAGTAGCAACCCGACAATGTACTGGTCTCAATCGTTAATTCTTTAGGAGTCTTTTATAAGCACTCTGGCAAAAGGGGCATTCCATCCTTTAGGGATAATGTCTGTGCTCAAGTGGGCGTAGTCACTGACTAGGTAAAACTTTACATAAAAAACAACTATCATTTAGAAGGCTAAAATCACATTTCATCTTCTCTCAAATAGTTTAGTAATTAACCTGTTGGGGCTAGAGGGCAGTATTTGCACGGCCGGATAAAAAACGTACCCAATTTAATCTGGTTACTACTCCTGCCCAGAAACTAGAATATGCATATAATTAGTAGATTTGGATAGAAAACACTCTAAAGTTTCTAAAACTGTTTGAATGGTGTCTGTGAGTATAACAGAACTCATATGGCAGGCCAAAACCTGAGAAGATTCCATACAGGAAGTGCCCTGTCTGACAATTTATTGTCCTTCTGTAGCCTTTTTATCGAAAATACAGCATCTGTGCTGTAACGTGACATTTTCTAAGGCTTCCATTGGCTCTCAGAAGGTGCCAGAAAGTGTAATGAGATGTCTGCAGTCTCTGGGCAAAGAACAGCAGCAGAGTTTGTTACTGGCCTGCCTGGGGACAGTGACACTGGAGATGCGCGTTCATGTGAATTCTCCATTTTGTTCTTTCAGTCTTTGAATGAATACAATGTCGCCCGGTTGGAATATTATCGCTATTTTACGAGAAAAATTGATTTTAAACAGTGTTTGACATGCTTCGAAGTACGGTAATGGAATATTTTGAATACGCTCGCGCGTCACCCTTCGGCTTGTGACCTGAACGCACGAACAAAACGGAGCTATTTGAATATAACTATGGATTATTTCGAACCAAAATAACATTTTTTGTTGAAGTAGAAGTTCTGGGAGTGCATTCTGACGAAGAACAGCAAAGGTAATCCAATTTTTCTTATAGTAAATCTGAGTTTGGTGAGGGCCAAACTTGGTGGGTGTCAAATTACCTAGCCGCCGTGATGGCCAGGCTATCTACTCAGAATATTGTGAAATGTGCTTTCACCGAAAAGCTATTTTAAAATCTGACACCGCGATTGCATAAAGGAGTTCTGTATCGATAATTCTTAAAATAATTGTTATGTATTTTGTGAACGTTAATCGTGAGTAATTAAGTAAATTCACCGGAAGTTTGCGGTGTGTATGCTAGTTGCTAGTTCTGAACGTAGGACTATTTTACACCATTTGAAAGATAAAACTCACGTTAATCTAACCACACTGTCCGATTTCAAAAAGGCATTACAGCAAATGCAAAACATTAGATTATGTTAGGAGAGTACATAGTCAGAAATAACCACACAGCCATTTTTCAAGCAAGCATATATGTCACAAAAAACAAAAACACAGTTAAATGCAGCACTAACCTTTGATGATCTTCATCAGATGACAACCCTAGGACATTATGTTATACAATACATGCATGTTTTGTTCAATCAACTTCATATTTATATCAAAAACCAGCTTTTTACATTAGCATGTGACGTTCAGAACTAGCATACCCCCCGCAAACTTCCGGTGAATTTGCTAAATTACTCACGATAAACGTTCACAAAAAACATAACAATTATTTTAAGAATTATAGATAGAGAACTCCTCTATGCACTCGCTATGTCCGATTTTAAAATAGCTTTTCGGTGAAAGCACATTTTGCAATATTCTCAGTAGATAGCCCGGCATCACAGGGCTAGCCATTTAGACACCGACCAAGTTTAGCCCTGACCAAAGTCAGATTTACTATAAGAAAAATGTTATTACCTTTGCTGTCTTCGTTAGAATGCACTCCCAGGACTTATACTTCAATAACAAATGTTGGTTTGGTTCAAAATAATCCATAGTTATGTTCAAATATCCTCTGTTTTGTTCGTGCGTTCAAGACACTATCCGAATGGTAAAGAAGGGTGACGAGCACGACGCATTTCGTGACAAAAAAATTCTAAATATCCCATTACCGTACTTCGAAGCATGTCAACCGCTGTTTAAAATCAATTTTTAGGCCATTTTTCTCGTAAAAAAAGCGATAATATTCCGACCGGGAAATCGTTTTTTAGTACAAAGAGAGAGAAAATAAAAGCATGGGATCCTCTCGTGCACGAGCCTCAGTCTGATGGCCCTCTGATCGACCACCATCCAAATGCGCTAAAGTTTTTCAGCCAGCGGCTGGAATTACATCATTCAGCTTTTTCCCGGGTTCTGAGAGCCTATGGGAGCCGTAGGAAGTGTCACGTTACAGCAAAGATCCTAAATGTTCAATAAACAGAGCCAAGAAGCCCAAGTAATGGTCAGAGAGGGTACTTCCTGTTCTGAATCTTCTCAGGATTTTGCCTGCCAAATGAGTTCTGTTATACTCACAGACACCATTCAAACAGTTTTAGAAACGTTAGGGTGTTTTCTATCCAAAGCTAATAATTATATGCATATTCTAGTTTCTGGGCAGGAGTAGTAACCAGATTAAATCGGGTACGTTTTTTATCCAGCCGTGCAAATACTGCCCCCTATCCTCAACAGGTTAATTCCCTCCCGACCATTTCCCAAATTCTTTGTGTTAGAAATGGATGTTGGAGTTTTGGTGGGAAGAATCTCTTTGTAACAAAAGGGTTCTTTCCCCTCAATACTGCATGGAAAGGGTGAGAAAGTTCCTGCAAGGTTTTTATGACTGTCATAAAACTGTCAAACTCCCCCAGGAGAGGGGGGGTCTTGAAACATTTGATCTCCATCCAGGAGAGCAAGTCATGACACCACAGTCCAGAGGTCAGACATGTCTCTCTCCACCTCCAGCTCTCTGGGTCTGCTTGAGGGGGTGTTGTTGAGCTGGACAATTTTTTGTGCTTACTGGAGAATGTTCACCTGCAGTTCCAGCTCCACTTGTTTTACCTCCAGCTGGGTGAATTTATCCTTATTTTCAATGAGGGAGTAGTACTCTGTGCTGGGAGGTTGACTTTCTGCTTGGGGTTGCTCACCTGTGGGGTTGTATAATGAAGAGGTCTGGTCTGACACGCTCAGGATGGGGGTATCTTTCTCAACAGAGAGCTTATCCTGCTGAGCTACAGTATCTCTTTGGTTATGTGAAAGTCCAGCTGAAACTGTTTGGGGTTGCCCTGTACCATTACTGTTCCAGACAGTTTGACATTGGCTCACCCATCGCTACCACGCCCCCTTCTTGAAATAGGGGTAGTGTGTTAACCTCTCTGGGATATGTGGGATGCTAGCGTCCCACCTGCGGGACACACTATTCAACAGCTGGTGAAATAGCAGGGCGCCAAATTCAAAACAACAAAAATCTCATAATTCAAATTTCTCAAAAATACAACTATTATATTACATTTTAAAGATACACTTCTCATTAATCCAACCACATTGTCCGATTTCAAAAAGGCTTTACGGCGAAAGCATAATATTAGATTATGTTAGGACAGCACCGAGACAAGAAAAACCACACAGCCATATTCCAAGCAAGGAGAGGCGTCACAAAAACCAGAAATACAGCTAAAATTAATCACTAACCTTTGATGATCTTCATCAGATGGCACTCATAGGACTTCATGTTACACAATACATGTATGTTTTGCTCGATAAAGTTCATATTTATATCCAAAAACCCCATTTTACATTGGCGTGTCATGTTCAGAAATGTTTTCCCTCCGAAAACTTCCGGTGAATGAGCACATCAATTTACAGAAATACTCATCATAAACGTTGATAAAATATTCAACAGTTATTCAAAGAATTATAGATGCACTTCTCCTTAATGCAACCGCTGTGTCAGATTTCAAAAAAGCTTTACAGCGAAAGCAAATTTTGCAATAATCTGAGTACAGCGCTCAGATATCAAAACAGAAAAGGAACACAGCTAACTCTTATGTGAGCGCGCGCCACTGAGCTCATCATTTTCTCTGTCATCTACTTCCAGGAGCTCTTATTCTCTCCCTATTCACAGTAGAAGCATGGAACAACGTTCTAAAGACTGTTGACATCTAGTGGAAGCCGTAGGAAGTGCAAAATGAACCCTAAGTCACTGTATACTGTATAGGCAATCACTTGAAAAACTACAAACCTCAGATTTCCACACTTCCTGAGTGTTTTCTATCCAAATCTTCTAATAATATGCATATCCTACCTTCTGAGCCTGAGTAGCAGGCAGTTTACTACGGGCACGCCTTTCATCCGGACGTCAAAATACTGCCCCCTACCCTAGAGAAGTTAATATAGCACTGTGCCATGCCAGGGGATTGTCTATGGGGAAGATTAAGTTCCGTATGTTCCCATTTTTATAATAGCTAGCAAAAGGTTTCTCTTGATTTTCCATAAGGAGGTTATTTTCGTACTCTTTTTGTGCATTATAATTTTTTACATCCAGAAGGTACTGTATTGTAATGACCTCTGAACAGCAGGAGGAGGCTTCAAAAGCCTCTGAATTTGGGTGGGGTAGGCTGTGAAACTCTCCTGCCATTGTTGAGCTCAAGGGCTTTGACACCTCTCACTTCACGCCTGATTGCTAATTGAAATGCTGTTAGATATGTTCTGGTAGCCTTAACTTAGATTTCAGTCCTTATAAAGTAAAATATATCATTCTAATATATTTTTTTTCTTGGCTTTAAAAGTAGCTTCAGACGAAACATGACTCACTCAGTTCCAGGTTGGATGGTGTTTTCAGGATTCTGTTGTTTGTTTGCCAGAGCCTTTGCTGTATAGCTTGGAAATAAAAATATTTGGTAGTAAGAAATCCTTCCAGGTAATTTCTCCAAAATTAGGTTGTAGGTTTAGATTTTTGATTTGCAGTGAAGGTTGTTTTGGATGGTAATATCTTGTATATGTCCCTTTCGAAAAATCCAAGTTTGTCTAACGTAAATCTATTCTTTAGTTAAAATATGCTGAAAAATGTGAGAGCTCATCTCTCTCTCTCTCTCTCTCTCCTTGAATTGAGAGAGCTGAACCCTAGCTGATAGGACAGAGAGAGAGAGAGAGAGCTGGACCCTAGCTGATAGGACAGAGAGAGAGAGAGAGAGAGATGAGCTCTCACATTTTTCAGCATATTTTAACTAAAGGATAGATTTATCGTTAGACAAACTATATACTGCCTGTTTGGCCCTGTCCGGGGGTATCATCGGATGGGGCCACAGTGTCTTCTGATCCCTTCTGTCTCAGCCTCCAGTATTTATGCTGCAGTAGTTTATGTGTCGGGGGGCTAGGGTCAGTCTGTTACATCTGGAGTATTCTCTTGTCTTATCCGGTGTCCTGTGTGAATTTAAATATGCTCTCTCTAATTCTCTCTTTCTTTCTTTCTCTCGGAGGACCTGAGCCCTAGGACCATGCCTCGGGACTACCTAGCATGATGACTCCTTGCTGTCCCCAGTCCACCTGGCCATGCTGCTGCTCCAGTTTCAACTGTTCTGCCTGCAGCTTCGGAACCCTGACGTGTTCACCGGACGTGCTTGTTGCACCCTCGACAACTACTATGATTATTATTATTTGACCATGCTGGTCATTTATTAACATTTTAACATCTTGACCATGTTCTGTTATTATATCCACCCGGCACAGCCAGAAGAGGACTGGCCACCCCTCATAGCCTGGTTCCTCTCTAGGTTTCTTCCTAGGTTTTTGGCCTTTCTAGGGAGTTTTTCCTAGGGAGTTTTTCCTAGCCACCGTGCTTCTTTCACATGCATTGCTTGCTGTTTGGGGTTTTAGGCTGGGTTTCTGTACATCACTTTGAGATTTCAACTGATATACGAAGGGCTATATAAATACATTTGATTTGATTTGAGAGAGCTGGACCCTAGCTGAGAAATGTTACAACACTGTACCAATTATAGAACACTTGAAATGACAATATTTTTAAACATTTTGGTAATTGTAATGTTTACTATTACTTTATGATTGTTTATTTCCCTTTTGGTTATTGTCTATTTCACTTGCTTTGGCAATGTAAACATAATATGTCTCCCATCCCAATAATGCCCTTATTTGAACTGAGAGAGGAGAGAAGAGAGAGGGAGAGAGAGAGAGAGAGAGAGAGATGGGCCCTAGCTGATAGGACAGAGACAGCCTGGGTTACAGCCTGGGTTACAGCCTGGGTTACAGCCTGGGTTACAGCCTGGGTTACAGCCTGGGTTACAGCCTGGGTTACAGCCTGGGTTACAGCCTGGGTTACAGCCTGGGTTACAGTCATGTTCGACCAGATAAAGTAGAAAGTGATTGTTAACCTAAAAAGCCCCTCTTAGCTTTCTCAAGAGAAAGTTTAGTTGGAGAATTATATTTAAGCCGGCTTTGGATTCAACGCTTTTAACACATAAGCAGTGGTGGAAAAAGCTCTTCCAAAGTAAGACACACAATAGACCCTCTCAGCCCAGGATAACTATGATTTATTTAAAAAAATTGAAAACAGTTTAAATTCAGAAATCACTTTCCAAGTGGATTTTAATCTTTAAATGGACTCTTTGGATTGTGTTATTATTATTCATTTGACATTAATAGCTTTTTTCATATTTTTTGCAATTCCTGTGGAATGATTTAGTTGAACAATTATCAGATAAAATGAGAAAAAAATATGTGAATTTTTGTTTTATATATAACATTGAGCAATTGTAATTTTGTTAAAGAGATGAATAACTCAATTCCCTAGTGGATTTGTCTGGACATATGAAGTCCAGACATGCAGCATTTCTGAAAACACAACATATGTCATCTGACTTATTATTATTATTATTAGTAGTAGTAGTATTTTGCATGTAAACATTCTTCACACCTGAAAGCATATTTTCACCATAAATATACAGTAGAAGACAAAAGTTTGGACACGCCTACACATTCTGTGACGTAGAAGTCCGTCACTGGCCGCGGGCAGCATTTGGCACTTTAACGCACGCACACATTCATCACTCCTCCATGCTCCGTTATCAGATAAGTTAACAATGTGGGTCGACACACAAGTTAACTTCTCTATCTTAGTACATACATTTCGTTATGGATGAGCGCGTTTGTTTGTTCTGTTCCTCGCTCTCTCCATCTCTGTAGCTTCCGGGTATACTGGATAAGGACCCGAGCTAAGGGAATTGGGCTGACTTTGTAGTGCCTGTCCCGAATGGCTCATTAATGTAAATGGGTATATTGAAAGACACTGTCAGTAATGATGTAATTTTGTAAATGTTATATTGTGATATTGTTTCATAAAAAACATGTTGCAATGTATATACTTTAGTATGTTTAGTTGAATGGAAAATGTAGGTTTGAATAAGTAATTGCTTAATTAATTACTGTTAATTGTTCTGAGGGGAGGGGCTACCCCTACAAAAGGAGCCTCTCTTTCAGTTCATGGAGAGGCATTTTGGATTGAGCTGTGGATGGGGCAGCATTGTTTTTAGCTGTCCCATAAGGTATACGTTTGATGGCAGTACTGTTGTTTTTGTTCTGGAATCACTATGTAAATAAACACCCAGAAGAACCTTTGTGGCTCCGCCATCTTTTTATTTTGATAGAGGTTAGGTTTTCCAGTTTAGCCTTCTGGCCTACTCTACGTGACACATTCAATGATTTTTATTTATTTTACTTTTTTCTAAATTGTAGAATAATAATGAAGACCTCAAAACTATGAAATAACACATATGGAATCATGAAGTAAACAAAAAAGTGTTAAACAAATCAAAATCTATTTTAGATTTTAGATTCTTCAAAGTAGCCACCGTTGCCTTGATGACAGCTTTGCACACTCTTGGCATTCTCTCAACCAGCTTCATGAGGTAGTCACCTGGAATGCATATCAATTAACAGGTGTGCCTTGTTAAAAGTTAATTTGTGGAATTTCTTTCCTTCCTAATGCATTTGAGCCAATATAATTTTTTTCTTCTAATGCCAAATAACAGGAAAGTCATGTAAAAGTAACTGAAAGTAATCAGATTACATTAGGATCAGGAGTGTGTTACATCATCAGGAGTGTGTTACATCATCAGGAGTATGTTACATCATCAGGAGTGTGTTACATCATCAGGAGTGTGTGAGTGTTACATCACCAGGAGTGTGAGTGTGTTACATCACCAGGAGTGTGAGTGTGTTACATCACCAAGAGTGTGTTACATCACCAGGAGTGTGTTACATCATCAGGAGTGTGAGTGTGTTACATCACCAGGAGTGTGTTACATCACCAGGAGTGTGTTACATCATCAGTAGTGTGTTACATTACCAGGAGTGTGTTATATCAAAATCAAATCAAAATCAAATTTATTTATATAGCCCTTCGTATATCAGCTGAAATCTCAAAGTGCTGTACAGAAACCCAGCCTAAAACCCCAAACAGCAAGCAATTCATGTGAAAGAAGCACGGTGGCTAGGAAAAACTCCCTAGGAAAAACTCCCTAGAAAGGCCAAAAACCTAGGAAGAAACCTAGAGAGGAACCAGGCTATGAGGGGTGGCAAGTCCTCTTCTGGCTGTGCCGGGTGGATATTATAACAGAACATGGTCAAGATGTTAAAATGTTCATAAATGACCAGCATGGTCAAATAATAATAATCATAGTAGTTGTCGAGGGTGCAACAAGCACGTCCGGTGAACAGGTCAGGGTTCCGTAGCCGCAGGCAGAACAGTTGAAACTGGAGCATCAGCATGGCCAGGTGGACTGGGGACAGCAAGGAGTCATCATGCCAGGTAGTCCCGAGGCATGGTCCTAGGGCTCAGGTCCTCCGAGAGAAAGAAAGAAAGAGAGAATTAGAGAGAGCATATTTAAATTCACACAGGACACCGGATAAGACAAGAGAATACTCCAGATGTAACAGACTGACCTTAGCCCCCCGACACATAAACTACTGCAACATAAATACTGGAGGGTGAGACAGGAGGGATCAGAAGACACTGTGGCCCCATCCGATGATACCCCCGGACAGGGCCAAACAGGCAGGATATAACCCCACCCACTTTGCCAAAGCACAGCCCCCACACCACTAGAGGGATGTCTACAACCACCAACTTAACGTCCGAAGACAAGGCCGAGTATAGCCCACAAAGATCTCCGCCATGGCACAACCCAAGGGGGGGGGGCGCCAACCCAGACAGGAAGACCACGTCAGTGACTCAACCCACTCAAGTGACGCACCCCTCCCATGGACGGCATGGAAGAACACCAGTAAGTCAGTGACTCAGCCCCTGTAATAGGGTTAGAGGCAGAGAATACCAGTGGAAAGAGGGGAACCGGCAAGGCAGAGACAGCAAGGGTGGTTCGTTGCTCCAGCCTTTCCGTTCACCTTCACACTCCTGGGCCAGACTATACTTAATCATAGGACCTACTGAAGAGATAAGTCTTCAGTAAAGACTTAAAGGTTGAGACTGAGTCTGCATCTCTGACATGGGTAGACAGACCATTCCATAAAAATGGAGCTCTATAGGAGAAAGCCCTACCTCCAGCCGTTTGCTTAGAAATTCTAGGGACAATTAGGAGGCCTGCGTCTTGTGACCGTAGCGTACGTGTAGGTATGTACGGCAGGACCAAATCGGAAAGATAGGTAGGAGCAAGCCCATGTAATGCTTTGTAGGTTAGCAGTAAAACCTTGAAATCAGCCCTTGCCTTAACAGGAAGCCAGTGTAGGGAGGCTAGCACTGGAGTAATTTTTTGGTTCTAGTCAGGATTCTAGCAGCCGTATTTAGCACTAACTGAAGTTTGTTTAGTGCTTTATCTGGGTAGCCGGAAGGTAGAGCATTGCAGTAGTCCAGCCTACAAGTAACAAAAGCATGGATTAATTTTTCTGCGTCATTTTTGGACAGAAAGTTTCTGATTTTTGCAATGTTACGTAGATGGAAAAAAGCTGTCCTTGAAACAGTCTTGATATGTTCTTCAAAAGAGAGATCAGGTTCCAGAGTAACGCCGAGGTCCTTCACAGTTTTATTTGAGACGACTGTACAACCATCCAGATTAATTGTCAGATTCAACAGAAGATCTCTTTGTTTCTTGGGACCTAGAACAAGCATCTCTGTTTTGTCCGAGTTTAAAAGTAGAAAGTTTGCAGCCATCCACTTCCTCATGTCTGAAACACAGGCTTCTAGCGAGGGGTTAATTTTGGGGCTTCACCATGTTTCAGGGAAATGTACAGCTGTGTGTCGTCCGCATAGCAGTGAAATTTAACATTATGTTTTCGAATGACATCCCCAAGAGGTAAAATATATAGTGAAAACAATAGTGGTCCTAAAACGGAACCTTGAGGAACACCGAAATTTACAATTGATTTGTCAGAGGACAAACCATTCACAGAGACAAACTGATATCTTTCCTACAGATAAGATCTAAACCAGGCCACAACTTGTCCATGTAGACCAATTTGGGTTTCCAATCTCTCCAAAAGAATGTGGTGATCGATGGTATCAAAAGCTGCACTAAGATCTAGGAGTACGAGGACAGATGCAGAGCCTTGGTCTGACGTCATTAAAAGGTCATTTACCACCTTCACAAGTGCAGTCTCAGTGCTATGATGGGGTCTAAAACCAGACTGAAGCGTTTCGTATACATTGTTTGTCTTCAGGAAGGCAGTGAGTTGCTGTGCAACAGCTTTTTCAAAAAAATTTGAGAGGAATGGAAGATTCGATATAGGCCGATAGTTTTTTATAATTTCTGGGTCAAGATTCGGCTTTTTCAAGAGAGGCTTTATTACTGCCACTTTTAGTGAGCTTGGTACACATCCGGTGGATAGAGATCCGTTTTCTATGTTCAACATAGGAGGGCCAAGCACAGGAAGCAGCTCTTTCAGTAGCTTAGTTGGAATAGGGTCCAGTATGCAGCTTGAGGGTTTGGAGGCCATGATTATTTTCATCATTGTGTCAAGAGATATAGTACTAAAACACTTTAGTATCTCCCTTGATCCTAGGTCCTGGCAGAGTTGTGCAGACTCAGGACAATGGAGCTTTGGAGGAATACCCAGATTTAAAGAGGAGTCCGTAATTTGCTTTCTAATGATGATGATCTTTTCCTCAAAGATGTTCATAAATGTATTACTGCTGAAGTGAAAGTCATCCTCCATTTGCAAATGCTGCTTTTTAGTTAGCTTTGCGACAGTATCAAAAATAAATTTCGGATTGTTCTTATTTTCCTCAATTAAGTTGGAAAAATAGGATGATCGAGCAGCAGTGAGGGCTCTTCGATACTGCACAGTACTGTCTTTCCAAGCTAGTCGGAAGACTTCCAGTTTGGTGTGGCTCCATTTTCTTTCCAATTTTCTGGAAGCTTGCTTCAGAGCTCGTGTATTTTCTGTATACCAGGGAGCTAGTTTCTTATGACAGATGTTTTTGATTTTTAGGGGTGCAACTGCATCTAGGGTATTGCGCAAGGTTAAATTGAGTTCCTCGGTTAGGTGGTTAACTCTTACATCTAGACGTTCCGCTAGCGGAACACCTGCTCCAATATCCAATGATGGGCGTGGCGCGAAATACAAACTCCTCTAAAATCCGAAAACTTCAATTTTTCAAACATATGACTATTTTACACCATTTTAAAGACAAGACTCTCGTTAACCTATTATGGCTAGGGGGCAGTATTTTCACGGCCGGATAAAAAACGTACCCGATTTAATCTGATTATTACTCCTGCCCAGAAACTAGAATATGCATATAATTATTAGCTTTGGATAGAAAACACTCCAAAGTTTCTAAAACTGTTTGAATGGTGTATGTGAGTAAAACAGAACTCATTTGGCAGGCCAAAACCTGAGAAGATTCTGTACAGGAAGTATCCTGTCTGACCATTTCTTGCCCTTGTTGATTATCTCTATCCATTACAGGGGATCTCTGCTGTTACGTGACACTTCCTACGGCTCCTCTGGGATCTCAGAAGGTGGCAAAAAGCTGAATCGTGGCTTTGCAGGCTCTGGCTGAAAAACATTAGCGCGTTTGGATAGTGGCCAGTAACAGTACTATGAGACTCAGGCTCGTGCACGAGGGGATAGCATGCTTTTATTTTCTCTCTCTTTGTACGTATACACGACTCCCGGTCGGAATATTATCGCTTTTTTACGAGAAAAGTGGCATAAAAATTGATTTTAAACAGCGGTTGACATGCTTCGAAGTACGGTAATGGAATATTTAGAAATCTTTTGTCACGAAATGCGCCATGCTCGTGACCCTTATTTACACTTTGGATAGTGTCTTGAACACTCGAACAAAACGCCGCTGTTTGGATATAACTATGGATAATTTTGGACCAAACCAACATTTGTTATTGAAGTAGAAGTCCTGGGAGTGCATTCTGACAAAGAACACCAAAGGTAATCAAACTTTTCTAATAGTAAATCGGAGTTTGGTGAAGGCTAAACTTGCTGGGTGTCTAAATAGCTAGCCCTGTGATGCCGGGCTATCTACTGAGAATATTGCAAAATGTGCTTTCACCGAAAAGCTATTTTAAAATCGGACATATCGAGTGCATAGAGGAGTTCTGTATCTATAATTCTTAAAATAATTGTTATGTTTTTTATGAACGTTTATCGTGAGTAATTTAGTAAATTCACCGGAAGTTTGCGGGGGGTATGCTAGTTCTGAACGTCACATGCTAATGTAAAAAAGCTGGTTTTTGATATAAATATGAACTTGATTGAACAAAACATGCATGCATTGTATAACATAATATCTTAGGGTTGTCATCTGATGAAGATCATCAAAGCTTAGTGCTGCATTTAGCTGTGGTTTTGTTTTTTGTGACATTATATGCTAGCTTGAAAAATGGGCGTCTGATTATTTCTGGCTGGGTACTCTGCTGACATAATCTAATGTTTTGCTTTCGCTGTAAAGCCTTTTTGAAATCGGACAGTGTGGTTAGATTAACGAGAGTCTTGTCTTTAAAATGCTGTAAAATAGTCATATGTTTGAGAAATTGAAGTAATAGCATTTCTAAGGTATTTGAATAACGCGCCACAGGATTCCACTGGCTGTTACGTAGGTGGAACGATTTGGTGCCACCTACCCTAGAGAGGTTAATATGAAATAGGGGGTTTTATTTCTCTACCCAAAATAGCATACGTCGTGAACATGATTGGGACGAAGCCCAAAACAAACACGTGTATATATATATATATAAATAAAACACAGGGTTGTAACCCAAACAGAGCAAGATGTAAACCTGTAATAAATACACGAAACCCCACGCCTTCAGAGCCTTATTGACCGTCCCCTACGTCGTAGTTCCTCTGGGCGGAGCTCAGCTGCTTGTAGTAGAAGGCGCAGAGCCAAATCTTTGGAAGGGTTCCGATGAGCTGGGACAGCACTGCCCCGACTCCTACTTTGGAAGCATCCACCTCGACGATGAAGGGGAGTGAGGGGTCGGGATATGCCAGCACGGGAGCAGTGGTAAAGGGTGCCTTCAGCATCTCGAACCTCCTCTCCGCCGTCCAACGAAGCCGCTGGGGACTTCCTCTCAATAGGGAGGTAAGAGACGCCACCACAGTGCTGAAGCCCCGGATGAACCTCCGGAAATAGTTGGCAAACCCCAGGAATCGCTGGACTGCTTTCACGGAGTTGGGGACGGGCCATGACCTGACTGCGCTGACACGTTGCTCCTCCTTCTCCACTCGCTCCGTGGATATGAGGTAGCCCAAAAAGGACACGGACTGCTGGAAAAACAAAACATTTTCATTTTTAACTTATAGGTGCTTCAACAGTCTTCCCAGCACAGAGTTGACCAATGAGACATGCTGGGCGTAGTCAGCAGAATAGACCAAAATGTTGTCTATATAAACCACAACACCCTGTCCCAGCATATCCCGAAACACTTCATTAAAGGCCTGGAAGATCGAAGGAGCATTAGACAGGCCAAAAGGTATTACGAGATACTCGTAATGCCCCGTGGTCGTGGAAAAGGCCGTTAACCTTTTGTCGCCTGCACGAATGCGCACCAGATTGTAGGTGCTCCTCAAGTGCATTTGTTCGATGATGGTTGGGATGAGGGTTGAAGGATAGCTGAACTTAACGGTGGCTTTATTCAGTGTTGGATAATCAATGCAGGGGCGCAGTCCCCCATCTCTCTTCTTAACAAAATGAAGCTTGAGGCTGGTGATGTAGAGGGGCAGATAAAATCATGTTGGAGGCTCTCCTGTACGTTCCATGGCCTCGGTCTCCATGGCCTCGGTCTTCAAAGCCATTGACCTGCTGCGTCAGACAGCAGGTCAATGGAACTGTCCCAGGGGCGATGAGGGTCTTAGAGAAAACCTGGTGCAGATCCTGGTATTCCTCCAGTAAATCCACTTGAGGGGCATGGTCCGGACTTTCCACCGTAGTGGTGTTGATAGACACTGCGAGACACCTCTCCTGACACTCCTGCGACCAACCCAGCAGTCTCCTCTTGGACCAGGAAGTAACAGGGTTATGCCAATTCAACCAGGGGAGACCTAAAACAACGGGGTACATGGGGGTGTATATAATAAAAAAGTTGATCTGTTCTAAATTAGTGTCATGGGTCAGCATAAAAAGGGTACAGTGATGTGACGTACGAACGCTGCACCTATTGGACGATTATCCAGGGCTCGAATTGGAATGGTGACTGTAGGGGAACCAAAGAAATGTGTAATGCAGAGGCTAGTGCGCTATCTTAAAGATTCCTGGCAGCTCCGGAATCACTCAGAGTTAACGGGAGTGAGGGGCCAGGATATTCAGGGAATTTCATGGGAAAACACACTGGTTGAGTTGACAGAAAAGGAGAGGAGATCTAGCATCCTCCCTGGGTAGGTGCAGGGGAATTCCCTGGCTTGTC
Organism: Salmo trutta; assembly: GCF_901001165.1. Lineage (NCBI taxonomy): Eukaryota > Metazoa > Chordata > Actinopteri > Salmoniformes > Salmonidae > Salmo > Salmo trutta. The sequence goes on along the minus strand of NC_042979.1, from coordinate 50,972,026 downwards.
ACCTCTTCGCCTATTAGTGGATAGAGGGCAGGTTAGGGAGAAATTACCCTTTTCTCACAATAGGAGCAGAGGCCCAGATTCCTTCTTCTCCTACACGCTGCCTAGGCCAAACGTGCAGAGCCCACCTCAATCGGCTCTGGCCACAGAGCAGGTGTAGCCATGGGCTCCGGATTCCGCGCAGGTCTTCATTGGGACCACAGGAGGTTTTCGAACCGGATTGCCATGCTGATGAGCTGGTCGAGTGACAGGTTGTCATCACGGCAGGCAAACTCCATCTGTACCTCCTCTCACAGTCCGCTGTGGAAAACGGTGACCAAAGCCGACTCGTTCCATCCAGTGGAGGCCGCAATCCTAGATCCCTGGCGTAGTCGGAGTAAACGCTCACCCCCCTCTCAGCCCTCCACAGGATGATCTAACACCAAGCCGGAAGAGGAGGTTGAAGCGCTCGTAGGACTCGACCTCGGGTACCCCCGTTTCCCAGACTGCGGCACCACAGTCCAGGGCCCGTCCAGTCAGTGCGGAGATGACGGTGGAAACCCTGTCTCTGCCGGAGACAGCCTCAGCGTAGCGAGTGAGGTACAGGTCGCGTTGCAGAAGGAATCCCTTGCATCTCGCTGGTGCGCCATCAAAGCGTTCCGGGAGGGACAGGGATACTCCGCAGAATCTTTCTGATTGAGAGGGGGTCAAATACTTATTTCCCTCATTAAAATGCAAATCAATTTATAATATTTTTGACATGCATTTTTCTGGATTTTTTGTTGTTGTTTTTCTGTCTCTTACTGTTCAATATACCTAAAATTAAAATTATAGACTGATCATTTCTTTGTCAGTGGCCAAACGTACAAAATCAGCAGGGGATCAAATACTTTTTCCCCTCACTGTATATATATAACACAGGGCTTTAACCCAAACAATGAGTGAGGTGTAAACCTCTGATAAGTACACGGGACGAGACCCGAAATAACAAGTGCGCAGTAACACAGTAACACGCAAGCCGATACAACAGAGCACAGGTACTCACAAGACCAACAGACATGGAACAATAATCAGCAAGGATTTTGGGGAACAGAGGGAACATATATACACATACTAAGAAGGGGAATGGGAACCAGGTGTGCGTAATGAGACAAGACAGTCCAGGGGTTGGTGGTAATGAATCCAGTTCAGTTATGCCTAGAACGCCGGTGACGTAGACCTCCAGAGCTGGTGAACGGAATGAGCAGAAGTACCAGGGGAATACGTGACAGCAACCCGCAATGTGTAAGCACTTCCCTGATTAGTGATCGGTTTTACTGGCTGACATGTTGGAAATGTGTAAGTGCTCAGATCAAAAGAATCTGGTGTCAGCCAATCAGCTAAAACTTCAAATATCTTATATTGGCCAGGGATCATTTCAACTTTTACCAAATATGTGTTCACTATACATGGACTATAACCAAGAAGTTTGTTGAGATACAGTAAAATCTCGTAAGGAATGATATGGTTGAATATTGTCTGGGTTGTTAATCAGGGGTGTTGGCCAATGGTCTGAAAACCAAATATTTATGTTCCTGAACAACACCTACACATTACACCTCACCCCATTATGTTCCTAGACAACACTAATACATTACACCTCACCCCATTTCTGTTCCTAGACAGCACCAATACATTACACCTCATCCCATTTCTGTTACTGGACAGCACCAATACATTACACCTCACCCAATTTCTGTTCATGAACAGCATCAATACATTACACCTCACCCCATTTCTGTTCCTAGACAGCACCAATACATTACACCTCACCCCATTTCTGTTCCTGGACAGCACCAATACATTACACCTCACCCCATTTCTGTTACTGGACAGCACCAATATATTACACCTCACCCCATTTCTGTTCCTAGACAGCACCAATACATTACACCTCACCCCATTTATGTTCCTAGACAGCACCAATACATTACATCTCACCCCATTTCTGTTCCTGGACAGCACCAATACATTACACCTCACCCCATTTCTGTTACTGGACAGCACCAATATGTTACACCTCACCCCATTTCTGTTCCTAGACAGCACCAATACATTACACCTCACCCCATTTATGTTCCTAGACAGCACCAATACATTACATCTCACCCCATGTCTGTTCCTGGACAGCACCAATACATTACACCTCACCCCATTGCTGTTACTGGACAGCACCAATACATTACACCTCACCCCATTGCTGTTCCTAGACAGCACCAATACATTACACCTCACCCCATTTCTGTTCCTAGACAGCACCAATACATTACACCTCACCCCATTTATGTTCCTAGACAGCACCAATACATTACACCTCACCCCATTTCTGTTCCCAGACAGCACCAATACATTACACCTCACCCCATTTATGTTACTGGACAGCACCAATACATTACACCTCACCCCATTTATGTTACTGGACAGCACCAATACATTACACCTCACCCCATTTCTGTTCCTAGACAGCACCAATACATTACACCTCATCCCATTTCTGTTACTGGACAGCACCAATACATTACACCTCACCCCATTTCTGTTCATGAACAGCACCAATACATTACATCTCACCCCATTTCTGTTCCTGGACAGCACCAATACATTACACCTCACCCCATTTCTGTTACTGGACAGCACCAATACATTACACCTCACCCCATTTCTGTTACTGGACAGCACCAATATGTTACACCTCACCCCATTTCTGTTCCTAGACAGCACCAATACATTACACCTCACCCCATTTATGTTCCTAGACAGCACCAATACATTACATCTCACCCCATGTCTGTTCCTAGACAGCACCAATACATTACACCTCACCCCATTTCTGTTCCCAGACAGCACCAATACATTACACCTCACCCCATTTATGTTACTGGACAGCACCAATACATTACACCTCACCCCATTTATGTTACTGGACAGCACCAATACATTACACCTCACCCCATTTCTGTTCCTAGACAGCACCAATACATTACACCTCATCCCATTTCTGTTACTGGACAGCACCAATACATTACACCTCACCCCATTTCTGTTCATGAACAGCACCAATACATTACACCTCACCCCATTTCTGTTCCTAGACAGCACCAATACATTACACCTCACCCCATTTCTGTTCCTGGACAGCACCAATACATTACACCTCACCCCATTTATGTTACTGGACAGCACCAATATATTACACCTCACCCCATTTCTGTTACTGGACAGCACCAATATATTACACCTCACCCCATTTCTGTTCCTAGACAGCACCAATACATTACACCTCACCCCATTTATGTTCCTAGACAGCACCAATACATTACACCTCACCCCATTGCTGTTACTGGACAGCACCAATACATTACACCTCACCTCATTTCTGTTACTGGACAGCACCGATACATTACACCTCACCCCATTTCTGTTCCTAGACAGCAACAATACATTACACCTCACCCCATTGCTGTTACTGGACAGCACCAATACATTACACCTCACCCCATTTCTGTTACTGGACAGCACCGATACATTACACCTCACCCCATTTCTGTTCCTAGACAGCACCAATACATTACACCTCACCCCATTATGTTACTGGACAGCACCAATACATTACACCTCACCCCATTTATGTTACTGGACAGCACCAATACATTACACCACACCCCATTTCTGTTCCTAGACAGCACCAATACATTACACCTCATCCCATTTCTGTTACTGGACAGCACCAATACATTACACCTCACCCAATTTCTGTTCATGAACAGCATCAATACATTACTCCTCACCCCATTTCTGTTCCTAGACAGCACCAATACATTACACCTCACCCCATTTATGTTCCTGGACAGCACCAATACATTACACCTCAGCCCATTTCTGTTACTGGACAGCACCAATACATTACACCTCACCCCATTGCTGTTCCTAGACAGCACCAATACATTACACCTCTCCCCATTTCTGTTCCTAGACAGCACCAATACATTACACCTCACCCCATTTATGTTCCTAGACAGCACCAATACATTACACCTCACCCCATTTCTGTTCCCAGACAGCACCAATACATTACACCTCACCCCATTTATGTTACTGGACAGCACCAATACATTACACCTCACCCCATTTATGTTACTGGACATTACCAATACATTACACCTCACCCCATTTCTGTTCCTAGACAGCACCAATACATTACACCTCATCCCATTTCTGTTACTGGACAGCACCAATACATTACACCTCACCCCATTTCTGTTCATGAACAGCACCAATACATTACACCTCACCCCATTTCTGTTCCTAGACAGCACCAATACATTACACCTCACCCCATTTCTGTTCCTGGACAGCACCAATACTTTACACCTCACCCCATTTATGTTACTGGACAGCACCAATATATTACACCTCACCCCATTTCTGTTACTGGACAGCACCAATATATTACACCTCACCCCATTTCTGTTCCTAGACAGCACCAATACATTACACCTCACCCCATTTATGTTCCTAGACAGCACCAATACATTACACCTCACCCCATTGCTGTTACTGGACAGCACAAATACATTACACCTCACCCCATTTCTGTTACTGGACAGCACCGATACATTACACCTCACCCCATTACTGTTCCTAGACAGCACCAATACATTACACCTCACCCCATTGCTGTTACTGCACAGCACCAATACATTACACCTCACCCCATTTCTGTTACTGGACAGCACCGATACATTACACCTCACCCCATTTCTGTTCCTAGACAGCACCAATACATTACACCTCACCCCATTATGTTACTGGACAGCACCAATACATTACACCTCACCCCATTTATGTTACTGGACAGCACCAATACATTACACCACACCCCATTTCTGTTCCTAGACAGCACCAATACATTACACCTCATCCCATTTCTGTTACTGGACAGCACCAATACATTACACCTCACCCAATTTCTGTTCATGAACAGCATCAATACATTACACCTCACCCCATTTCTGTTCCTAGACAGCACCAATACATTACACCTCACCCCATTTATGTTCCTGGACAGCACCAATACATTACACCTCAGCCCACTTCTGTTACTGGACAGCACCAATATATTACATCTCACCCCATTTCTGTTCCTAGACAGTACCAATACATTACACCTCACCCCATTTATGTTCCTAGACAGCACCAATACATTACATCTCACCCCATTTCTGTTCCTGGACAGCACCAATACATTACACCTCACCCCATTTCTGTTCCTAGACAGCACCAATACATTACACCTCACCCCATTTCTGTTACTGGACAGCACCAATACATTACACCTCACCCCAATTCTGTTACTGGACAGCACCAATATGTTACACCTCACACCATTTCTGTTCCCAGACAGCACCAATACATTACACCTCACCCCATTTCTGTTACTGGACAGCACCAATACATTACACCTCACCCCATTTATGTTACTGGACAGCACCAATACATTACACCTCACCCCATTTCTGTTCCTAGACAGCACCAATACATTACACCTCATCCCATTTCTGTTACTGGACAGCACCAATACATTACACCTCACCCCATTTCTGTTCATGAACAGCACCAATACATTACACCTCACCCCATTTCTGTTCCTAGACAGCACCAATACATTACACCTCACCCCATTTCTGTTACTGGACAGCACCAATATATTACACCTCACCCCATTTCTGTTACTGGACAGCACCAATATATTACACCTCACCCCATTTCTGTTCCTGAACAGCACCAATACATTACACCTCACCCCATTTCTGTTCCTAGACAGCACCAATACATTACACCTCACCCCATTTCTGTTCCTAGACAGCACCAATACATTACACCTCACCCCATTTCTGTTCCTAGACAGCACCAATACATTACACCTCACCCCATTTCTGTTCCTAGACAGCACCAATACATTATACCTCACCCCATTTATGTTCCTAGACAGCACCAATACATTACACCTCACCCCATTTCTGTTACTGAACAGCACCAATACATTAGACCTCACCCCATTTATGTTCATAGACAACACCAATACATTACACCTCACCCCATTTCTGTTACTGGACAGCACCAATACATTACACCTCACCCCATTTCTGTTCCTTAACTGCACCAATACATTACAACTCCCCCCATTATGTTCCCAGACAGCACCAATACATTACACCTCACCCCATTGCTGTTCCTGAACAGCACCAATACATTACACCTCATCCCATTTCTGTTACTGGACAGCACCAATACATTACACCTCACCCCATTTCTGTTACTGGACAGCACCAATATATTACACCTCACCCCATTTCTGTTCCTAGACAGCACCAATACATTACACCTCACCCCATTATGTTCCTAGACAGCACCAATACCTTACACCTCTCCCCATTTCTGTTCCTAGACAGCACCAATACATTACACCTCTCCCCATTTCTGTTCCTAGACATCACCAATACATTACACCTCACCCCATTTATGTTCCTAGACAGCACCAATACATTACACCTCACCCCATTTCTGTTCCCAGACAGCACCAATACATTACACCTCACCCCATTTCTGTTCCTAGACAGCACCAATACATTACACCTCATCCCATTTCTGTTACTGGACAGCACCAATACATTACACCTCACCCCATTTCTGTTCATGAACAGCACCAATACATTACACCTCACCTCATTTCTGTTCCTAGACAGCACCAATACATTACACCTCACCCCATTTCTGTTCCTGGACAGCACCAATACATTACACCTCACCCCATTTATGTTACTGGACAGCACCAATATATTACACCTCACCCCATTTCTGTTACTGGACAGCACCAATATATTACACCTCACCCCATTTCTGTTCCTAGACAGCACCAATACATTACACCTCACCCCCATTTATGTTCCTAGACAGCACCAATACATTACACCTCACCCCATTGCTGTTACTGGACAGCACAAATACATTACACCTCACCCCATTTCTGTTACTGGACAGCACCGATACATTACACCTCGCCCCATTTCTGTTCCTAGACAGCACCAATACATTACACCTCACCCCATTGCTGTTACTGCACAGCACCAATACATTACACCTCACCCCATTTCTGTTACTGGACAGCACCGATACATTACACCTCACCCCATTTCTGTTCCTAGACAGCACCAATACATTACACCTCACCCCATTATGTTACTGGACAGCACCAATACATTACACCTCACCCCATTTATGTTACTGGACAGCACCAATACATTACACCACACCCCATTTCTGTTCCTAAACAGCACCAATACATTACACCTCACCCCATTTCTGTTCCTAGACAGCACCAATACATTACACCTCACCCCATTATGTTACTGGACAGCACCAATACATTACACCTCACCCCATTTATGTTACTGGACAGCACCAATACATTACACCACACCCCATTTCTGTTCCTAAACAGCACCAATACATTACACCTCACCCCATTTCTGTTTCTAGACAGCACCAATACATTACACCTCACCCCATTTATGTTCCTGGACAGCACCAATACATTACACCTCACCCCATTGCTGTTCCTAGACAGCACCAATACATTACACCTCACCCCATTGCTGTTCCTGAACAGCACCAATACATTACACCTCACCCCATTTCTGTTACTGGACAGCACCAATACATTACACCTCACCCCATTTCTGTTACTGGACAGCACCAATATATTACACCTCACCCCATTTCTGTTCATGAACAGCACCAGACATTACACCTCACCCCATTTCTGTTACTGGACAGCACCAATACATTATACCTCACCCCATTTATGTTACTGGACGGCACCAATACATTACACCTCACCCCATTTATGTTCCTGGACAGCACCAATATATTACACCTCACCCCATTTCTGTTACTGGACAGCACCAATACATTACACCTCACCCCATTGCTGTTCCTAGACAGCACCAATACATTACACCTCGCCCCATTTCTGTTCCTAGACAGCACCAATACATTACACCTCAACCCATTGCTGTTCCTGAACAGCACCAATACATTACACCTCACCCAATTTCTGTCCCCCATACAGCACCAATACATTACACCTCACCCCATTTATGTTCCTGAACAGCACCAATACATTACACCTCATCCCATTTATGTTCCTAGACAGCACCAATACATTACACCTCACCCCATTTCTGTTCCTGAACAGCACCAATACATTACATCTCACCCCATTTATGTTCCTAGACAGCACCAATACATTACACCTCACCCCATTTCTGTTCCTGAACAGCACCAATACATTACACCTCACCCCATTTATGTTCCTGAACAGAATGGTCAAATAGAAACAAACAAAAAGCTTCTTAGCAAAGTGCAATTTAATTGACTGATTGTTATTCCTGTTGTTGGTATGTTGTCTTGCATAAATATTCCGGATTGCTAACCGTCTCCTCCCTCCAGCTTCCTAATTAAAGCAGTAATTGTTGGTATGTTGTCTTTCATCATTATTCCTGATAGTTAAGCACCTCCTCCCTCCAGCTTCCTAATTAAAGCAGTAATTGTTGGTATGATGTCATTTCAACATTATTCCTGATAGTTTAGCACCTCCTCCCTCCAGCTTCCTAATTAAAGCAGTAATTGTTGGTATGATGTAATTTCAACATTATTCCTGATAGTTAAGCACGTCCTCCCTCCAGCTTCCTAATTAAAGCAGTAATTGCCTGACATTGATATTAGGGTTAGATGCTTATAGTCCAGCGTTATGCTGTCAGGGAGAGGGTGTTAATATTCTGTGTTCTCCCACTGATTTATGGGAAATGTGACTGCCAGTTCCATGACCCTGTGATAGTGTTATGTTTTCCCAACCCACCGGTCCCCCTCCGTTCCCGTTCTTCCCCCTCTTTCCCCTCCGCTCCCCTCCACCCCCCTCCGCTCATCACTTTATGGGCATATGAGTTGTCCTGCCGACGGGGTATTGTCCTTGAGTTTATAGGCAGGGAGTTGTCAGACTGCCGCTACTAGCCTCCAAAATCAATTTCAATCAGCATGGAGCGCAATATTATCAAATGTCAGGCACAGCAGTCCTGATCCAGCTTCTTGGTGACTTAATTAGTCACGTGCAGTGTGAGAAATTATGCAGCATCTCAGTGGCCTGGTTGTCTACATATCTCAATCACCTGGTCTAGTTGTCAACATATCTCAATCATCTGGTCTGGTTGTCTTCATATCTCAATCACCTGGTCTGGTTGTCTACATATCTCAATCACCTGGTCTGGTTGTCTACATATATCAATCACCTGGTCTGGTTGTCTACATATATCAATCACCTGGTCTGGTTGTCTTCATATATCAATCACCTGGTCTGGTTGTCTTCATATCACAATCACCTGGCCTGGTTGTCTACTGGACAGGTTGTATTGCCATCTTTCAGAATGATTGTCTCTGGGTGGTTTGCGAGGCCGGGGAGCAGATGTAGGGAGGGGGGTGGAGGGCGCTTTATTGATGGGGTCTTCGCCTGCCCAGCTCTCTTGATATTGAAATGATTCCTGGGCAAATAAATCACATTTCGATTTGTTTGTAATTGAGCTGAATCGATTGGGTTGTCTGTAGAAGGGTGGGAGGGGTCGGGGGGGGGGCGTCCGGAGGGGGAATAGCGCTCAGAGGGGAGCTCCCGGGGGGGAATCAGAGACATCCGTCCAGAGAGGGTTGTAGCTGGTGGAGTGGGGGAATGGACTTCTGATTGTCTGAATAACTAAACATGAAGGGAAATCGCTACCATGCAAATTCAAGCACCCTATTCCCTAGAATCTGGTGCTGAAGCCTTTCCAGTCAGGTTAGGATATAGCAATACTGGGCTAGGGTTAGGATATAGCAATACTGGGTTAGGGTTAGGATATATCAAAACTGGGTTAGGTTTAGGATATATCAATACTGGGTTAGGATATAGCAATACTCGGTTAGGATATAGGATGACTGGGTTAGGGTTAAGATACAGGATGACTGGGTTATGGTTAGAATATAGGATGACTGGGTTAGGGTTAAGATATAGGATGACTGGGTTAGGATATAGGATGACTGGGTTAAGATGTAGGATAACTGGGTTATGGTTAGGATATAGGATGACTGGGTTAGGGTTAGGATATAGGATGACTGGGTTAGGGTTAGGATATAGCAATACTGGGTTAGGGTTAGGATATAGCAATACTCGGTTAGGATATAGGATGACTGGGTTAGGGTTAAGATACAGGATGACTGGGTTAGGGTTAGGATATAGCAATACTGGGTTAGGGTGAAGATATTGGATGACTGGGTTATGGTTAGGATATAGCAATACTGGGCTAGGGTTAGGGTTAGGATATAGCAATACTGGGTTAGGGTTAGGATATAGCAATACTGGGTTAGGGTTAGGATACAGGATGACTGGGTTAGGGTTAAGATATAGGATGACTGGGTTAGGGTTAGGATATAGGATGACTGGGTTAGGGTTAAGATATAGGATGACTGGGTTAGGGTTAGGATATAGGATGACTGGGTTAGGATGTATGACAACTGGGTTATGGTTAGGATATATGTTGACTGGGTTAGGACATAGGATGACTGGGTTAAGGTGAAGATACAGGGTGACTGGGTTATGGTTAGGATATAGGATGACTGGGTTAGGGTTAAGATATAGGATGACTGGGTTAGGATGTAGGATAACTGGGTTATGGTTAGGATATAGGATGACTGGGTTAGGACATAGGATGACTGGGTTAGGGTGAAGATATAGGGTGACTGGGTTAGGATATAGGATGACTGGGTTAGGGTTAGGATATAGGATGACTGGGTTAGGGTTAGGATACAGGATGACAGGGTTAGTGTTAGGATATAGGATGACTGGGTTAGGATATAGGATGACTGGGTTATGGTTAGGATATAGGATGACTGGGTTAGGACATAGTATGATTGGTTTAGGGTGAATATATACGGTGACTGGGTTAGGGTTAGGATATAGGATGACTGGGTTAGGGTTAGGATATATCAATACTGGGTTATGGTTAGGATATAGCAATACTGGATTAGGATATAGGATGACTGGGTTAGGGTTAAGATATATGATGACTGGGTTAATGTTAGGATACAGGATGACTGGGTTAGGGTGAAGATATAGGATGACTGGGTAATGTTAGGATACAGGATGGCTGGGTTATGGTTAGGGTATAGCAATACTGAGTTAGGATATAGGATGACTGGGTTAGGGTGAAGATATAGGATGACAGGGTTAGGGTGAAGATATAGGATGACTGGGTTAGGGTTAGGATACAGGATGACTGGGTTAGAGTTAGGATACAGGATGACAGGGTTAGGGTGAAGATATAGGATGACTGGGTTATGGTTAGGATACAGGATGACTGGTTTAGGGTTAGGATACAGGATGACTGGGTTAGGACATAGGGTAACTGGGTTAGGATATAGGATGTCTGGGTTAGGGTTAGGATACAGGATGACTGGGTTAGGGTGAAGATGTAGGATGACTGGGTTAGGGTTCCTCATATCATTATGTTTGAATCACAGGCTGACATTCAGTTATTTTGATCAGATCCTTACAGAACAACAGGTCTACAGCATCTCAACATCCCATAATGATACTGATAATGATACTGATAATGACTATGACAATTATACATTTATTCTTCTTCACAGTCTGTTAAATCCCCTAAGGTCGATGCCGTGCCCCTATTCCACTAAACAGTCTTCTTCTTCACAATCAGTTAAATCCCAAGCCCAAGTGGGCCAGCCTGTTGGCACCCTACCTCTCTGGGAAGGCCCAGAAGGCCTACTTTGACTTGAACACTGACCAGGCCGCGAATTTTGAGTATCTCAAACGGGAGATACTGAGCTGTTATGGGTTCAATCTCGCATGCCATGCACAACTGGTCCACGACTGGGCCTTTGACCCCACCTTTTCCCCCCCGGCTCAGATGAGCGACCTGGTGCGCCTGACTGAAGGCTGCCTACTGACGGAAGTACCGTCCCTCCCGATGCTTGACAAGCTCATCCTGGAATAATACCTTCGGGCCCTGCCATACGAGATGAAGAAGACGGTGAGCATGCAGAACCCCCAGAGCCTGGAGGAATTACTGACCGCGGTGGAAATTCACCAGAACACCCAGGAACTGCTTACTGGGGCCCGAGCAGAGAGAGGAGATGCGGCGAGGGGGACAAACAACACAAAGAGAGGCGAGGAGCTGAAGGGGCCCAGACAGAACCAGCCGAGGCTGTGAAGTGAGAGGGGGACCTAAACCAACAACATCGGTGACTGCTGGACCGAGATCAGAGACGCTGCTATGAGTGCGGTGAGTCGGGGCACCTTATATGGAGCTGTCCTGGCCGGGAGGAGGCCATGCCGTCCACATCCCCCAGCTCTGAGGTAATCCGGGTGGCGAGTTACGTCACCTCCTGTTGGGCGCACACCGAGACGGCCCCTCCGATGGTTTCTGTGCAAATCGATGGCATCAACATCAGCGCTCTGCTGGACTCCAGCAGCATGGTGACCCTGGCCCACATGCAGTGGCTCACACGAGAGGGGAAGGAGGAACCGGGGAACAAGGAGGTGACAGTGTCCTGTGTACACGGGGACACAAAGAGGTACCCAGTGATGCCAGTGAGGATAACCACCCCAAGGGGGGAGTGCCAGATGCGCGTGGGAGCTGTTCCTAACCTACCCGTGTCCATTCTCCTCGGTCGAGACTGCCCTCTCTTCCATGCCCTGTGGAGGAGGGACCTGGGGAGGCGAGCACGGGAGATAGGAAGAAAAGGAAAAAGGACGGTAGCCTGTGCTACCCAACCCCCGCCACGAGAGGTGTCCACTGGGCCCGAGTTGGACCCGGAGGAGGGTGACGACTCCGCCCCGGCAAGCGAGCCACTGGGCAAGGAAGACCTCAGGCTCCCCTTTATGGAGGTGGAGGCCCAAGATGGATCTCCCGACACGGGAATCCTCACAGGTCAGTTCGGGACGGCCCAGTTAGAAGACCCCAATCTCCAGAACGCTAGGGGCCAGGTGATTGCGGTGCATGGCGTACTGTTACCTGGGGTAAGTGATTGGCGCTACCCCCACTTCGCAATCAAGCATTATTTATTGTATCAGGTAGTAAAGCATAATGGGGAGACAAAAGAGTTGTTACTCATACCCAGCCAGTATGTTAGGACTGTGTTGCAGCTTGCCCACACCCACCTGCTTGGGGCACACCCGGGGATGGAGAAAACCAGGGAGCGGATCGGGAACCGGTTCCACTGGCCCGGAGTCAAGCGCGCCATGAAGGATTACTGCCGAAGTTGCCCGGAGTGCCAGATCACAGCTCCGAGGGCGCATTAATCTAAACCCTTTGGTTCCCTTGCCCATTATAGGAGTGCCATTCGAGCGGGTGGCAATGGATCTGGTGGGTCCATTGGTGAAGACCATGAGGGTACACCAATACATCCTGGTAATTGTGGATTACGCCACCCGGTATCCTGAGGCAATCCCGCTATGCACGCGGGCAGCAAAAGGTATTGCACGGGAGCTTTTCCATTTATTTAGCCGGATGGGTACTCCGCTGGAAATCCTGATGGACCAGGGCACCGAGTTCATGTCTCGTGTGATGAAAGATGTCTGCAATCTGTTACAAATCAAACAGGTAAGAACCAGTGTGTACCATCCACAAACGGACGGGCTGGTGGAACGCTTCAATAAGACCCTAAAACAGATGCTGAAGAAGGTAATTGAGAGACGGGAGGAACTGGGATTAGCTGCTGCCCCACCTAATGTTTTTAGTGCGTGAGGTACACCAAGCTTCTACGGGGTTCTCCCCCTTTGAGCTCCTGTATGGCCGTCGACCCCGCAGGCTGCTGGACCAAGCCAAGGAGGTCTGGGAACCAACCCCCCTTCGCAGCATAGTACAACATGAGTAGGAGATGAGGGAGATGATGGCGGCAATTTGGCCAGTGGTGAGAGAGCACATGGCCCAGGCGCAATGTGCCCAGGCTATACCACTACCGGGTTCTGCCTTTCGGGCTCCACGGGGCACCAGCGACCTTTCAGCGTCTCATGAACTGCGTCCTGTGGCTGCACAGTGAGTACGCAGCTGCTTAACTGGATGACATCATTGTGCACAGTGACCGTTGGTAGTCACATCTTTGTAGGTTATAGTCCGTGGTTGATTCGCTAAGGGATGCAGGCCTGGAGTGCCCCACCGTGAAGTGGGCACTGGACACCCTCAAGTATTACCTCCTCGGGAGGAAGTTCACCCTAATCACTGACCACGCCCCCTCGTGTGGATGGCAAGAAGTAAGGAGACGAATAACCGTGTCACCCGCTGGTTCCTGTCCTTACAGCGATTCTCTTTCTCTGTCATCCACAGGTTGGGGGCCCAGCACGGCAATGCGGACACCCTATCCAGGGGGGAATGCAAACCTAGCCCTGAGCATGCCTCCCTCCCAGTCAGGGCTAAGGGGGGGGGGGTGGTATCTCAGGAGGTCTATCCCGGGGGATGGTAATAGAGGGGAGGTATGTGAGGCAATGTTGGCTCCCTCTGCTGGGAATATGGGAGCTGGGCACCCCGACACAGACAGCTCTAAGTGGAGGTAATTAGAGGAAAGTGCCAACCAGCCGTGGAGGCCAAATAAAAGGAGCATGGTGGCACACCGCGTGAGAGAACGGGGAGAGACCGACACCAAGCAAAAGTAGAGAAGAAGGACCGAGCGAAACCTAAGTGATTTTCTTTGTTATATTTATTTTCTGTCTTAGTAAAGTTGTTTTTGTGGACTAAAGCCTCCCTGTCTCTTTGTCAATCTCTGCACGCTCAACCCAACACCCCACGGTTTACCACAGTGCATAATAGGGTTTTAACCTCTTACATCTAGATGTTCCGCTAGTGGAACACCGCTCTAATATCCAATGATAGGACGTGGCGCGAATTACAAACTCCTCAAAAATCCAAAAACTTCCATTTTTCAAACATATGACTATTTTACACCATTTTAACCTCTTATGGCTAGGGAGCAGTATTTTCACGGCTGGATAAAAAACGTACCCGATTTAATCTGATTATTAGTCCTGCCCAGAAACTAGAATATGCATATAATTATTAGCTTTGGATAGAAAACACTCCAAAGTTTCTAAAACTGTTTGAATGGTGTCTGTGAGTATAACAGAACTCTTATGGCAGGCAAAAACCTGAGAAGGTTCTGTTCAGGAAGTACCCTGTCTGAACATTTGTTGCCCTTGTTGATTCTCTCTATCTATTACAAGGGATCTCTGCTGTTACGTGAAACTTCCCACGTCTCCAATGAAGTCTCAGAGCCCGGGAAAAACAGGAATGACGTAATTCAAAGCCCTGGCTGAAACAAGGGAGAGCAAAAGCTAAGTGGTCACTCAGTGGACTAAGCCTTACGCTCGCGACCCGCCCCGCCCCCGGCTTTCGGTTTTTCCCTCAGTATACAGACAGGCAGATTCCCGGTCGGAATATTATCGCTTTTCTACGAGATAAATTGCATAAAAATTGGTTTTAAACAGCGGTTGACATGCTTCGAAGTACGGTAATGGAATATTTAGAAATTTTTTGTCAAATTCTGCGTCATGCTCGTGGCCGAGATTTAGCGTTGGGATAGTGTCTAGAACGCACGAACAAAACGTGTTGATGGAACATAACGATGGATTATTTGGGACCAAACCTACATTTGTTATTGAAGTAGAAGTCCTGGCAGTGTATTCTGACGAAGAACAAGCAAGGTAAGAACATTTTTCTTATAGGAAATGTGATTTTGGTGAAGGCTAAACTGGTTGGGTGTCTAAATAGCTAGCCCGTGATGGCTGGGCTATGTACTTAGATTATTGCAAAATGTGCTTCATCCGAAAAGCTATTTTAAAATGGGACATATCGAGTGCATAGAGGAGTTCTGTATCTATAATTCTTAAAATAATTTTTATGCTTTTTGTGAACGTTTATCGTGAGTAATTTAGCAAATTGTTAGTAAATTCCCCGGAAGTTTGCGGGGGTATAATTTTTCTGAACGTCACATGCTAATGTAAAAAGCTGGTTTTTGATATAAATATGAACTTGATTGAACAGACATGCATGTATTGTATAACATAATTTCCTAGGTGTGTCATCTGATGAAGATCATAAAAGGTTAGTGCTGCATTTAGCTGTGGTTTGCGTTTTTGTGACATTATATGCTAGCTTGAAAAATGGGTGTCTGATTATTTCTGTCTGGGCACTCTCCTGACATAATCTAATGTTTTGCTTTCGTTGTAAAGCCTTTTTCAAATCGGACAGTGTGGTTAGATTAACGAGAGTCTTGTCTTTAAATAGCTGTAAAATAGTCATATGTTTGAGAAATTGAAGTAATAGTATTTCAAACGTTTTAAAAATCGCGCCACTGGATTCAACTGGCTGTTACGTAGGTGGGACGAATTCGTCCCGCCGGTCCCATAGAGGTTAAAGACAAGACTCTCGTTAATCTAACCACACTGTCCGATTTCAAAAAGGCTTTACAACGAAAGCAAAACATTAGATTATGTCAGCAGAGTACCCAGCCAGAAATAATCAGACCATCATTTTTCAAGCTAGCATATATTGTCACATAAACCCAAACCACAGCTAAATGCAGCACTAACCTTTGATGATCTTCATCAGATGACACTCCTAGGACATTATGTTATACAATACATGCATGTTTTGTTCAATCAAGTTCATATTTATATCAAAAACCAGCTTTTTACATTAGCATATGACGTTCAGAACTAGCATATCCACCGCAAACTTCCGGTGAATTTACTAAATTACTCACGATAAACGTTCACAAAAAACATAACAATTATTTTAAGAATTATAGATATAGAACTCCTTTATGCAATCGCTGTCCGATTTTAAAATAGCTTTTCGGCAAAAGCACATTTTGCAATATTCTGAGTAGATAGCTCGCCATCACGGGCTAGCTATTTTGAACCCCACCAAGTTTGGCCCTCACCAAACTTAGATTTACTATAATAAAAATTGGATTACCTTTGGTGTTCTTCATCAGAATGCACTCCCAGGACTTCTACTTCAATAACAAATGTTAGTTTGGTTCAAAATAATCCATAGTTATGTTCAAATATCCTCTGTTTTGTTCGTGCGTTCAAGACACTATCCGAAGGGTGACGCGCCCGACGCGTTTCGTGACAAAAACATTCTAAATATTCCATTACCGTACTTCGAAGCATGTCAACCGCTGTTTAAAATCAATTTTTATGCGATTTTTCTCATAAAAAAATTGATAATATTCCGACCGGGAAACCCTGTTTTTGTTCAAAGACGAAAAAATAAAAACATGGTGTTGCCTCGTGCACGCGCCCCCATTCTCATTGTTCTCTGATTTTCCACTATCCAAATGCGCTACTGTTTTTCAGCCAGGGCCTGCAAAGGCATCATTCATCGTTTTGAAACCTTCTGAGAGCCTATGGGAGCCGTAGGAAGTGTCACGTTACAGCAGAGATCCTCAGTTTTCAATAAAGAGAGTGTAGAAGCCCAAGAAATGGTCAGAGAGGGCACTTCCTGTAAGAAATCTTCTCAGGTTTTTGCCTGCCATATGAGTTCTGTTATACTCACAGACACCATTCAAACAGTTTCAGGAACTTTAGGGTGTTTTCTATCCAAAGCCAATAATTATATGCATATTCTAGTTTCTGGGCAGTAGTAATAACCAGATTAAATCGGGTACGTTTTTTATCCGGCCGTGCAAATACTGCCCCCTACCCTAGAGAGGCTAACCACTGATTCCTCATCTGGTATCTTCTCTGCACCTGGGTCCAACCTCACCACGTCACAGGTGTTATGTTCCATAAATTACCATTATACCATCAGATCATTCATCAGAGGGTTACGGTTAGGGTTATTCTAAGACCTGCCTCTCTCTGAGTTGATGGTATTATGTTCTTAGTACACTTGAAAAAACAACAAACATTAAAGCCTCTTGGACCCTAGTCATAGACTGTTCTCTCTGCTACCGCACGGCAAGTGGTACCAAGCTTTACCGGAGCGCCAAGTCTAGGTCCAAGAGGCTTCTAAACAGCTTCTATCCCCATACCATAAGACTACTGAGCATCTAAACAAATAGCTACCCAGACTATTTGCATTGCCCCCCTCTTTTACGCCGCTGCTACTCTGTTATTATCAATACATAAGTCACTTTAATAACTCTACCTACATGTACATATTACCTCAACTAATCGGAGCCCCCACACATTGACTCTGTACCGGTACCCCCTGTATATAGCCTCGCTACTGTTATATTACTGCTGCTCTTTAATTATTTGTTACTTTTATTTCTTATTTTTCTTCAGGTATTTTTCTTCAAACTACATTGTTGGTTAATTGTAAGTAAGCATTTCACTGTAAAGTCTACACCTGTTGTATTTGGCGCATGTGACAAATACAATTTGATTTGATTATGTTCTGTAAATCACCATTATAAAACAGATCGTTCATCAGAGGGTTATGGTTATGGTTAGAGTAAGGGTTATGGTTAGGGTTATGGTTAGGCTTAGGGTATTACACTAGAGTAAATTAGGGATACACAGTACTGTGAACTGAAAGCAGATGCTTGCTGAGTTAATTAAGCAATTACAATCCCATCATGCTTAGGATCATGAAAAAATGGGCCATTATTTTGGCTACCATGGCTATGCCCCCACAGGATAACAATGCCCCCATAGGATAAGTGGTCACTGAATGGTTTGATGAGCATGAAAACGATGTAAAACATAGGCCATGGATGTCAGTGACCAGATCTCAACCCAATTGAACACTTATGGGAGAATCCATAGCTGCGCATAAGATAAATTCCACCACCATCAGCAACACCAAAATATTGAATCTTTCATGGAAGAATGGTGTCACATCCCTCCACTAGAGTTCCAGACACTTGTAGAATCTATGCCAAGGTGCATTGAAGCTTTTCTGGCTGGTGGTGGTCCAACGCCCTATTAAGAGACTTTATGTTGGCGATTCCATTGTTTTGGTAGTTACCTGTAGATCGGATATTACAACATTTATATTGTGAAATCTGTATTACTTCAGCAGATTGAAAAGAGCCGTTAATAATACTTGTTTCATTTGGAGATATCAGTTGGAATCAAACTATCTCATATTCAAGACAACAATATTATAAACCATATAGTCAAAGATCAGTAGAAATAGAATGTGTATGTGTGTGTTTGGTATCTTCCTCTCCTTCCAGGGGTGCTGTGTGTAAATAAGCATAGTCCCCTCAAAGGCAGGTCACAACACCCATCCATCTCCTTCTGCTCCAGGTGATCCTCGCCCTCCCCCTCGCCTCCCCCTCTCTCTCCCCCTCACCCCTTTGCTGTTATAGCAGCAAAGGGGGGACCAACTCTATATTAATGCCCATGATTTTGGAATGAGATGTTCATCAAGCAGTATATACATATGAAATGGGTAAAACAGTAGGTAACATTATTAAAGTGACCAGTGTTCAAGGATTATGTACATAGGTCAGCTACCTCTAAGGTGCAGGGCAGCGTAACCAGGTGGTAGTCGGCTAGTGAGAGTGACTAAGTTCAAGGCATGGTACTGGGTAGAGGCCGGCTAGTGATGGCTAGTTAAAACTTCTTAGGGCTAGGCGTCCCTCTAGTGGAACAACTTCCGGTGAAACTGAAGGGGCGCAATTCTAATAAATAATCATAAAAATTATGGATTTTAAACATTTAGGTACATACAAGTGTCTTATATTAGTTGAAAGCTTAAATTCTTGTTAATCAAAATGCACTGTCCAATTTACAGCCATTACAGCGAAAGCATGCCATACGATTGTTTGAGGACGGCGCCCCACATAATGCGGTTGAAATTTCATTGTGAGGTATTCTAGGACGGTGAACAAAAGGACTTGAGTTCCTGTACAAAATCACACCACAAGTAGTTAATCATGAAACATACACCTCCAACTCTCTTCTTCCCTGAGAAATCTTTATTCCTGTCTGCGCGATGTTCTGAGAACCCAGCTGGCTGTATGAACGGGGACAGCTCTGAAAAGCCAACTGACATTTACTCCTGAGGTGCTGACCTGTTGCACCCTCGACAACCACTGTGATTATTATTATTTGACCATGCTGGTCATCTATGGACATTTGACCATCTTGGCCATGTGCTGTTATAATCTCCACCCGCCACAGCCAGAAGAGGACTGGCCACCCCTCATAGCCTGGTTCCTCTCTAGGTTTCTTCCTAGGTTTTGGCCTTTCTAGGGAGTTTTTCCTAGCCACCGTGCTTCTACACCTGCATTGCTTGCTGTTTGGGTCTTAGGCTGGGTTTCTGTACAGCACTTTGTGAAATCAGCTGATGTAAGAAGGGCTTTATAAATACATTTGATTGATTGACATCTGGAGATATAGAAGGAGATCCTCATCCTGAGCTCGTTTACTTTATTGTCCAGGGACTGCATATTAGTCAGTAATATACTCAGAAGTGGTGGGTGGTATGCAAGCCAACTGAGTCGGACTAAGAGTCCACTCCAAATACCTCTTCTCCGCTAAAGGCGTCTTGGAGCTCTCCGGTGTGGAACAAAGGATCCAATTAAGGAGAGTTGTGTTTCTGGGCTAAATGCTGGTGAGTCAACGTCAATAGAATATCCAGAAGTTATTTCCGGCTGTATGTAATCATGCAAAGGACGTTCTGAGCGAATAATGTGAGAAATAACAAAAAAATAATTATACAGTAAATTGCTTAAGAACGCCCTCAACCAGCACAAAATCATCTTGTGGCGACTGCACTAGCATCGAATAGTCCCTGCGATATGCAACGTTTCAGGGAAGTCAGGAACCAATACCGTCAGTTAGGAAAGCAAAGGCTAGCTTTATCAAACAGAAATGTGCATGTAGCTCTAACTCCAAAAAGTTCTGGGACACTGTAAAGTCCATGGAGAATAAGAGCACCTCCTCCCAGCTGCCCACTGCACTGAGGCTAGGAAACACTGTCACCACCGATTAATCCACGATAATCGAGAATTTCAATAAGCATTTCTCTGCGGCTGGCCATGCTTTCCTCCTGGCTCCCCTAACACCGGCCAACAGCTCCGCACCCCCTGCAGCTACTAGCCCAAGCCTCCCCAGATTCTCCTTCACCTAAATTCATATAGCATATGTTCTGAAAGAGCTGCAAAACCTGGACCCGTACAAATCAACCTCTCTTTCTAAAATTATCCACCGCCATTGTTGCAAACCCTATTTCTAGCCTGTTCAACCTCTCTTTCGTATTTTCTGAGATCCCTAAAGATTGGAAGCTGCCGAGGTCATCCCCCTCTTCAAAGGGGGAGAAGCTCAAGACCCAAACTGTTACAGACCTATACCTATCCTGCCCTGCCTTTCTAAAGTCTTCAAAAGCCAAGTTAACAAACAGATCACTGACCATTTCAAATATCACCGTACCCTCTCCCATATGCAATCTGGTTTCCGAGCTGGTAATGGGTGCACCTCAGCCATGCTCAAGGTCCTAGATGATATAACTGCCATCGATAAAAGACAGCACTGTGCAGCCGTCTTCATCGACCTGGCCAAGGCTTTCGACTCTGTCAATCACTGCATCCTTGTCGGCAGAGTCAACAGCCTTGGTTTCTTAAATGACTGCCTCGCCTGGTTCACCAACTACTTCTCAGATAGAGTTCAGTGTGTCAAATCGGAAGGCCTGTTGTCCGGGCCTCTGGCAGTCTCTATGGGGGTACCGCAGGATTCAATTCCTGGTCCGACTCTTTTCTCTGTATACATCAATGATGTCGCTCTTGCTGCGGGTGTTTCGCTGATCCACCTCTACACAGACGACACCATTCGGTACACTTCTGGCCCTTTTTTGGACGCTGTGCTAACCTCCAGACGAGCTTCAATGTCATACAACACTCCTTCCGTGGCTTCCAACTGCTCTTAAATGCTAGTAAAACTAAATGTATGCTCTTCAACCGATTGCTGCCCGCCCGTCTAGCATCACTACTCTGGACGATTCTGACTTATAATATGTGGACAACTACAAATACCTAGGTGTCTGGTTAGACTGTAAACTCTCTGTCCAGACTCACCTTAACCTCTCTAGGGTCGGCGGGACGAAATCGTCCCACCTACGTAACAGCCAGTGGAATCCTGTGGCGCGTTATTCAAATACCTTAGAAATGCTATTACTTCAATTTCTCAAACATATGACTATTTTACACCATTTGAAAGACAAGACTCTCGTTAACCTGTTAGGGCTAGGTGGCAGTATTTACACCGCCGGAAAAAAAAGGTACCCGATTTAATCTGGTTACCACTCCTACCCAGTAACTAGAATATGCATATACTTATTAAATATGGATAGAAAACACCCTAAAGTTTCTAAAACTGTTTGAATGGTGTCTGTGAGTATAACAGAACTCATATGGCAGGCAAAAACCTGAGAGATTCCTTTACAGGAAGTGGCCTGTCTGACCATTTATTGGCTTTCTTTGACATCTCTTTCCAAAACAAAGGATCTATGCGGTAACGTGACACTTCCCACGGCTCCCATAGGCTCTCAGAGCCAGGGAAAAAACAGAATGTCGTCATTGCAGCCCCAGGCTGAAGCACATTATCGCCTTTGTCAAGTGGCTGATCAGAGGACAAAGGGCTTAGGCTCGTGCACTGGCCGCCCCCGTCTTTCTTTTTTTCCCTCTATTTACCGAAACGCAGATTCCCGGTTGGAATATTATCGCTTTTTTACGAGATAAATTGCATAAAAATGTATTTTAAACAGCGGTTGACATGCTTCGAAGTACGGTAATGGAATATTTAGAAATGTTTTGTCACGAAATGCGCCATGCTCGTAACCCTGATTTACCATTTCGGATAGTGTCTAGAACGCACGAACAAAACGCCGCTGTTTGGATATAACGATGGATTATTTGGGACCAAATCTACATTTGTTATTGAAGTAGAAGCCCTGGGAGTGCATTCTGACGAAGAACAGGAAAGGTAATAACATTTTTGTTATAGTAAATCTGATTTTGGTGAAGGCTAAACTTGCTGGGTGTCTAAATAGCTAGCCCGTGATGGCTGGGCTATGTACTTAGAATATTGCAAAATGTGCTTTCACCAAAAAGCTATTTTAAAATCGGACATATCGAGTGCATAGAGGAGTTCTGTATCTATAATTCTTAAAATAAATGTTATGCTTTTTGTGAACGTTTATCGTGAGTAATTTAGTAAATTGTTAGTAAATTCCCCGGAAGTTTGCGTGGGGTATGCTAGTTCTGAACGTCACATGCTAAAGTAAAAAGCTGTTTTTTGATATAAATATGAACTTGATTGAACAAAACATGCATGTATTGTATAACATAATGTCCTAGGTGTGTCATCTGATGAAGATCATCAAAGGTTAGTGCTGCATTTAGCTGTCTTCTGGGTTTTTGTGACATTATATGCTAGCTTGAAAAATGGGTGTCTGATTATTTCTGGCTGGGTACTCTGCTGACATAATCTAATGTTTTGCTTTCGTTGTAAAGCCTTTTTGAAATCGGACAGTGTGGTTAGATTAACGAGAGTCTTGTCTTTAAATAGCTGTAAAATAGTCATATGTTTGAGAAATTGAAGTAATAGCATTTCTAAGGTATTTGAATATCGCGCCACAGGATTCAACTGGCTGTTACGTAGGTGGGACGATTTGGTGCCACCTAGCCCAGAGAGTTTAATCTAACGACACTGTATGCTTTTCGGAACATTTTTATTACCTTTGGTGTTCTTCGTCAGAATGCACTCCCAGGACTTCTACTTCAATAACAAATGTTGGTTTGGTCCCAAATAATCCATAGTTATATCCAAATAGCGGCGTTTTGTTCGTGCGTTCAAGACACTATCCGAATGGTAAAGAAGGGTGACGAGCACGACGCATTTCGTGACAAAAGAATTCTAAATATTCCATTACCGTACTTCGAAGCATGTCAACCGCTGTTTAAAATCAATTTTTATGCCATTTTTCTCGTAAAAAAGCGATAATATTCCGACCGGGAAAGCGTGTTTAGGTTCACAGACGAAAGAAAATAAAGCATGGGGTCGACTCGTGCCTGCGCCTCAGCCCATTGTCCCCTGATAGAGCACTTGCCAAAAGCGCTAATGTGTTTCAGCCTGGGGCTGGAATTACATCATTCAGCTTTTTGCCGCCTTCTGAGAGCCTATGGGAGCCGTAGGAAGTGTCACGTTACAGCAAAGATCCTCAGTCTTCAATAAACAGAGTCAAGAAGCTCAAGGAATGGTCAGACAGGCCACTTCCTGTAAGGAATCTTCTCAGGTTTTTGCCTGCCATATGAGTTCTGTTATACTCACAGACACCATTCAAACAGTTTTAGAAACTTTAGGGTGTTTTCTATCCAAGCCAATAATTATATGCATATTCTAGTTTCTGCGCAGTAGTAATAACCAGATTAAATCGGGTACGTTTTTTATCCGGCCGTGTAAATACTGCCCCCTACCCCCAACAGGTTAAGCATCTCCAATCCAAAATTAAATCTACATTTGGCTTCCTATTTTGAAACAAAGCCTCCTTCACTCATGCTGCAAAACATACCCTCGTAAAACTGACCATCCTACCGATCCTTGGCTTCGGTGATGTCATATACAAAATAGCCTCCAACACTCTTCTCAGCAAATTAGATGCAGTCTATCACAATGCCATCCATTTTGTCACCAAAGCCCCGTATACTACCACTGCGACCTTGTGCTCTCGTTGGCTGGCCCTCGCTTCATATTCGTTACCAAACCCACTGGATCCAGGTCATCTATAAGTCTTTGCTAGGTAAAGCCTCGCCTTATCTCAGCTCACGGGTCACCATAGCAACACCCACCCATAGCACGCGCTCCAGCAGGTATATTTCACTGGTCATCCCCAAAGCCAACTCCTCCTTTGTCTGCCTTTCCTTCCAGTTCTCTGCTGCCAATGACTGGAACGAATTGCAAATATCACTGAAGCTGGAGACTTATATCTCCCTCACTAACTTTAAGCATCAGCTATCAGAGCACCTTACCGATCACTGTACCTGTACACAGCCCATTTGTACACAGCCCATCTGTAAATAGCCCATCTGTAAATAGCCCATCTGTACACAGCCCATCTGTAAATAGCCCATCTGTAAATAGCCCATCTGTAAATAGCCCATCTGTAAATAGCCCACCCAACTAGCTCATCCTCATATTATTTATGTTTGCTTTTTTGCACCTCAGTATCTCTACTTGCACATCATCATCTGCACATCTATCACTCCAGTGTTAATGTTAAATTGTAATTATTTCGCCACTGTGACCTATTTATTGCCTTACCTCCCTAATCTTAGTAAATTTGCAGACACTGTATATATATTTTTATATTGTGTTATTGACTGTACATTTGTTAATCTCATGTGTAACTCTGTTGTTTTTGTCACACTGCTGGGCTTTATCTTGGCCAGGTCGCAGTTGTAAATGAGAACTTGTTCTCAACTGGCCTACCTGGTTAAATAAAGGTGAAATAAACAAAATTAAAAATATATTTAAAAATTGCTACCCAAATAAATGCTTCACAGAGTTCAAGACACATCTCAACATCAACTGTTCATGGTCGAATTGCTGCAAAGAAACCACTACTAAAGGACATCAGTAAGAAGAAGAGACTTGCTCGGGCCAAGAAACACAACCAATGAACATTAGACCAGTGGAAATCTGTCCGTATGTCTGATGAGTCCACATTTTAGATGTTTGGTTCCAATCGCTGTGTCTTTGTGAGACACAGAGTAGGTGAACGGATGATCTCCACATGTGTGGTTCCCACCATGAAGCATGGAGGAGGTGTGGGGGTGCTTTGCTGGTGACACTGTCTGGCAAACCTAACCAGCATGGGTACCACAGAATTCTGCAGTGATACGCCATCCCATCTGGTTTGCACTTAGTGGGACTATCATTTGTTTTTCAACAGGACAGTGACCCAACACACCTTCAGGCTGTGAAAGGGCTATTTGACCAAGGAGAGTGATGGAGTGCTGCATCAGATGATCTGGCCTCCACAATCACCCGACCTCAACCCAGTTGAGATGGTTTGGGATGAGTTGGACCGCAGAGTGAAGGAAAAGCAGCCAACAAGTGCTCAGCATATGTGAGAACTCCTTCAAGACTGTTGGAAAAGCATTCCTGGTGAAGCTGGTTGAGAGAATTCCAAGCGTGTGCAAAGCTGTCATCAAGGCAAAGTGTGGCTACTTTGAAGAATCTCAAATATAAATTATATATTGATTTGTTTGACACTTTTGCTTACTACATGATTGCATATGTGTTATTTCATAGTTTTGATGTCTTAACTATTATTCTACAGTGTTGAAAATAGTATAAATAAAGAAAAACCCTTGAATGAGTAGGTGTGTCCAAACTTTTGACTGGTTCTGTACACTGTGATTTTAATTCAGCTCGTTGTCTGAATACAATATGAAAACAGCATGTGAAATCTACCTTCAGTCTGTATAATAATATATTGATATTTGCACCTCTGTGTTGAAGCGGATCTAAAATGTTTCAACATATACATGTCTTATTTCTATGTATTTATTTGGTGTAGATATCTTGTTACTGTTCAATTTTGGATTCAGAGCTTATTTCCTGCTTTATTGTAAGTGCAATTTGTTGTGGTTGTCTTACCTAGCTACCCTTTTTTAAGTTGAAGCACTGACTACAAGTTGATCTGGATAAGAGTGTCTGCTAAATGACCAAAATTAGGGTTGGGGTTATGGTTAGGTGACTGAATGATTATATGGTAATATAATAATATATTAATAATGTATTCAGTGTGCTGTGGTCTATGAGCACTATCAGGGTTATTTACACAGAAACCATTAACTCACAAGATGCTTTTAGCAGGACATCTTTGTTACTTTAATGTCATAAACACAGCAGATTGGTTCTGTTGTTTAAAAGCAATCACCAGTCAGGATATGATGCTCTCGCTCCCTGTTGCATTGTGGTCAGCCCGGGCTTCACCTCTTTCTCCCTCTGATGATGTTAAATATTCAGAGGTAGCTCTGCAACATTCATATCTTATATGGCTTACAAGAACACTTAAATATTATCTGCTCCTACAGCACACCGCACCCCCACCCCCTCAACATTTGTTTTTAATTTGTGTAATGCATCTGTCTGTTTCAGAGTGGAGTGGGGGATTAGAGGTAGACAGACAGACAGATAGACAGCTGGACAAATGGAACAGACAGAAAGAAAGAAAGAAAGAAAGAAAGAAAGAAAGACAGACAGACAGACAGACAGACAGACAGACAGACAGACAGACAGACAGACAGACAGACAGACAGACAGACAGACAGACAGACAGACAGACAGACAGACAGACAGACAGACAGACAGACAGACAGACAGCAGGCACACAGAAAATCTAATGTTTTACAGTATGATACTATATAATTGTATTGGTTGTAGCAGGTAAGAATATAAGTCATTACATCTCTTCATGTAATTATACTTTTAAACATAACTTCTTGCCAATCAAGATGCAAACTAGCAGCTCTCCACCTCTCCAGCTCTCCAGCTCTCCACCTCTCCACCTCTCCAGCTCTCCACCTCTCCAGCTCTCCACCTCTCCACCTCTCCAGCTCTCCACCTCTCCACCTCTCCACCTCTCCAGCTCTCCAGCTCTCCACCTCTCCAGCTCTCCACCTCTCCACCTCTCCAGCTCTCCACCTCTCCACCTCTCCAGCTCTCCAGCTCTCTACCTCTCCAGCTCTCCACCTCTCCAGCTCTCCACCTCTCCATCTCTCCAGCTCTCCACCTCTCCACCTCTCCACCTCTCCACCTCTCCAGCTCTCCACCTCTCCACCTCTCCACCACTTCCCTAACTTATCCTGTCCTTAGTTCTAATGCTGTCTATTACCCTAATTTCCTCTCTAATACTTGTATCCTGTCCACATACATCATGACATAGGGAATCCAGGAGGATTCTGTTGGTAACCGTTAAATGATAACTGAGTTCGTTGGTCAGTAGTGAATGTTGGTAAGCGGTGAATGATACCAGAGTTAGTCATTCATATTGTCAGTACTAGTGATCATAGACCATTATTTTGTTAGTCCAACTTATTGTTAGTGTTAGTCATCATAGTGTTCTAGTGTTAGTCATCATAGTGTTCTAGTGTTAGTCATCATAGTGTTAGTCATCATAGTGTTAGTCATCATAGTGTTCTAGTGTTAGTCATCATAGTGTTAGTGTTAGTCATCATAGTGTTCTAGTGTTAGTCATCATAGTGTTCTAGTGTTAGTCATCATAGTGTTCTAGTGTTAGTCATCATAGTGTTCTAGTGTTAGTCATCAGAGTGTTAGTGTTAGTCATCATAGTGTTCTAGTGTTAGTCATCATAGTGTTAGTCATCATAGTGTTAGTGTTAGTCATCATAGTATTCTAGTGTTAGTCATCATAGTGTTAGTGTTAGTCATCATAGTGTTCTAGTGTGAGTCATCATAGTGTTAGTCATCATAGTGTTAGTCATCATAGTGTTCTAGTGTTAGTCATCATAGTGTTAGTGTTAGTCATCATAGTGTTCTAGTGTTAGTCATCATAGTGTTAGTGTTAGTCATCATAGTGTTAGTCATCATAGTGTTAGTCATCATAGTGTTCTAGTGTTAGTCATCATAGTGTTAGTCATCATAGTGTTCTAGTGTTAGTCATCATAGTGTTAGTCATCATAGTGTTAGTCATCATAGTGTTCTAGTGTTAGTCATCATAGTGTTAGTGTTAGTCATCATAGTGTTCTAGTGTTAGTCATCATAGTGTTAGTGTTAGTCATCATAGTGTTAGTCATCATAGTGTTAGTCATCATAGTGTTCTAGTGTTAGCCATCATAGTGTTAGTGTTAGTCATCATAGTGTTCTAGTGTTAGTCATCATAGTGTTAGTGTTAGTCATCATAGTGTTAGTCATCATAGTGTTAGTCATCATAGTGTTCTAGTGTTAGTCATCATAGTGTTAGTCATCAGAGTGTTCTAGTGTTAGTCATCACAGTGTTCTAGTGTTAGTCATCATAGTGTTAGTGTTAGTCATCATAGTGTTCTAGTGTGAGTCATCATAGTGTTAGTCATCATAGTGTTAGTCATCATAGTGTTCTAGTGTTAGTCATCATAGTGTTAGTGTTAGTCATCATAGTGTTCTAGTGTTAGTCATCATAGTGTTAGTGTTAGTCATCATAGTGTTAGTCATCATAGTGTTCTAGTGTTAGTCATCATAGTGTTAGTCATCATAGTGTTCTAGTGTTAGTCATCATAGTGTTAGTCATCATAGTGTTAGTCATCATAGTGTTCTAGTGTTAGTCATCATAGTGTTAGTGTTAGTCATCATAGTGTTCTAGTGTTAGTCATCATAGTGTTAGTGTTAGTCATCATAGTGTTAGTCATCATAGTGTTAGTCATCATAGTGTTCTAGTGTTAGCCATCATAGTGTTAGTGTTAGTCATCATAGTGTTCTAGTGTTAGTCATCATAGTGTTAGTGTTAGTCATCATAGTGTTAGTCATCATAGTGTTAGTCATCATAGTGTTCTAGTGTTAGTCATCATAGTGTTAGTCATCAGAGTGTTCTAGTGTTAGTCATCACAGTGTTCTAGTGTTAGTCATCATAGTGTTCTAGTGTTAGTCATCATAGTGTTAGTCATCATAGTGTTTTGGTGTTAGTCAGAATAAGTAGAGATTGGAACTACAGAAATGACAGTTGGAGCACAAGGAAAGAGAAAGTGCAGCCACAACAAAGTGAAATAGATCAGGTGAAGCCATTCTGCACCACTATCAGATTTGATCTTGGTTGGAACAGCCTGTTTCCACCTTTCAACGAAAAGGAGGTGGATGTATATTCTACTCTGTTTGAGAAGATTGCCACATCTTTAACAAAATGGCCACAAGATATTTGGTCACTGCTCCTCCAAAGTGTTATTGTGGGAAAGGCTCAGAAAGTGTACGCCACTTTATCTCCTTTACAGAGTTTCCATTATGACCCTCCTTCACTGTTAAAGCTGCTCTCCTTCGGGCTTACGAGTTGCTCCCAGAGTCATACAGACAACAGTTCTGTCAAGACAGAATCACAAAGTTAGGGTTTATGGTTTAGGTTAATAGCAGGGTTAGGGTTTATAGCAGGTTTAGGGTTTATAGCAGGGTTAGGGTAAGGGTTTATAGCAGGGTTAGGGTTAGGGTTTATAGCAGGGTTAGGTTTATAGCAGGGTTAGGGTTAGGTTTATAGCAGGGTTATGGTTTATAGCAGGGTTAGGGTTAGGGTTTATTGCAGGGTTAGGGTTTATAGCAGGGTTAGGGTTTATAGCAGGGTTAGGGTTTATAGCAGGGTTAGGGTTAGGGTTTATAGCAGGGTAAGGGTTTATAGCAGGGTTAGGGTTTATAGCAGGGTTAGGGTTAGGGTTTATAGCAGGGTTAGGGTTAGGGTTTATAGCAGGGTTAGGGTTTATAGCAGGGTTAGGGTTAGGGTTTATAGCAGGGTTAGGGTTAGGGTTTATAGCAGGGTTAGGGTTAGGTTTATAGCAGGGTTAGGGTTTATAGCAGGGTTAGGGTTAGGTTTATAGCAGGGTTAGGGTTTATATCAAGGTAAGTGTAAGGGTTTATAGCAGGGTTAGGGTTAGGGTTTATAGCAGGGTTAGGGTTTATAGCAGGGTTAGGGTTTATAGCAGGGTTAGGGTTAGGGTTTATAGCAGGGTTTGGGTAAGGGTTTATAGCAGGGTTAGGGTTTATAGCAGGGTTAGGGTTTATAGCAGGGTTAGGGTTTATAGCAGGGTTAGGGTTAGGTTTATAGCAGGGTTAGGGTTTATAGCAAGGTAAGTGTAAGGGTTTATAGCAGGGTTAGGGTTAGGGTTTATAGCATGGTAAGGGTTTATAGCAGGGTTAGGGTTTATAGCAGGGTTAGGGTTTATAGCAGGGTTAGGGTTAGGGTTTACAGCAGGGTTAGGGTTAGGGTTTATAGCAGGGTAAGGGTTTATAGCAGGGTTAGGGTTTATAGCAGGGTTAGGGTTTATAGCAGGGTTAGGGTTTATAGCAGGGTTAGGGTTAGGGTTTATAGCAGGGTTAGGGTTAGGTTTATAGCAGGGTTAGGGTTTATAGCAGGGTTAGGGTTAGGTTTATAGCAGGGTTAGGGTTTATAGCAAGGTAAGTGTAAGGGTTTATAGCAGGGTTAGGGTTAGGGTTTATAGCAGGGTTAGGGTTTATAGCAGGGTTAGGGTTAGGGTTTATAGCAGGGTTTGGGTAAGGGTTTATAGCAGGGTTAGGGTTTATAGCAGGGTTAGGGTTTATAGCAGGGTTAGGGTTTATAGCAGGGTTAGGGTTAGGTTTATAGCAGGGTTAGGGTTTATAGCAAGGTAAGTGTAAGGGTTTATAGCAGGGTTAGGGTTAGGGTTTATAGCATGGTAAGGGTTTATAGCAGGGTTAGGGTTTATAGCAGGGTTAGGGTTTATAGCAGGGTTAGGGTTAGGGTTTACAGCAGGGTTAGGGTTAGGGTTTATAGCAGGGTTAGGGTTTATAGCAGGGTTAGGGTTTATAGCAGGGTTAGGGTAAGGGTTTGAAGCAGGGTTAGGGTTAGGGTTTATAGCAGGGTTAGGGTAAGTGTTTATAGCAGGGTTAGGGTTTACTGCAGGGTTAGGGTTTATGGCAGTGTTAGGGTTATAGTTTAGGTTAGAGTTAGGGTTTATAGCTTAGGTTTATAGCAGTGTTAGGGTTTATAGTTTATTTAGAGAAATTCATTAGTTCAACAACATACTTAACACCTGAATCTGAGTTTTAAGAACAGTTGTTGAGGGCAGCTCAGTGAGTGTCCTTGAGGATATAGAGGCTGACTTACCTGCACTGAATACCTGACTTACCTGCACTGAATACCTGATTGACCTGTACTGAATACCTGATTAACCTGTACTGAATACCTGATTTACATGTACTGAATACCTGATTTACATGTACTGAACACCTGACTTACCTGTACTGAATACCTGACTTACCTGCACTGAATACCTGATTGACCTGTACTGAATACCTGATTGACCTGTACTGAATACCTGATTTACATGTACTGAACACCTGACTTACCTGTACTGAACACCTGACTTACCTGTACTGAACACCTGACTTACCTGTACTGAACACCTGACTTACCTGTACTGAACACCTGACTTACCTGTATTGAACACCTGACTTACCTGTACTGAACACCTGACTTACCTGTATTGAACACCTGACTTACCTGTACTGAACACCTGACTTACCTGTACTTTACCAGTCTGCCACATTGTAACACTCACTATAGGAATAACTATTGATCATCATGTTGTCGAACTGCTTTGCTTTATCTTGGCCAGGTCGCAATTGTAAATGAGAACTTGTTCTCAACTTGCCTACCTGGTTAAATAAAGGTGAAATAAATAAATAAATAAAAAATAACAGAACACACAGGAGGGGTTCATATCTACTACACTACACCCAGTGCCTTCTGGGACTAAGGAGGGGTTCATGTCTACAACACTACACCCAGTGCCTTCTGGGACTAAGGAGGGGTTCATATCTACTACACTACACCCAGTGCCTTCTGGGACTAAGGAGGGGTTCATGTCTACAACACTACACCCAGTGCCTTCTGGGACTAAGGAGAGGTTCATGTGTACTACACTACACCCAGTGCCTTCTGGGAGAAAGGAAGGGTTCATGTCTACTACACTACACCCAGTGTCTTCTTAACGAAGGAGGGGACGAAGGAGGGGCATGAGGAGATGGGGGGTGCACCCTAAACAAACTGAGAGCCCTCTTCATTACCACGCCTGCCTCTATACCTATCAGACTGGAGCTGTGTGTGTGTGTGTGTGTGTGTGTGTGTGTGTGTGTGTGTGTGTGTGTGTACCTCTGTAGCTATCGGAGCACAGCTTCCTTCAATAAGACAAATTTCCAGCAGAGCATCCACGTAGGCCGGGGAAGCCAGACGGAAAAGAATGATTGGGAGAGAGAGGCCAGGTTCATCAAAGTCACCCTCAAGATGCTGCTCATTTTTCAGCGGCTGAGGGGCCGCATACCTGGAGTAGACCTGTGAGGTATATTGGACAAATTGAACGACAACATGTCTCTTTCATATTTCACAGACCACCAGTTCTGGTTAGGAGAGAGGGATGGAGGGAGGGATGGAGGGAGGGAGGGATGGTGGGAGGGACTGAGGTGGGGGACTTTGCTCAAGGGGAGAGATGGCCAGACCATTCCAAGACATTATACATGTACTATTGTAGCTCTAAGCACTAGCCCCCCCCACACCCCGACCCAACCTTCACCCACAACCCCTCCTGATCCACCAGTACAGAAAACAAACTGTCTGGAAACAAACTGTTTATAAAGACATCAGTCTTCAGTAGGTAACTCATATGAAACGTGTCTGTTCCCCATGTAATTTCTATGGCACTAGAAATGTAGGAGATTGAAGCTGCACACTACAAAGGGAATCCGTTGACAGTACAGTCCTGCCATAAAATAATACATATCATACAATTTAGCAGGTCACCGGTCAAATCCTGCTGTGTCCCCTGGCTAGCGTTACACCCTATTGTGTCCCCTGGCTAGTGTTACACCTTATTGTGTCCCCTGGCTAGTGTTACACCCTATTGTGTCCCCTGGCTAGTGTTATACCCTATTGTGTCCCCTGGCTAGTGTTACATCCTATTGTGTCCCCTGGCTAGTGTTACACCCTATTGTGTCCCCTGGCTAGTGTTTACCCTATTGTGTCCCCTGGCTAGTGTTACACCCTATTGTGTCCCCTGGCTAGTGTTACACCCTATTGTGTCCCTTGGCTAGTGTTACACCCATTTGTGTCCCTTGGCTAGTGCTACACCCATTTGTGTCCCCTGGCTAGTGTTACACCCTATTGTGTCCCCTGGCTAGAGTTACATTCTGTTGTGTCCCCTGGCGAGTGTCACATATTATTGTGTCCCCTGTCTAGTGTCATACCCTATTGTGTCCCCTGGCTAATGTTAGACCCTATTGTGTCTCCTGGCTAGTGTTACACCCTATTGTGTCCCCTGGCTAGTTTTACACCCTATAGTTTCCCCTGGCTTGTGTTACACCCTATTGTGTCCCCTGGCTAGTGTTACACCCTATTGTGTCCCCTGGTTAGTGTTTTACCCTATTGTGTCCCCTGGCTAGTGTTACACCCTATTGTGTCCCCTGGCTAGTGTTACACCCTATTGTGTCCCCTGGCTAGTGTTACACCCTATTGTGTCCCCTGGCTAGTGTTATACCCTATTGTGTCCCCTGGCTAGTGTTATACCCTATTGTGTCCCCTGGCTAGTGTTACACCCTATTGTGTCCCCTGACCAGTGTTAAACTCTAGTGTGTCCACTGACCATCAACTAGGCTTACAGGGTTAGGGTTAAGGCTAGAGTTAGAGTTAGGTTGAAGTATATCTGGTGGACAGACACACAGACACACAGACACACAGCATGCAGTCACCTCCAGAGTAAAGTTTCCTTTCTGTCCGTTGCCCTAGCCAGGCATTGTGTGATCTCCTGAAGGCACCAGGCCAGGTTATCATCAAGCTGTGATGACTCCATCGTGTCAGTAGTTGTGATTGTACTGAACACATCCCTGTAGCCCCAGGCCTGAGTGGCCAGCAGAGCTGAACACTGAAACCACACTGAGACCACAATCAGAGACATCACTCTGTTGTTGTCACCAGCCAGCCTGCCCTGCATGGACACACAGCCTTATCTCTTCCTACTGGTACCCTGCTGCTTGGGTTACAACCCACACAGCCTTCCTGGTGACAGAGCTAAATGTTGTTCTGATGTGGTTTACTCAGGAGATGAACATCATACCATCGAGTATGAACGTCTACAACACTACACCTGGAGCTACCCCTCTATATCCATAATGTCTACAACACTACCCCTCTATATCCATAATGTCTACAACACTACCCCTCTATATCCATAATGTCTACAACACTACCCCTCTATATCCATAATGTCTACAACACAACCCCTCTATATCCATAATGTCTACAACACTACCCCTGTATCTAGCCCTCTATATCCACAATGTCTACAACACTACCCCTGTATATCCATAATGTCTACAACACTACCCCTGTATCTACCCCTCTATATCCCTAATGTCTACAACACTACCCCTCTATATCCATAATGTCTACAACACTACCCCTCTATATCCATAACGTCTACAACACTACCCCTCTATATCCATAATGAATTACAATATGCAGTATGAATGAAGAGATATATAGAACAACATGCAGTATGAATTAAGAGATATACAGAACAACATGCAGTATGAATGAAGAGATATACAGAACAACATGCAGTATGAATGAAGAGATATACAGAACAACATGCAGTATGAATGAAGAGATATATAGTACATGATGTCATAAAACCAAGAGTTGTTCTCTTAAAGCAGACAGAGACTAATGATCCATTAACAGGCCAGTCAAAGCCAAGTGTCTCTTTGTGTTTAAACATTAGCTGCTACTATTGACTCCATTAACAGATCAATACCGAGCCAAAGGAGGGGGGGGGGTGGAGGAGGAGGGTGAGGAGGAGGGATAGGAGGTGGAGGAGGAGAAGGGATAGGAGGTGGAGGAGGAGAAGGTATAGGAGGGGGAGGAGGAGAAGGGTGAGGAGGGGGAGGAGGAGGAGAAGGGTGAGGTGGGGGAGGAGAAAGGATAGGAGGTGGAGGAGGAGAAGGGTGAGGAGGTGGAGGAGGAGAAGGTATAGGAGGGGGAGGAGGAGAAGGGGGAGGAGGGGGAGGAGGAGAAGGGGGAGGAGGGGGAGGAGGAGAAGGGGGAGGAGGGGGAGGAGGAGAAGGTATAGGAGGGGGAGGAGGAGAATGGGGAGGAGGGGGAGGAGGAGAATGGGGAGGAGGGGGAGGAGGAGAAGGGGGAGGAGGGGGAGGAGGAGAAGGTATAGGAGGTGGAGGAGGAGAAGGTATAGGAGGGGGAGGAGGAGAAGGGGGAGGAGGGGGAGGAGGAGAAGGGGGAGGAGGGGGAGGAGGAGAAGGGGGAGGAGGGGGAGGAGGAGAAGGTATAGGAGGGGGAGGAGGAGAATGGGGAGGAGGGGGAGGAGGAGAATGGGGAGGAGGGGGAGGAGGAGAAGGGGGAGGAGGGGGAGGAGGAGAAGGTATAGGAGGTGGAGGAGGAGAAGGTATAGGAGGGGGAGGAGGAGAAGGGATAGGAGGGGGAGGAGGAGAAGGGGGAGGAGGGGGAGGAGGAGAAGGGGGAGGAGGGGGAGGAGGAGAAGGTATAGGAGGGGGAGGAGGAGAATGGGGAGGAGGGGGAGGAGGAGAATGGGGAGGAGGGGGAGGAGGAGAAGGGGGAGGAGGGGGAGGAGGAGAAGGTATAGGAGGTGGAGGAGGAGAAGGGATAGGAGGTGGAGGAGGATTTAGACACAGTTGTGACCACAGGAAATGTACAAAGTAAGGACAACATTTAGACTGAACAATTCTGTTGACTTTAATTCCAGTTGTCCTCTCTCTTTCCTCTCTCTACTTCTCTACCCCGGCCTTTCTTACAGACACACAGGATCTCGCACAAACACACACACATCAACAGCAACAAAAGAAAACAGAATACATTCTTGTCTCTGATGCCACAGAGAGACAGATGTGACATGTACAAACTGTTGCCGTCGGCGACCGTGCGGTTTGATGTTCTGTGGCGTGAAGGTTGAGACGAGTGATTTTGCAACCAATTACACTGCTGTAAATCTGGAGGATGGCTCTTGTCTTGGAGTACTGCTCCTCGCTGTCACCTTGACCTTGTTTATTGACACATCAGAGACCCCAATAGAGAGCCCTAACAGAACTGAACCAAACAGAACAGAGCCCTAACAGAACAGAACCAAACAGAACAGAGCCCTAACAGAACAGAACCAAACAGAACAGAGCCCTAACAGAAGACTAACAGAACAGAACCCTAACAGAACACTAACAGAACAGAACACTAACAGAACACTAACAGAACCCTAACAGAACACAACAGAACAGACCCCAACAGAACACTAACAGAACACTAACAGAACAGAACACTAACAAAACACTAACGGAACAGACCCCAACAGAACACTAACAGAACAGAACACTAACAGAACACTAACTGAACAGAACACTAACAGAACACTAACAGAACAGACCCCAACAGAACACTAACAGAACAGAACACTAACAGAACGCAAACAGAACAGATCCCAACAGAACACTAACAGAACAGAACACTAACAGAACAGAACACTAACAGAACACTAACAGAACAGACCCCAACAGAACACTAACAGAACAGAACACTAACAGAACGCAAACAGAACAGACCCCAACAGAACACTAACAGAACACTGACAGAACAGAACACTAACAGAACACTAACAGAACAGAACACTAACAGAACACTAACAGAATAGAACACTAACAGAACACTAACAGAACAGAACAGAACCCTAACAGAACAGAGCCAAACAGAACAATAGCAGAACAGAGCTTTAATAGAAAATAGCCCTAACATAACACAGCCCTAACAGAACAAAACTATAAAATAACAGAGCCCAATACAGCCCCAACAGAACAGAACCGTAATAGAACAGAACCCAAACAGAACCGTAACAGAACAGAACACTAACAGAACACTAAGAGAATAGAATCCTAAAAGAAACCTATCAGAACATAACCCTAATGGAACAGTAACAGAACAGAGCCTTAACAGAACACGAACAGAACAGAGCCTTAACAGAACACGAACAGAACAGAGCCTTAACAGAACACTAACAGAACAGAGCACTAACACATACTACACTGACTCTGTTGAACTGGCTCTATGTACTGACTCTGAACTGGCTCTATGTACTGACTCTGAACTGGCTCTATGTACTGACTCTGAACTGGCTCTATGCACTGACTCTGAACTGGCTCTATGTACTGACTCTGAACTGGCTCTATGTACTGACTCTGAACTGGCTCAATGTACTGAATCTGAACTGGCTCTATGTACTGACTCTGAACTGGCTCTATGTACTGACTCTGTTGAACTGGCTCTATGTACTGACTCTGAACTGGCTCTATGTACTGACTCTGAACTGGCTCTATGTACTGACTCTGAACTGGCTCTATGTACTGACTCTGAACTGGCTCTATGTACTGACTCTGAACTGGCTCTATGTACTGACTCTGAACTGGCTCTATGTACTGACTCTGAACTGGCTCTATGTACTGACTCTGAACTGGCTCTATGTACTGACTCTGAACTGGCTCTATGTACTGACTCTGAACTTGCACTATGTACTGACTCTGAACTGGCTCCATGTACTGACTCTGTTGAAATGGCTCTGTGTACTGACTCTGAACTGGCTCATTGTACTGACTCTGAACTGGCTCTATGTACTGACTCTGAACTGGCTCTATGTACTGACTCTGAACTGGCTCTATGTATTGAATCTGAACTGGACTCTACCCAGACACTCACACATACTACACTGACACTCCAACACACACACACACACACACACACACACACACACACACACACACACACTGTTCACATATGCTGCTTTTACTCTGTTTATTATCTATCACTTTACCCCTACCCACATATTACCTCAACTACCAACACTGCTGATACTCTGTTTATAATGTCACTTTACCCCTACCTACATATTACCTCCACTACCAGCACTGCTGCTACTCTGTTTATAAGTCGCTTTACCCCTACCTACATATTACCTCCACTACCAGCACTGCTGCTACTCTGTTTATAAGTCGCTTTACCCCTACCTACATATTACCTCCACTACCAACACTGCTGTTACTCTGTTTATAATGTCACTTTACCCCTACCTACATATTACCTCCACTACCAACACTGCTGCTACTCTGTTTATAACGTCACTTTACCCCTACCTACATATTACCTCCACTACCAGCACTGCTGCTACTCTGTTTATAAGTCGCTTTACCCCTACCTACATATTACCTCCACTACCAACACTGCTGCTACTCTGTTTATAATGTCACTTTACCCCTAACTACATATTACCTCCACTACCAACACTGCTGCTACTCTGTTTATTATCTGTCCTGATTACCTAGTCACTTTACCCCTACCTACATGTACATACTGTATTACCTCAACTACCTCGTACCCATTGACTCAGTACTGGTACTTCCTGTATACAGCCTCGTTATTGTTTTTATTGTGTTAACATTACCTTTATTATTTAGCAAAAATATTTGTTTTACTTTTTAACTCTGTGTTGTTGGGAATGGGCTCGTCAGTAGACCGATACAACTTGATTTGATTATAAGGAAACCTGCTCAGAGCAAAAGCATGTAGATATGACAGGAACAGCAGGAAATCTCTCTGCCATTTCCTCCTGGCTTTCCATTATGGTTTATCTCTTGGCTCTTGATAGGATTTAGTTTGTAAAGACTATCCTTCTCTTAGCAGATTCTGTGTTTGTTGTTATGCTGTTAGAGACATTCCTCCTGGAAGCCATAAGCTGTCTACCCAGTACTGCCAGAAGAGGACTGGCCATCTCTCAGAGCCTGGATCCTCTCCAGGTTTCTTCCTATGTTCCTGCCCTCTAGAGAGTTTTACCCGGCCACTGTGCCTTAGCATTGCTATATTTTTGTGAAATGGCTACTTTTTTTTTGGGGGGGGGGGTAGGCTGGGTGTCTGTTAAGCAATTTCTTTATAAAATAAATGTGATTTATTAATTTGTTTACATAGACCACGCTTCATCTGGAATATGCAGGTACCGTACAGTGATATCCTGGCCAGGAGACCCAGGAGACTTGTGGTACCATTGATATGCAAACTTTTGTTCGGTAGCGTCCGAACCGTTTGGGCTGCAAACTAATGTGACCAAACTGTGGAAAGGGGAAACTCACAAACATTTTGCTCAACAACCCCCTCAAGTGTCACGGGACTGATCTGAAGGTAACCGGTACAGGTTTAAAAAACAAATGGAAGTATGAAGGTAGTTTTGTGCCTATCCAAAAAAAGTGGTTACATATGTGTAAAATATATTTATAAATAAATATATATATATATGTATATATATTTCATGAGTTGTTTTAATGTCTCCTAGATTTAAGACAGACATTTTAAAAGCTTGTTTCATCTTATTATTTGTTGACTGTCCTTTATGTTCTTAATGAATGTGTTATTCAATGCTTTTCTATGGGTTGTAGAAGAAGAAATTATTTTATCATTATTTTATCACATCATTATTTAATAAAAAATAACAATTTAAATAAAATAGTCAAGTGATCCATGGCCATCTAAAACAATTTGATATTGTGATATGTCAGCTTAGCCAAAACACACACACACACACACACACACACACACACACACACACACACACACACACACACACACACACACACACACACACACACACACACACACACACACACACACACAGAGAATGAAGTGTCGTCCAGAGGCCTCCTATTGTGAGTACAGTATTCACAACACACAGATGAGCTCATCAAAATGATGTGTACTGCCCCCTCCCCTAAGGGGTTCCATTACCCATGTTCCTCCACTCAGCAGTGACCAGAGAGGGCATGGGTCAGAAGAAAGGGCAGGGAGCAGCTCTTAAAGCCTGGCACAGATGGGCCGTCGGGTCAGGGGGGCACCTGTGAAACTCTACTGTCTGTCCATACATCAGCTTTATGGCAAACTGTAGTCAGCAGGCTCACACACTGCTCTGGGACAGGGAGGGGCGGGGGACAGAGGGAGACACACTGCTCTGGGACAGGGAGGGGCGGGGGACAGAGGGAGACACACTGCTCAGGGACAGGGAGGGGCGGGGGACAGAGGGAGACACACTGCTCTGGGACAGGGAGGGGAGGGGGACAGAGGGAGACACACTGCTCTGGGACAGGGAGGGGAGGGGGACAGAGGGAGACACACTGCTCTGGGACAGGGAGGGAAGGGGGACAGAGGGAGACACACTGCTCTGGGACAGGGAGGGGCGGGGGACAGAGGGAGACACACTGCTCTGGGACAGGGAGGGACAGGGAGGGGCGGGGGACAGAGGGAGACACTGCTCTGGGACAGGGAGGGGCTAGGCAGAGTTGCAAAGAAAAATACATATCTCAGACTGGCCAATAAAAAGAAAGATTAAGATGGGCAAAAGAACACAGACACTGGATGGAGGAACTCTGCCTAGAAGGCCAGCATCCCTGAGTCGCCTCTTAACTGTTGACATTGAGACTGGCGTTTTGCGGGTACTATTTAATGAAGCTGCCAGTTGAGGACTTGTGAGGCATCTGTTTCTCAAATTAGACACTCTAATGTACTTGTCCTCTTGCTCAGTTGTGCACCGGGGCCTCCCACTCCTCTTTCTATTCTGGTTAGAGCCAGTTTGCGCTGTTCTCTGAAGGGAGTAGTACACAGCGTTTACGAGATCTTCAGTTTCTTGGCAATTTCTCACATGGTGTCACGTCCTGACCAGTAAAGGGGTCATTTATAATTGTTGTATGGTCAGGGTGTGGCAGGGGTGTTTGTTTTGTGTGTTTTGGGGTTTTTGGTTCTAGGGGATTTTGGTTGTAGTTTTCTATTTCTATGTTTGTTTTTCTATGTGTGGCCAGGTGTGGCTTCCAATCAGAGGCAGGTGTCTTTCGTTGTCTGTGATTGGAAGCCATACTTAGGCAGCCTGTTTTTCCTGTGTTTTTGTGGGTGGTTATTTTCTGTATAGCCTGTGTGCATTATGGAACTGTTTCGTTGTTTTGTTTATTTTGTTTGAGTGTTCTCTTTTCTAATAAAGTAAGAAGATTAGCACTATACCCTCTGCGCTTTGGTCTGTCCCTATCGACGTTTGTGACACATGGAATAGCCTTCATATCTCAGAACAAGGATAGAATGACTTTGTTTCTGGCC
This sequence comes from Salmo trutta, assembly GCF_901001165.1. Taxonomy (NCBI): domain Eukaryota; kingdom Metazoa; phylum Chordata; class Actinopteri; order Salmoniformes; family Salmonidae; genus Salmo; species Salmo trutta. The sequence goes on along the minus strand of NC_042979.1, from coordinate 50,930,034 downwards.
ATTTTGAGCCTGTAATCGAACCCACAAATGCTGATGCTCCAGATACTCAACTAGTCTAAAGAAGGCCATTTTTTTTGTTCCTTTAATCAGGACAACAGTTCTCAGCTGTGCTAACATAATTGCAAAAGCGATTTCTAATGATCAATTAGTCTTTTAAAATAATAAACTTGGATTAGCTAACACAACATGCCATTGGAACACAGGAGTGATGGTTGCTGATAATGGGCCTCTGTACGCCTATGTAGATATTCCATAAAAAAATCTGCCGTTTCCAGCTACAATAGTCATTTACAACATTAACAATGTCTACACTGTATTTCTGATCAATTTCATGTTATTTTAATGGACAAAAAATGTTGCTTTTCTTTCAAAAACAAGGGCATTTCTAGGTGACCCCAAACTTTTGAACGGTGCATATAAATATTATCGACTGCTACTAATGATGCTCAGCAACAACCACACGGCCGTCACGGCTTTTACAGAGGAAGCAAATGAAGGTAAACGAAACAATGTAATTACATGGAATGATAATGTAGGCTATACCAACTGAAGGGAACTAACAGTGTAATGGAATGATAATGTAGGCTATACCAACTTAAGGGAACTAACAGTGTCATTACATGGAATGATAATGTAGGCTATACCAATTGAAGGGAACTAACAGTGTCATTAAATGGAATGATAATGTAGGCTATACCAACTGAAGGGAACTAACAGTGTCATTACATGGAATAATAATGTAGGCTATACCAACTGAAGGGAACTAAAAGTGTAATGGAATGATAATGTAGCCTATACCAACTGAAGGGAACTAACAGTGTCATTACATGGAATGATAATGTAGGCTATACCAACTGAAGGGAACTAACAGTGTCATTACATGGAATGATAATGTAGGCTATACCAACTGAAGGGAACTAACAGTGTCATTAAATGGAATGATAATGTAGGCTATACCAACTGAAGGGAACTAACAGTGTCATTACATGGAATGATAATGTAGGCTATACCAACTGAAGGGAACTAACAGTGTCATTACATGGAATGATAATGTAGGCTATACCAACTGAAGGGAACTAACAGTGTCATTACATGGAATGATAATGTAGGCTATACCAACTGAAGGGAACTAACAGTGTAATGGAATGATAATGTAGGCTATACCAACTGAAGGGAACTAACAGTGTAATGGAATGATAATGTAGACTATACCAACTGAAGGGAACAGTACGCTGGTAGTTGGTTATTATTCCTACTGACGGTCCATACTGATAGTGGCTAATATTTAACATGATAGAAATAGGAAACAGAGTGAGTCAGGATAGCGTACCATTAAGAGACTGCCTGTCCCTGCAAGTTAAAAGGCCATACAACTTAAATTCTACATAACGGCACAGCATTTCATAAACTTTACTGTGGGAATGTTGATACGTTGATATGCTGATATGCTGATATGTTGATATGCTGATATGTTGATATGCTGATATGCTGATATGTTGATATGCTGATATGCTGATATGTTGATATGGTGATATGTTGATATGCTGATATGTTGATATGGTGATATGTTGATATGCTGATATGGTGATATGCTGATATGTTGATATGCTGATATGCTGATATGTTGATATGTTGATATGCTGATATGTTGATATGCTGATATGCTGATATGCTGATATGGTGATATGGTGATATGTTGATATGGTGATATGTTGATATGTTGATATGTTGATATGGTGATATGTTGATATGGTGATATGGTGATATGTTGATATGCTGATATGTTGATATGTTGATATGCTGATATGTTGATAAGGTGATATGGTGATATGTTGATATGCTGATATGTTGATATGGTGATATGGTGATATGGTGATATGTTGATATGTTGATATGGTGATATGTTGATATGGTGATATGGTGATATGTTGATATGTTGATATGTTGATCAGTTCAGAATACGCATAGAGAGAAAGCGCTTCAAATCTTGGGTCAGAAATCCCCCATTATGTGAGTCACGTGTTGGATCACCCAGGTAGACCCAGGTAGACCCAGGGAACCAGTTTGACCTGGCTCCACGAGGGGGCAAAAGGGGATTTAGCACCCTTAGTTGAAACGTATAGTTCAAATGATTGAGTGACAGGTTGGCACAAAATCTGTATCTCCGCTGCGCTGTGTCAGCACAATGGACAGACAGTGCTGCGGTGTGTGTAGGGGGCAATGGAGAGCCACTGGGGCAGTTAGTTATGACTCCATGGGGTTTCCATTAAAAGCAGGAGAAAATGCTTCTCATCGGTGGTACCGCAGGCTAGTTAATAACGTGATACACCTCCGCCTGTAATATTTGATTTGGATTTATAAGGGCGGGGTCAAGTTTACCGTTGAAGTTGCGTCACTCAACTCTGACTCACACCCCACCACTACAGAGTTTACTTTGCTTCTTAGCTAGCAGTAAAAAGCGTTCATGTCATTAGCCTTAGCCTATTTAGCTAGCTGGAACCAGCTAATCTGCCACTGCCACAATGGATATCAGAAAGTACCCAGACAAAGCCACAGGAGAAGGGGGCACCTGGCTACTGTGTCAGTGGTTGTAAGAAGTTGACAGCAATGTGAAGTTCCTCTCTGACATCAAATGCACGACGTTCCTACAATACAGAAGTAAGACTCTACAGGGCTGCTGAAGGCGGTGACAGCTTTAAGTTTACAGAATCCTCAGTCTTCTCCGTCCTCCAAACAAATTACTCCAGGCTAAAGCAAAGGATCTTTACACTAGAGTCAAAGTGGTCCGCAGTGTGTTGGTGTGACAGGGAGATCGAAGCTATTTGGACACAGTGCAGTACAACATCTCCAGTGATATCTGGGGGACAGTACAGTAGGACACAAGAGAAGAGACTGATTCTAAAAGACTGTTCTTGGATGCTGTCATTGGTGAAATGTCAGAACGATTCAGTGAACGCAACAGCCAACTAAATGTGAAAAAAAGGTGACACCACCGCTGGTTGTGAGCAAAACAGATTTTAGTGTCGTCTTTCAGTTTTTGCAGAGTGAAATTGCCCGCTCCGACTCCAATCAGGACAAATGGAACCCACTTGATATCCTCCAACGATTCTCTGGTTGTCGCCGACCAACTCTATGCCGACCATACTTACTGCACTGACCCATGGATTGACTTTTAGTTGGTTGGTTTTAATCAATGTTGGTGGTATAGCCAGTGCTGTCATTTCATTAAAAATCCAGGATATGGACTGCCAAAATGAATTCCTTAGCCAGCATAAGTTTTAAATGGGCTTGCTTTAGTTTGTAGGGTGCTGTCCACTGTACTGATAAAGATCAGCTTTTTGGATCAGTCAGGATCCCCAGGGGACCAGCAGTAGCCATGTTGGATCAGTCAGGATCCCCACGGGACCAGTAGCCATGTTGGATCAGTCAGGATCCCCAGGGGACCAGTAGCCATGTTGGATCAGTCAGGATCTCCAGGGGACCAGTAGCCATGTTGGATCAGTCAGGATCCCCAGGAGACCAGTAGCCATGTTGGATCAGTCAGGATCCCCAGGGGACCAGCAGTAGCCATGTTGGATCAGACAGGATCCCCAGGGGACCAGTAGCCATGTTGGATCAGTCAGGATCTCCAGGGGACCAGCAGCCATGTTGGATCAGTCAGGATCCCCAGGGGACCAGTAGCCATGTTGGATAAGTCAGGATCACCAGGGGACCAGTAGCCATATTGGAGCAGTCAGAATCCCCACGGGACCAGTGGTAGCCATGTTTGATCAGTCAGGATCCCCAGGGGACCAGTAGCCATGTTGGATCAGTCAGGATCCCCAGGGGACCAGTAGCCATGTTGGATCAGTCAGGATCCCCAGGGGACCAGCAGCCATGTTGGATAAGTCAGGATCTCCAGGGGACCAGTAGCCATGTTGGTGCAGTCAGAATCCCCAGGGGACCAGTAGCCATGTTGGATCAGTCAGGATCCCCATGGGACCAGCAGTAGCCATGTTGGATCAGTCAGAATCCCCAAGGGAACAGCAGTAGCCATGTTTGATCAGTCAGGATCCCCAGGGGACCAGTAGCCATGTTGGATCAGTCAGGATCCCCAGGGGACCAGCAGTAGCCATTTTGGATCAGTCAGGATCCCCAGGGGACCAGTAGCCATGTTGGATCAGTCAGGATCCCCAGGGGACCAGTAGCCATGTTGGATCAGTCAGGATCTCCAGGGGACCAGCAGTAGCCATGTTGGATAAGTCAGGATCCCCAGGGGACCAGCGGAGGCCATGTTGGATCAGTCAGGATCCCCAGGGGACCAGTAGCCATGTTGGATCAGTCAGGATCCCCAGGGGACCAGTAGCCATGTTGGATCAGTCAGGATCCCCAGGGGAACAGCAGTAGCCATGTTGGATCAGTCAGGATCCCCAGGAGACCAGCTGCCATGTTGGATCAGTCAGGATCTCCAAGGGACCAGTAGCCATGTTGGATCAGTCAGGATCCCCAGGGGACCAGTAGCCATGTTAGATCAGTCAGGATCTCCAGGGGACCAGCAGTAGCCATGTTGGATCAGTCAGGATCCCCTGGGCACCAGCAGTAGCCATGTTGGATCAGTCAGGATCCCCAGTGGACCAGCAGTAGCCATGTTGGATCAGTCAGGATCCCCAGGGGACCAGCAGTAGTCATGTTGGATCAGTCAGGATCCCCAGGGGACCAGCAGTAGCCATGTTGGATCAGTCAGAATTCCCAGGAGACCAGTAGCCATGTTGGATCAGTCAGGATCCCCAGGGGACCAGCAGTAGCCATGTTGGATCAGTCAGGATCCCCAGGGGACCAGTAGCCATGTTGGATCAGTCAGGATCCCCAGGGGACCAGTAGCCATGTTGGATCAGTCAGGATCCCCAGGGGACCAGTAGCCATGTTGGATCAGTCAGGATCCCCAGGGGACCAGTAGCCATGTTGGATCAGTCAGGATCCCCAGGGGACCAGTAGCCATGTTGGATCAGTTAGGATCCCCAGGGGACCAGTAGTAGCCATGTTGGATCAGTCAGGATCCCCAGGGGACCAGCAGTAGCCATGTTGGATCAGTCAGGATCCCCAGGGTAGCAGCAGTAGCCATGCCTGTCTCCTGGCACGCCTCCTGTCTGTCTCCTAATTAGACCTGAGCATTATTTACATGATTCCCTTAGAGAGAGAGTTGCTGACAGGCTGACAGAGGTGGTGCTCTCAGTCTGTACACTTAGAGAGCAGAGATGCTGACAGACAGGCTGACAGAGATGGTGCTCTCAGTCTGTACACAGAGAGAGAGGAGAGATGCTGACAGACAGGCTGACAGAGGTGGTGCTCTCAGTCTGTACACAGAGAGAGAGGAGAGATGCTGACAGACAGGCTGACAGAGATGGTGCTCTCAGTCTGTACACAGAGAGAGCAGAGATGCTGACAGACAGGCTGACAGAGATGGTGTTCTCAGTCTGTACACAGAGAGAGAGGAGAGATCCTGACAGACAGGCTGACGGAGATGGTGCTCTCTATGTCTGTACACAGAGAGAGGAGAGATGCTGACAGACAGGCTGACGGAGATGGTGCTCTCAGTCTGTACACAGAGAGAGAGCAGAGATCCTGACAGACAGGCTGACAGAGTGGGTGCTCTCTATGTCTGTACACTTAGAGGCCGATTCCGACCTGAGTTAAGCATGTTAAAATGGAACGTAATTCCCTTTTTATGCACTTTCTCCCTATTCGTATTCTGAACTTCAACATGAGAACAGAATGCTATTCACCTGCTATTTGTTTGGGGTGGAGATTGAAAAAATTAAGTTGTTGCGGAGGTTTGTCTGCAGATATGTCCAATTCTGACCTTGACTTAATTCCCTCATAATCCACCTTTATGTTCCAAGTGGAAAAATAATATACTTTCTTTAATCCAATAGAAATAACAGCCTTCTCCATATGCACTGTCATTTATACATTTATAAGAGCTGGGTAAATGAGCAATCCATTTGGAGAAAGGGATTGTACATAAACATAGCAATTGTTATACTGTAAATTATTTTGCCTTATGATCCCTGGAGATGAATGTGAAACCAGCCACTTGGAAGCAAACTGAAAATCAGATCATAATGACATGTATCGTGGCCTCTTTTCCACAGTGAAGTAGGTTATTAAAAGCTGTGTCATTGTTCAGAACTTTTATTTTGGCCTCATAATTTGTGTGGATGAAATTTGGAGACCCAAGCTATAGGCTTCTGTAGGGCTGAACCTGCCAAGTTGACGTTTGCACTTTAGAATGTTTTAATTATAGCCTATGACCTATGACCTAGCCTTTTCTCAGTTTATATTACAATTACAATCATGTTAAATATTAGCAACTATCGGAAACCACCATGCGTAATACCCACATACATTTATAAATGTCACTTCACTGTTAGTTTTCTTCAGTTTGTATCTTCCATTCTGTTTACCTTTCTTTCCTCTGTCTCGTCTGTGTTGTAGTTGTTCTTTCCTCTGTCTCGTCTGTGTTTTTGTTGTTCTTTCCTCTGTCTCGTCTGTGTTGTTGTTGTTCTTTCCTCTGTCTCGTCTGTGTTGTTGTTCTTTCCTCTGTCTCGTCTGTGTTGTTGTTATTTTCTCTGTCTCGTCTGTGTTGTTGTTATTTCCTCTGTCTCGTCTGTGTTGTTGTTCTTTCCTCTGTCTCGTCTGTGTTGTTGTTCTTTCCTATGTCTCGTCTGTGTAGTTGTTGTTCTTTCCTCTGTCTCGTCTGTGTTGTAGTTGTTCTTTCCTCTGTCATGTCTGTGTAGTTGTTCTTTCCTCTGTCTCGTCTGTGTTGTAGTTGTTCTTTCCTCTGTCTCGTCTGTGTTGTAGTTTTTCTTTCCTCTGTCTCGTCTGTGTTGTAGTTGTTCTTTCCTCTGTCTCGTCTGTGTTGTTGTTATTTCCTCTGACTCGTCTGTGTTGTTGTTATTTTCTCTGTCTCGTCTGTGTTGTTGTTCTTTCCTCTGTCTCGTCTGTGTTGTTGTTATTTCCTCTGACTCGTCTGTGTTGTTGTTATTTTCTCTGTCTCGTCTGTGTTGTTGTTCTTTCCTCTGTCTCGTCTGTGTTGTTGTTGTTCTTTCCTCTGTCTCGTCTGTGTAGTTGTTCTTTCCTCTGTCTCGTCTGTGTTGTTGTTATTTCCTCTGTCTCGTCTGTGTTGTTGTTATTTCCTCTGTCTCGTCTGTGTTGTTGTTCTTTCCTCTGTCTCGTCTGTGTTGTTGTTCTTTCCTATGTCTCGTCTGTGTAGTTGTTGTTCTTTCCTCTGTCTCGTCTGTGTTGTAGTTGTTCTTTCCTCTGTCACGTCTGTGTAGTTGTTCTTTCCTCTGTCTCGTCTGTGTTGTAGTTGTTCTTTCCTCTGTCTCGTCTGTGTTGTAGTTGTTCTTTCCTCTGTCTCGTCTGTGTTGTTGTTATTTCCTCTGACTCGTCTGTGTTGTTGTTATTTTCTCTGTCTCGTCTGTGTTGTAGTTGTTCTTTCCTCTGTCTCGTCTGTGTTGTTCTTATTTCCTCTGTCTCGTCTGTGTTGTTGTTCTTTCCTCTGTCTCGTCTGTGTTGTTGTTCTTTCCTCTGTCTCGTCTGTGTTGTAGTTGTTCTTTCCTCTGTCTCGTCTGTGTTGTAGTTGTTCTTTCCTCTGTCTCGTCTGTGTTGTTGTTCTTTCCTCTGTCTCGTCTGTGTTGTAGTTGTTCTTTCCTCTGTCTCGTCTGTGTTGTTCTTATTTCCTCTGTCTCGTCTTTGTTGTTGTTCTTTCCTCTGTCTCGTCTGTGTTGTTGTTATTTCCTCTGTCTCGTCTGTGTTGTTGTTCTTTCCTCTGTCTCGTCTGTGTTGTTGTTCTTTCCTCTGTCTCGTCTGTGTTGTAGTTGTTCTTTCCTCTGTCTCGTCTGTGTTGTTGTTATTTCCTCTGTCTCGTCTGTGTTGTTGTTATTTCCTCTGTCTCGTCTGTGTTGTTGTTATTTCCTCTGTCTCGTCTGTGTTGTTGTTATTTCCTCTGTCTCGTCTGTGTTGTTGTTCTTTTCTCTGTCACGTCTGTGTTGTTGTTCTTTCCTCTGTCTCGTCTGTGTTGTAGTTGTTCTTTCCTCTGTCTCGTCTGTGTTGTTGTTCTTTCCTCTGTCTCGTCTGTGTTGTAGTTGTTCTTTCCTCTGTCTCGTCTGTGTTGTTGTTCTTTCCTCTGTCTCGTCTGTGTTGTTGTTCTTTCCTCTGTCTCGTCTGTGTTGTTGTTCTTTCCTATGTCTCATCTGTGTAGTTGTTATTTCCTCTGTCTCGTCTGTGTTGCTGTTCTTTCCTCTGTCTCGTCTGTGTTGTTCTTCTTTCCTATGTCTCATCTGTGTAGTTGTTGTTCTTTCCTATGTCTCGTCTGTGTTGTAGTTGTTCTTTCCTCTGTCTCGTCTGTGTTGTAGTTGTTCTTTCCTCTGTCTCGTCTGTGTTGTTGTTCTTTCCTCTGTCTCGTCTGTGTTGTTGTTCTTTCCTCTGTCTCGTCTGTGTTGTAGTTGTTCTTTCCTCTGTCTCGTCTGTGTTGTAGTTGTTCTTTCCTCTGTCTCGTCTGTGTTGTTGTTATTTCCTCTGTCTCGTCTGTGTTGTTGTTATTTCCTCTGTCTCGTCTGTGTTGTTGTTATTTCCTCTGTCTCGTCTGTGTTGTTGTTCTTTTCTCTGTCACGTCTGTGTTGTTGTTCTTTCCTCTGTCTCGTCTGTGTTGTAGTTGTTCTTTCCTCTGTCTCGTCTGTGTTGTTGTTCTTTCCTCTGTCTCGTCTGTGTTGTAGTTGTTCTTTCCTCTGTCTCGTCTGTGTTGTTCTTATTTCCTCTGTCTCGTCTGTGTTGTTGTTCTTTCCTCTGTCTCGTCTGTGTTGTTGTTCTTTCCTATGTCTCATCTGTGTAGTTGTTATTTCCTCTGTCTCGTCTGTGTTGCTGTTCTTTCCTCTGTCTCGTCTGTGTTGTTCTTCTTTCCTATGTCTCATCTGTGTAGTTGTTGTTCTTTCCTATGTCTCGTCTGTGTTGTAGTTGTTCTTTCCTCTGTCTCGTCTGTGTTGTAGTTGTTCTTTCCTCTGTCTCGTCTGTGTTGTTGTTCTTTCCTCTGTCTCGTCTGTGTTGTAGTTGTTCTTTCCTCTGTCTCGTCTGTGTTGTAGTTGTTCTTTCCTCTGTCTCGTCTGTGTTGTAGTTGTTCTTTCCTCTGTCTCGTCTGTGTTGTTGTTCTTTCCTCTGTCTCGTCTGTGTTGTAGTTGTTCTTTCCTCTGTCTCGTCTGTGTTGTTGTTCTTTCCTCTGTCTCGTCTGTGTTGTAATTGTTCTTTCCTCTGTCTCGTCTGTGTTGTAGTTGTTCTTTCCTCTGTCTCGTCTGTGTTGTTGTTATTTCCTCTGTCTCGTCTGTGTTGTTGTTATTTCCTCTGTCTCGTCTGTGTTGTTGTTATTTCCTCTGTCTCGTCTGTGTTGTTGTTCTTTCCTCTGTCTCGTCTGTGTTGTTGTTCTTTCCTCTGTCTCGTCTGTGTTGTTGTTCTTTCCTCTGTCTCGTCTGTGTTGTAGTTGTTCTTTCCTCTGTCTCGTCTGTGTTGTAGTTGTTCTTTCCTCTGTCTCGTCTGTGTTGTAGTTGTTCTTTCCTCTGTCTCGTCTGTGTTGTTGTTATTTCCTCTGTCTCGTCTGTGTTGTTGTTATTTCCTCTGTCTCGTCTGTGTTGTTGTTCTTTTCTCTGTCACGTCTGTGTTGTTGTTCTTTCCTCTGTCTCGTCTGTGTTGTAGTTGTTCTTTCCTCTGTCTCGTCTGTGTTGTTGTTCTTTCCTCTGTCTCGTCTGTGTTGTAGTTGTTCTTTCCTCTGTCTCGTCTGTGTTGTTCTTATTTCCTCTGTCTCGTCTGTGTTGTTGTTCTTTCCTCTGTCTCGTCTGTGTTGTTGTTCTTTCCTATGTCTCATCTGTGTAGTTGTTATTTCCTCTGTCTCGTCTGTGTTGCTGTTCTTTCCTCTGTCTCGTCTGTGTTGTTCTTCTTTCCTATGTCTCATCTGTGTAGTTGTTGTTCTTTCCTATGTCTCGTCTGTGTTGTAGTTGTTCTTTCCTCTGTCTCGTCTGTGTTGTAGTTGTTCTTTCCTCTGTCTCGTCTGTGTTGTTGTTCTTTCCTCTGTCTCGTCTGTGTTGTAGTTGTTCTTTCCTCTGTCTCGTCTGTGTTGTAGTTGTTCTTTCCTCTGTCTCGTCTGTGTTGTTGTTCTTTCCTCTGTCTCGTCTGTGTTGTAGTTGTTCTTTCCTCTGTCTCGTCTGTGTTGTTGTTCTTTCCTCTGTCTCGTCTGTGTTGTAATTGTTCTTTCCTCTGTCTCGTCTGTGTTGTAGTTGTTCTTTCCTCTGTCTCGTCTGTGTTGTTGTTATTTCCTCTGTCTCGTCTGTGTTGTTGTTATTTCCTCTGTCTCGTCTGTGTTGTTGTTATTTCCTCTGTCTCGTCTGTGTTGTTGTTCTTTCCTCTGTCTCGTCTGTCTTGTTCTTTCCTCTGTCTCGTCTGTGTTGTAGTTGTTCTTTCCTCTGTCTCGTCTGTGTTGTTCTTATTTCCTCTGTCTCGTCTGTGTTGTTGTTCTTTCCTCTGTCTCGTCTGTGTTGTTGTTCTTTCCTATGTCTCGTCTGTGTTGTAGTTGTTCTTTCCTGTGTCTCGTCTGTGTTTTTGTTCTTTCCTCTGTCTCGTCTGTGTTGTAGTTGTTCTTTCCTCTTTCTCGTCTGTGTTGTTCTTATTTCCTCTGTCTCGTCTGTGTTGTTGTTCTTTCCTCTGTCTCGTCTGTGTTGTTGTTATTTCCTCTGTCTCGTCTGTGTTGTTGTTATTTCTTCTGTCTCGTCTGTGTTGTAGTTGTTCTTTCCTCTGTCTCGTCTGTGTTGTAGTTGTTCTTTCCTCTGTCTCGTCTGTGTTGTTGTTATTTCCTCTGTCTCGTCTTTGTTGTTGTTCTTTCCTCTGTCTCGTCTGTGTAGTTGTTCTTTCCTCTTACTCATCTGTGTAGTTGTTCCTGAGGGGCACTAGCATTACTGGATCACATTAGGTTAACATTGTGCAGTCATTTGG